>NC_140778.1:81380951-81813551 GCF_044657685.1 Stegodyphus dumicola
TATGTTTTGGTCTGAGGTTGTTCATGTCAGCTGTTAGCTCAACGTCATTCCCAATACTGCCTCTGGTTTAACTTTGCTCTTTAGATCAGTGTTGCCAGATCACGCGATTTTTGACAAACTTGTGCTATTAAGATTTTAGTTTTGCGACCTCCATAGTTTCCTTATGCTACTTTTTGCGCCTTTAAAGATTTTTTTAATATATCGTAAAATACTTACATGTTAAAATAATGTATCAATTAAAAATAATTCATATTAGAAAAACAGTTTATTTAGGCTTAAATAGAAGTTGTCATCTGGGAATCTGAATATGTTCAGATTCTCGCAATGTGACAAAAACGACAGTATCTAGAGCCATCAAATTTTGAATAATGTAATCCTCCATCCGAACATGGGCATCTGGACGGCCGAATTTCGAATTTGTTTTAATTTATTTCATATTTTGTAAAACTTTAATGAATTTTGGATTAACAAACTCACCGATTTCAGATCGAGCACTGCTGTTTTCAAATGTATGTGGTTTACGGGCGAAGAACATATTCAGATTCCCAGATGACAACTTCTATTTAAGCCTAAATAAACTGTTTTTCTAATATGAATTATTTTTAATTGATACATTATTTTTAACATGTAAGTAATTTACGATATATTAAAAAAATCTTTGAAGGCGCAAAAAGTAGCATAAGGAAACTATGGAGGTCGCAAAACTAAAATCTTAATAGCACAAGTTTGTCAAAAATCGGGTGATCTGGCAACACTGATCTAAAGAGCGAAGTTAAACCAGAGGCAGTATTGGGAATGACGTTGAGCTAACAGCTGACATGAACGACTTCAGACCAAAACTTAGCTGCCAAACTTAAATGAAGAAAAAGGCATGTTATGGAAACTAATTAATATTTTTGGATTCACGTCACTACTAAATTTTATTTAATTGCATCGCATCATTAATAATTAAATTGTCTGTATAGATGGTATACCAAACCTACAAAATAAATGTGTCTGCATACAATTTATTAATATCTTAATAATGTCTTTCTTATGTTTCCTGTTATTTGTAATTATCCCCAAATGCAAAATCTAATTAACTAAACACAATGTTGTGTTAACAAAGAAATTTTACCTTCAAACGCTTTGTTATTAGGGACCAACGCAGAACCTGTTTCTGAGCATAAGTGCTGCCAGGACCCATGCCTGATTCAGGTCATCACAGAGGGAATAATTGCAACAAGGTCTTGCAGGAGGTGTCACATCCTTTAATTTTCTAAACGATAGTCGCATTTACGAATTTTATTTTCCTAGGGTGCAATTCCAATTCTAAAATGATAGTTGGTGAGTATTATTAGATAAAGAGAATTTAAAAAGGAGCGTGTGTGCCCTCAGAACGGACACACTATTAATCTAAAAGTTATCCTAACATTTGTTTTCGTAGTGGGAGTCATGTGCACAATACTAGGAATGAAGCTATATTCTTTCATTAAATTCCATTCCACCATCAGGTGATGATTCCAAAAATTATTTATAGGCTCATTGGAATGTTCCTCTCCACGGTAATCTTTAGTAAAAGGCGAAAGATTAGCTCGTGTGATGAAGAGAAAGCAGAGCATACGAAAGTCACAATGCCGGAAAATAAAGCCCTACTTTAATCAGTATAAAACTTGGTGGGTAACATGTGATGCCTTATAATTTTTTTAACCTTTTCTGTATATAACTGGCACTAAATTTATTTAGTTTTGAAGTGGCTGTATGTTGTCAAAACTAGGGGGTGAAATTAATATTTCGTTTAATTTAAATTGATGCAGCAGCTATTGACAAATCGGCAGTAATTTGATATTCAAAGTATAACCTCGTCTAGAACCTTAGCGGACGAACTTTTTCGAAAATTCTATTACTTTCGCATCGTAAATGTAAATCAACATGATAACTTATTGTTTTTAATAATTTGATTGAAATATTACTATAATGCCTGACGTACTACCTTCGTATTGTATTAAAATTCATATATTAAATATAATTAATAAAAAGCGTATGTTATGCAACCAACCCATAGAATAAATTTTTTCGAGAGTTTCATAAGAAGTTTGATACATGAACTTTTTTTTTCAACGTACATTGGCAAATATGACCTAACCAAAATGATCAACCGATAAAATTTTGTACTAGATTTTAGCACCACCCTTGACCACGCCTTAACGAATGTTTTCAAAATAATTCTATCATTTAGAGGAAAATTTGTCCATTTTCTTCTGTTTAACTCTATTCTTTTCTGCCTAACTGAAGTGCTTCCAATCTTATCAAAATGCAGTTGGATGTTCAACAAATTCTGTTATCAATCAAGAAATGTAGTGAAAAATTAGGTCACACCCTCTCGTTGGATACCTAAGAGATAAATCATGCAGTGCTTTAATCTGCTCTTAATTACAAACATTTGAGTGATGGAAGGAAGTTCGGTTTACTCCATCAAGTTTCGAAGTCAACTTTTATCAGTTAATCAGACCAGTACCTGCAGGGTGAAAATAGTCCAGTTGAGGAGAAAAAATATGCAGATTATTTTCAAGTCATGAAACGAAGTGGAACTGTTCGAGGAAAAAATTCTGCATTGGTAATGTGGGCATGAAATGAGGGCGGATCTTGGTGCTTAGTTCAAACCAGTATTCCTGCATTGTGCTTCCATATAGTGCGTGTATGGCGAACGGAATGTTGGCCTTGGTCAACTTATTGAGACCTGCCCAACGTGAAAATATTCTTTTGTGTTTTCGGTGGCATCCATGAAATTTCTACTGACCGTGGGATGCCGCCACTATTTCGCTACGCTTTGCGACATTAACAATGAGCAGAATGGTACCCGATACTTCTTATGAAACTCTCGAAAAAATTTATTCTATGGGTTGGTTGCATAACATACGCTTTTTATTAATTATACTTAATATATGAATTTTAATACAATACGAAGGTATAAATAATAGTACGTCAGGCATTATAATAGTATTTCAATCAAATCATTAAAAACAATAAGTTATCATGTTGATTTACATTTATGATGCGAAAGTAATGAAATTTCCGAAAAAGTTCGTATGCTAAGGTTCTAGATGAGGTTATACTTTGAACATCAAATTGCTGGCGATCTCCTGCATTAATTTAAATGAAACAAAATATTAAGTTCACCCCCTAGTTTTGACAACATACAGCCACTTCAGACTAAATAAATTATTGCCAGTTATGTAAAGAAAAGGTTAAAAAAATTGCAAACCTCAAGGAATTATAAGGTACCCACCAATTTTTATACTGACGAAAATAGGCTTGTACTTTCCGGCAATGTAAAATTTCATGGTCTGGTTTCTCTTCATTTCGAGGTAATCTTTCGCCTTTTACTAAAGATTACCGTGGAGAGGAACATTACGATGAGCCTATAAATAATTTTTGGAATCCTCAGCTGATGGTGGGGTGAAATTTAATGAAAGAATATAGCTTCATTCCTAGTATTGTGCGCATGACTCCCACTACGAAAACAAATGTAAGGATAACTTTTAGATTAATAGTGTGTCCGTTCTGAGGGCACACACGCTCCTTTTTAAATTCTCTTTATCTAATAATACTCACCAAACTATCATTTTAGAATTGGAATTGCACCCTAGGAAAGTAAAATTCGTAAATGCGACTATCGCTTAGAAAATTAAAGGATGTGACAGCTCCTGCAAGACCTTGTTGCAATTTTTCCCTCTGTGATGACCTGAATCAGGCATGGGTCCTGGCAGCACTTATGCTCAGAAACAGGTTCTGCGTTGGTCCTTAATAACAAAGCGTTTGAAGGTAAAATTTCTTTGTTAACACAACATTGTGTTTAGTTAATTAGATTTTGCATTTGGGGATAATTACAAATAACAGGAAACATAAGAAAGACATTTAAGATAGTAATAAATTGTATGCAGACACATTTATTTTGTAGGTTTGGTATACCATCTATACAGACAATTTAATTATTAATGATGCGATGCAATTAAATAAAATTTAGTAGTGACGTGAATCCAAACCTATTAATTAGTTTCCATAACATGCCTTTTTCTTCATTTAAATTTGGCAGCTAAGTTTTGGTCTGAAGTCGTTCATGTCAGCTGTTAGCTCAACGTCATTCCCAATACTGCCTCTGGTTTAACTTCGCTCTTTAGATCAGTGTTGCCAGATCACGCGATTTTTGACAAACTTGTGCTATTAAGATTTTAGTTTTGCGACCTCCATAGTTTCCTTATGCTACATTTTGCGCCTTTAAAGATTTTTTTAATATATCGTAAAATACTTACATGTTAAAAATAATGTATCAATTAAAAATAATTCATATTAGAAAAACAGTTTATTTAGGCTTAAATAGAAGTTGTCATCTGGGAATCTGAATATGTTCAGATTCTCGCAATGTGACAAAAACGACAGTATCTAGAGCCATCAAATTTTGAATAATGTAATCCTCCATCCGAACATGGGCATCTGGACGGCCGAATTTCGAATTTGTTTTAATTTATTTCATATTTTGTAAAACTTTAATGAATTTTGGATTAACAAACTCACCGAGTTCAGATCGAGCACTGCTGTTTTCAAATGTATGTGGTTTACGGGCGAAGAACATATTCAGATTCCCAGATGACAACTTCTATTTAAGCCTAAATAAACTGTTTTTCTAATATGAATTATTTTTAATTGATACATTATTTTTAACATGTAAGTAATTTACGATATATTAAAAAAATCTTTGAAGGCGCAAAAAGTAGCATAAGGTAAGCGCATAAGTAGCATACGTAAATACGTATAAGTAGGTAAGCGCATAAGTATACATAAAAGTAGCATAAGGTAAGCGCAAAAAGTAGCATAAGGTAAGCGCAAAAAGTAGCATATGGAGGTCGCAAAACTAAAATCTTAATAGCACAAGTTTGTCAAAAATCGGGTGATCTGGCAACACTGATCTAAAGAGCGAAGTTAAACCAGAGGCAGTATTGGGAATGACGTTGAGCTAACAGCTGACATGAACGACTTCAGACCAAAACTTAGCTGCCAAACTTAAATGAAGAAAAAGGCATGTTATGGAAACTAATTAATATTTTTGGATTCACGTCACTACTAAATTTTATTTAATTGCATCGCATCATTAATAATTAAATTGTCTGTATAGATGGTATACCAAACCTACAAAATAAATGTGTCTGCATACAATTTATTACTATCTTAAATGTCTTTCTTATGTTTCCTGTTATTTGTAATTATCCCCAAATGCAAAATCTAATTAACTAAACACAATGTTGTGTTAACAAAGAAATTTTACCTTCAAACGCTTTGTTATTAGGGACCAACGCAGAACCTGTTTCTGAGCATAAGTGCTGCCAGGACCCATGCCTGATTCAGGTCATCACAGAGGGAATAATTGCAACAAGGTCTTGCAGGAGGTGTCACATCCTTTAATTTTCTAAGCGATAGTCGCATTTACAAATTTTACTTTCCTAGGGTGCAATTCCAATTCTAAAATGATAGTTTGGTGAGTATTATTAGATAAAGAGAATTTAAAAAGGAGCGTGTGTGCCCTCAGAACGGACACACTATTAATCTAAAAGTTATCCTAACATTTGTTTTCGTAGTGGGAGTCATGTGCACAATACTAGGAATGAAGCTATATTCTTTCATTAAATTTCATTCCACCATCAGGTGATGATTCCAAAAATAATTTATAGGCTCATTGGAATGTTCCTCTCCACGGTAATCTTTAGTAAAAGGCGAAAGATTAGCTCGTGTGATGAAGAGAAAGCAGAGCATACGAAAGTCACAATGCCGGAAAATAAAGCCCTACTTTAATCAGTATAAAACTTGGTGGGTAACATGTGATGCCTTATAATTTTTTTAACCTTTTCTGTATATAACTGGCACTAAATTTATTTAGTTTTGAAGTGGCTGTATGTTGTCAAAACTAGGGGGTGAAATTAATATTTCGTTTAATTTAAATTGATGCAGCAGCTATTGACAAATCGGCAGTAATTTGATATTCAAAGTATAACCTCGTCTAGAACCTTAGCGGACGAACTTTTTCGAAAATTCTATTACTTTCGCATCGTAAATGTAAATCAACATGATAACTTATTGTTTTTAATAATTTGATTGAAATATTACTATAATGCCTGACGTACTACCTTCGTATTGTATTAAAATTCATATATTAAATATAATTAATAAAAAGCGTATGTTATGCAACCAACCCATAGAATAAATTTTTTCGAGAGTTTCATAAGAAGTTTGATACATGAACTTTTTTTTTCAACGTACATTGGCAAATATGACCTAACCAAAATGATCAACCGATAAAATTTTGTACTAGATTTTAGCACCACCCTTGACCACGCCTTAACGAATGTTTTCAAAATAATTCTATCATTTAGAGGAAAATTTGTCCATTTTCTTCTGTTTAACTCTATTCTTTTCTGCCTAACTGAAGTGCTTCCAATCTTATCAAAATGCAGTTGGATGTTCAACAAATTCTGTTATCAATCAAGAAATGTAGTGAAAAATTAGGTCACACCCTCTCGTTGGATACCTAAGAGATAAATCATGCAGTGCTTTAATCTGCTCTTAATTACAAACATTTGAGTGATGGAAGGAAGTTCGGTTTACTCCATCAAGTTTCGAAGTCAACTTTTATCAGTTAATCAGACCAGTACCTGCAGGGTGAAAATAGTCCAGTTGAGGAGAAAAAATATGCAGATTATTTTCAAGTCATGAAACGAAGTGGAACTGTTCGAGGAAAAAATTCTGCATTGGTAATGTGGGCATGAAATGAGGGCGGATCTTGGTGCTTAGTTCAAACCAGTATTCCTGCATTGTGCTTCCATATAGTGCGTGTATGGCGAACGGAATGTTGGCCTTGGTCAACTTATTGAGACCTGCCCAACGTGAAAATATTCTTTTGTGTTTTCGGTGGCATCCATGAAATTTCTACTGACCGTGGGATGCCGCCACTATTTCGCTACGCTTTGCGACATTAACAATGAGCAGAATGGTACCCGATACTTCTTATGAAACTCTCGAAAAAATTTATTCTATGGGTTGGTTGCATAACATACGCTTTTTATTAATTATACTTAATATATGAATTTTAATACAATACGAAGGTATAAATAATAGTACGTCAGGCATTATAATAGTATTTCAATCAAATCATTAAAAACAATAAGTTATCATGTTGATTTACATTTATGATGCGAAAGTAATGAAATTTCCGAAAAAGTTCGTATGCTAAGGTTCTAGATGAGGTTATACTTTGAACATCAAATTGCTGGCGATCTCCTGCATTAATTTAAATGAAACAAAATATTAAGTTCACCCCCTAGTTTTGACAACATACAGCCACTTCAGACTAAATAAATTATTGCCAGTTATGTAAAGAAAAGGTTAAAAAAATTGCAAACCTCAAGGAATTATAAGGTACCCACCAATTTTTATACTGACGAAAATAGGCTTGTACTTTCCGGCAATGTAAAATTTCATGGTCTGGTTTCTCTTCATTTCGAGGTAATCTTTCGCCTTTTACTAAAGATTACCGTGGAGAGGAACATTACGATGAGCCTATAAATAATTTTTGGAATCCTCAGCTGATGGTGGGGTGAAATTTAATGAAAGAATATAGCTTCATTCCTAGTATTGTGCGCATGACTCCCACTACGAAAACAAATGTAAGGATAACTTTTAGATTAATAGTGTGTCCGTTCTGAGGGCACACACGCTCCTTTTTAAATTCTCTTTATCTAATAATACTCACCAAACTATCATTTTAGAATTGGAATTGCACCCTAGGAAAGTAAAATTCGTAAATGCGACTATCGCTTAGAAAATTAAAGGATGTGACAGCTCCTGCAAGACCTTGTTGCAATTTTTCCCTCTGTGATGACCTGAATCAGGCATGGGTCCTGGCAGCACTTATGCTCAGAAACAGGTTCTGCGTTGGTCCTTAATAACAAAGCGTTTGAAGGTAAAATTTCTTTGTTAACACAACATTGTGTTTAGTTAATTAGATTTTGCATTTGGGGATAATTACAAATAACAGGAAACATAAGAAAGACATTTAAGATAGTAATAAATTGTATGCAGACACATTTATTTTGTAGGTTTGGTATACCATCTATACAGACAATTTAATTATTAATGATGCGATGCAATTAAATAAAATTTAGTAGTGACGTGAATCCAAACCTATTAATTAGTTTCCATAACATGCCTTTTTCTTCATTTAAATTTGGCAGCTAAGTTTTGGTCTGAAGTCGTTCATGTCAGCTGTTAGCTCAACGTCATTCCCAATACTGCCTCTGGTTTAACTTCGCTCTTTAGATCAGTGTTGCCAGATCACGCGATTTTTGACAAACTTGTGCTATTAAGATTTTAGTTTTGCGACCTCCATAGTTTCCTTATGCTACATTTTGCGCCTTTAAAGATTTTTTTAATATATCGTAAAATACTTACATGTTAAAAATAATGTATCAATTAAAAATAATTCATATTAGAAAAACAGTTTATTTAGGCTTAAATAGAAGTTGTCATCTGGGAATCTGAATATGTTCAGATTCTCGCAATGTGACAAAAACGACAGTATCTAGAGCCATCAAATTTTGAATAATGTAATCCTCCATCCGAACATGGGCATCTGGACGGCCGAATTTCGAATTTGTTTTAATTTATTTCATATTTTGTAAAACTTTAATGAATTTTGGATTAACAAACTCACCGAGTTCAGATCGAGCACTGCTGTTTTCAAATGTATGTGGTTTACGGGCGAAGAACATATTCAGATTCCCAGATGACAACTTCTATTTAAGCCTAAATAAACTGTTTTTCTAATATGAATTATTTTTAATTGATACATTATTTTTAACATGTAAGTAATTTACGATATATTAAAAAAATCTTTGAAGGCGCAAAAAGTAGCATAAGGTAAGCGCATAAGTAGCATACGTAAATACGTATAAGTAGGTAAGCGCATAAGTATACATAAAAGTAGCATAAGGTAAGCGCAAAAAGTAGCATAAGGTAAGCGCAAAAAGTAGCATATGGAGGTCGCAAAACTAAAATCTTAATAGCACAAGTTTGTCAAAAATCGGGTGATCTGGCAACACTGATCTAAAGAGCGAAGTTAAACCAGAGGCAGTATTGGGAATGACGTTGAGCTAACAGCTGACATGAACGACTTCAGACCAAAACTTAGCTGCCAAACTTAAATGAAGAAAAAGGCATGTTATGGAAACTAATTAATATTTTTGGATTCACGTCACTACTAAATTTTATTTAATTGCATCGCATCATTAATAATTAAATTGTCTGTATAGATGGTATACCAAACCTACAAAATAAATGTGTCTGCATACAATTTATTACTATCTTAAATGTCTTTCTTATGTTTCCTGTTATTTGTAATTATCCCCAAATGCAAAATCTAATTAACTAAACACAATGTTGTGTTAACAAAGAAATTTTACCTTCAAACGCTTTGTTATTAGGGACCAACGCAGAACCTGTTTCTGAGCATAAGTGCTGCCAGGACCCATGCCTGATTCAGGTCATCACAGAGGGAATAATTGCAACAAGGTCTTGCAGGAGGTGTCACATCCTTTAATTTTCTAAGCGATAGTCGCATTTACGAATTTTACTTTCCTAGGGTGCAATTCCAATTCTAAAATGATAGTTTGGTGAGTATTATTAGATAAAGAGAATTTAAAAAGGAGCGTGTGTGCCCTCAGAACGGACACACTATTAATCTAAAAGTTATCCTAACATTTGTTTTCGTAGTGGGAGTCATGTGCACAATACTAGGAATGAAGCTATATTCTTTCATTAAATTTCATTCCACCATCAGGTGATGATTCCAAAAATAATTTATAGGCTCATTGGAATGTTCCTCTCCACGGTAATCTTTAGTAAAAGGCGAAAGATTAGCTCGTGTGATGAAGAGAAAGCAGAGCATACGAAAGTCACAATGCCGGAAAATAAAGCCCTACTTTAATCAGTATAAAACTTGGTGGGTAACATGTGATGCCTTATAATTTTTTTAACCTTTTCTGTATATAACTGGCACTAAATTTATTTAGTTTTGAAGTGGCTGTATGTTGTCAAAACTAGGGGGTGAAATTAATATTTCGTTTAATTTAAATTGATGCAGCAGCTATTGACAAATCGGCAGTAATTTGATATTCAAAGTATAACCTCGTCTAGAACCTTAGCGGACGAACTTTTTCGAAAATTCTATTACTTTCGCATCGTAAATGTAAATCAACATGATAACTTATTGTTTTTAATAATTTGATTGAAATATTACTATAATGCCTGACGTACTACCTTCGTATTGTATTAAAATTCATATATTAAATATAATTAATAAAAAGCGTATGTTATGCAACCTACCCACAGAATAAACTTTTGCGAGAGTTTCATAAGAAGTTTGATACATGAACTGCTTTTTTTTCAACGTACATTGGCAAATATCACCTAACCAGAACGATCAATCCGATAAAACTTCGTACTAGATTTTAGCACCACCTCTGACCACGCCTTAACGAATGTTTTCAAAATAATTCTATCATTTTTTCCAGAAAAATTTGTCCAGTGTTTTTGGTTAAATTCTATTCTGCCTAATTGTAGTGTTTCGAAGTGGGAATCATATTAAAATGCAGATGGATGTTCAACAAATTCTGTTTTCAATCAAAAAAGGTAGTTTAGAGTTAGGTCACACCCTCCCATTGCATGCCTAGAAGATGAATCTTCCAGTGCTCTGAATTACAAACATTTGAGTGATTGAAGGAAGTCCGGTTTTCTCCATCAAGCTTTACAGTTTACTTTTATCAATTGATCAGACCAGTACCTGCACGGTGAAAATCGTCCAGATGAGGAGAAAAAATACACAGATTATTTTCAAGAAGCGAAGTGGAACTCTTTGAGAAAACAATATGCATTGGTAATGTAGGCGTCAGATAAGAGCGATTGTTGGACCTTGGATTCAAGTCAGGGTTCCTGCATTGCGCTTCCATCTAGTGCGTGGATGATGAACGGAAAAGGTGTCAAATACAGAAAGAGCTGCATTCAATCAATACACTCTCGAAATGCTGCTATTTATTGACGCGACGTTGCCGGCTCAATGATATTTTCCCCATAAGGGCACATCACGTAGAACAGTCCGGACGGGCAAGTGGGAAGGTGTCGGAGGTGGAAAAAGGGAGCCAACAGAAGGACTCACATGTAGAGGAGGGGCATCGGACTTGATGTTAGAGCTCATCCAGCAGAAAAGCCCATCAGGTGGCGTCATCTATCGGAAACCTTGGAACTAAAAGGCAAAAATCAAGACCAACTTATACACAAGCCTGCCAGACCGAACGAAGTTCCGATTCCCAGTTTTCAGTAGCTTTCGCGAAATTCACCACTAGGTGGCGCTCGCATTCCGCATACGTTCCCTATTTTTAATGTGGCCCGTTATTAACAAAAAGTGTATTTTATTAAAACATGCTGCTGTAACTAACAGTAACATAGGATAGTATATTGTTGCGTGCTATACTGCAAAGTTTACTTCCTTTAAAAAAAATTTTTACGATTGCATTTAAAATTATTATTCGCAACATGTAACTGTTGGACGGATAGCATTTCCATCAGTTTCATGTAATACAAATACATAATACAAAATTTCTTAAACAAAAGCCATCATCACGTAAAATTATTAATCTTTAATATTCTTTTGATATGTTTCGTTCTCTCAGCCCATGTATATAAACAAGATTCTTAATATGTGCATGTTCAGCTTCATGCCATTTTTTCGTCTTCCTGAAATAAAAATATAATAATTTTTTTTTATCATAATGGAGATAATCTGTTTTCTGCATAAATGATATTTCAACCTATTGTATATATATATATGTATGAATTTAATGCAAGTAAACTTTAAGAATGCATCCACGTATATATTTTATAAGAAATGCAAATTGCGTTAACTTTTTTACGAAATTTATTACTTTTTCCTTCTCGTATTTGTTATTTTTGATCCAGAAACATTTGAATGCCGTTTGTACTAGCTTCAAAATTTTAAAGCTCATATCTCATTTTAATTAGTGTGATGTATCAATATGTGCATGATTTCTTGTCTACCTAGTTGAGTGTTTTGTGGCTGCACTTGAAGTAATAGAGATTCATGTCGAATCTATCTATCTATCTATCTATCTATCTATATATATATATATATATATATATATATATATATATATATATTAATAGAAGAAAACCTTTTTGTTTTAGGGAATATTTTTATTTGGGGACTTTTTGTTTTAGAGCTTTATTTTTTAAAATATGCTGTCAATGATATTGAAATACTTTGTATTCAACACTAGCAGTCTCAAAATTTTATATTCCCTCCGTCCAAAAGTAGTTGCTACACTGAGGTCGAAAGTTTTCTCCCAAATTAGTTGCTACATTTCAAGTAGGTGGAGTCATAAATAAATTTCGATGAAGTTTAGTAGATTGACATCAGTAAAATTATAGAATGTACTACAAGGAATGTAACGCTGTATACTAGGTTTTTCATTCTTAGTTTTTACTTTCCCCAAATGTAGCACTTATTTTAGGACAATTTTATCGGCGCAAAATTAAAGGGTTCGCACGCTCTTAAGCCACACCCCATTTTGTAAGGACTATACCGCCCGTATTTAAAAAAGATTGTGTTTATGTGATTAAGGCCTCAGTATATCATTGGAGCGGGGAATTTCAAAGGGAACAGACGTCGTGCCGGTCTCGTGCCTGCCACCAATCCGACTGCGATAAGATCTCCGTGCCTGATAAGATCTCCCTGTCCGGCGTTATCTGACTGCGATCTTTCGACTAACTGACTTTCGCTGCCATGAATGCTCAGTAGCCACCGCGTCTTGCAAGATTATGCCTTTAATTGTTGCGACTTTTTATGCCACTGCTTATCATTGACTGCGTTTCTGCGGCGCGTTTTTAATTTATTTTGGTTGCTAATCTATCTAGTTACCCCCAAGCTCACTTAGTTAGGAGTGAGTCAGGGGCCTGATAGATTTCCTCCTGCCCATCCGTCTGCCGGAACGCCGTCGAGCGGGTCCGGTTCCGGGGCGCAGGCTCTTTCTCTTGCTGGGGCGCAGGATCTATGGATTCAAAGCGTCGACATGGATGCGAACCAGACAATTGAAAAACTCATAGAATTTTACAACATACAAATTAGAGAGTTAGAAAAATCGATACAACTCAATGGATCCTTTACCGAAATTGAGGAGAAATTTCATTCCTTTCTAATCAGCTCACTGGGCATGATTAAGATTCTCAATGAGGAGAACCTTAAAAAGTGCCAAGAGCACATTAACACTCATCATAATCTTGATGTACAAAATGATAATCATTCCTTTTCAGATAACGATAGAGGCCGTAGCCCTATCAAGCTGCACGATACTTCGTCAAATAACACCGACGATGAAATCACCTTAGACAAAGATATATCTTCGGATGAAGATATAACATGTAAGCGTAGAGGCGACCAAACTGTTAGAATTAGAAATTCGCACCTTGCGGCAAAAAAGCTGAAACTTAGCATAAAGCATGCTAATTCTGCACAACCGATAGAAAACAAAAATCAAGGAACAAAAAATACTGCTAGTGACCAAACCAATGACAATACCAAGCAACCAATTACTAAAACCATAAGAGAACAAGAGGATAATCCAATCATGGACACCTACAACCAGGAAAATACTAATATCAATCTTGATAATACATCAACCAATTCCAGCAACAAAAATCAGGAAATCAAATCAAATAAACTCCCACCGATTATACTTAGAGAAAACAAATACTCTTATAGCAAAATTAGGAATATCTTTAATCAAAAGCATTTCAAATTTATTGGAAATAGTATTCCTGATGGAATTAAAATTACTACTACAGACCCTGATACCTATAGGGCTATGGTTAGAATTCTTAAAGACCTGGGGGTGGAGCACCACTCTTACATTCTCCCCCAGGACAGAAAACTTAAAGTCGTAATTAAAGGACTTCTTAGAAGTACAGAGACAGATGAAATCCAAGAAGAACTTGAGGAACTAAACTTCAAACCGGAAGAAATCAAACAATTAACCAGAAGAAGGAATGGAGAAGTTACCAAACTTCCCTTATTTCTTATCACTTTACCTAAAGACGAAACCTCCAAAGAAATCTACCAAACCAAGTACTTATGCGGACTTAGGATTAATGTTGAGGAATACAGAGGCAGACAAGGTCCCTTACAGTGCTTCAAATGTCAGGGTTTTAATCATACTCAGATTGGTTGTAATTACCAACCCCGTTGCGTCAGGTGTGCAGGATCGCACGAATCCAGAGACTGCCCTGACAAAAATAATAAGGATAAGCCCCTGCTCTGTGCAAACTGCGGCCAGAACCATACTTCCAGCTTCAAAGGGTGTGTAAAGTTCCCCAAACCTAAGCAGGAAAAACAGAAAACATACCAAAGCCGAATCATCGAAGGCAAATCATATGCGCAAACTTTAGCTTCTGGCACTTACAACGAAACTATCAGTGAAGCAAAAAAGATTTTTTCAGACCTAGTGGAACTAGTTTCCATCATCAAAAGTGCAGGTTTCCTGCAAATAACACAGCAAATCAAACAGATAAACAATACCAATGAGGAAAAGAAAACAAATAATAATCTTAATAATGGGTCTTAACTCTATCATTAAAGCACCCATACAAGTTATGATATGGAACGCTAATAACATCCTTAATAAAATTCTGGAACTTCAAAATTTTCTCCTAACTAAAGATATAGACATTGCGTTAATTACTGAAACGCATGCTAACCCCAGCAAAAGAATAAATATTCCAAATTACCGGTGCTACCGGTGTGACAGACTTAGCCATAAAGGTGGAGGAGTAGCCATATTTGTCAAAAGCTCTATTCAATCCTGCCTCATTCAGGAAGATAGATCCAATAACCACGAATTAGTAACGGTTTCTGTTGTACTACCTTCTTACGGCATCATCTACTTCAATTCTCTGTACAACCCTCCACATAACCCTCTCGACGAAGATTTTCTGAAGAGCATCTTATGTACCAATAATAACAATATACTGGCTGGAGACCTTAATGCAAAAAATACTGAATGGGCCTGCCGACAGACAAACAGCAATGGCAATATGCTCAAGAATTTCATTACTAACTACCCTGTTTATTTATACGCTCCCGATAACTATACCTACCTCCCTGAGAATGTGAGAGAAGGAGATGGACATTCTCCTCACCAATATTTCCATACCTATCTTCATCGACTCTACAATAGACCTCACCTCGGATCATATTCCTGTTATTGCTACCCTTGGCACCAACAAAACTGCCAATGAAAAATCCATCAATAAAACTGACTGGAAACGATTCTATGAAATACTCGAAAATAACCCTCCTAAGCTTAATAGCCTCAAAACTACCTATGATATCGAAGTAGCCATTGACATGGTTACTAACAGTATCAAGAATGCCTATAACTCTGCTACACAGAAGATTCCTGCAAACAAATTCCAGGAGATTCTCCCCCATAGCATTAGAACAATGATTAAAGAGAGAAATAAACTCAGGAAATGCTGGAACCGGTCCTGGGACCCTCAAATAAAATCTGACCTCAATAAAATTAACAGATTAATCAAGAAAGATATTACTAACTACAAGGCTGAGCTTTGGCAAAATAAAATTCAAAAATTTAATGAACCTGGAAACGAATTCTGGAGCTTTGCCAAACGCCTCAGAATTACTCACACCTGTAATAAGCCCATCAAAAAAGATGACAAAATTGCAATAACCAACAAGGAGAAAGCTACTCTTATGGCAGAACACTTTGAGAATCAATTTACTCCAAATGAGAAACCTTCAGACCCTACCTTCATATATGATGTAAGATACTTTGTTCAAAATTATATCAATAGCCCAACCGCAAAACTCAATACAGATTTTACTAACCCGAATGAAGTTATAGAAATCATTAAAAGGCTCAAAAATAGAAAAGCTCCTGGCTACGATGAAATCAATAACATTGCAATTAAGAATCTACCACCCAGCACCATCTCAAGGCTTATCAGTATTTATAATGCTTCTCTCGATAAGTGCTACTTCCCCATGAATTGGAAAATAGCTAAAATTATTCTCATTCCTAAGCCAGGCAAAGACACCACTTCTCCAGATGGCTACAGACCTATCAGCCTACTGCCCGGACTTGGCAAGATCCTGGAAAGAATTATTCTCAACAGGATGCAACAGTATATTTGTAGACTTCCTCCTGAGCAGTTTGGATTCAGAAAAACATTATCCACTACGAAACAACTCGTTCGACTAGTAGAATTTATAGGCAGTGCTCTTCACAACCACCAGAAAGTTGCTTTACTCATGCTTGACGTGGCCAAAGCTTTTGACCGCGTCTGGCATGAGGGGCTTATTTTCAAATTAATCAAACTAAACTTCTCACCGGATATGACCAAACTCATTTATTCCTTCATCAAAAATAGAAAATTCTACGTTTCTTTTGGACAAGACAAATCAAATTTCAAATACATCCGTGCCTCTGTTGCTCAGGGCTCTATTTTAGGACCCATACTTTATCTCTTTTATGTATCCGACTTCCCAAATCCTGATCATGAAATAAACAGATTCCTTGGCTGCTATGCGGATGATACTGCTCTTGCAGTAAAATCCCTTAGCCCCAACGCTGCAATATTAAAACTTCAAACTATGATGCCCTTGATCGAACAATGGTGCAAGCTTTGGCGTATTGTTATTAATACTGAGAAATCTCAGCTTCTAATTATCAGCAGAAACAGAAAAACTCATCAAATCCTCACTAATGATCTTAAACTCTTTGACAAAAATATTCCCATCGTCAACAAAGCTAAGTATCTTGGAATCACCATTAATCATAGACTTACCTGGACTAATCACATCAAAATAATTAAAGGCAAGGCCTACGGAAACATGAAAAGCCTTATGCCTCTACTGGGAAAATACTCAGAACTAAACCTCAAAAGTAAAAAACATATATATACAGCTATCATCAGGCCCACCCTTTGTTATGCGTCGCCTGCCTGGGCTACTATCAAAGATAAGGAAATTAAACAACTCCAAATAATACAAAACAAGTTCTTAAGACTCATCACAAATGCGCATTTCTACGTCTCAAATGCCACCCTGCACAAGGACCTAAAGATTGACTTCATCAAAAATTTCATTTTGAAGACAAATGAAAAATTTTTCAATAAGGCTCTTCATTGTCCCTTCATGAACTAATTTCAAGTTTTTAAATACACTCCCTTGCCAGAAGATTGAGACCTGAGGCCCTGGGCGGCCCATCAGTTCAACCAAAATTTCCCGACTTGACATTTCTGTACATATCTGTATATATTTTGCAATTGTTTTCACTTTATATTAATCCAGATTTTACATTTTCTCCAGCATTTTATAATTTATTATTTGTCATGTATTACCTTTAATTATAATGTACATATGTATTATACTTAAATTTCTTTATTTTCAGGAACTATATACCTTATGCATGTTTTATCTTTATATATTCCAGAATTGTTTAACGCAAGTATTTTGTTTATTCACTACCTTATCAATTTATGCAATTTTTATACTATGTATTTCTCCTCAATCTTATATATTATTAGGAAATTATCAGGAAAAGACAATGCTTTCCCACCACCGCGTTTTCCAATAAGTCTGGTTTTCATTCTGTGACGCAGGGTCACCCCCTTTTCTCTTGACCTTTAGTCACCACCACCTAACTGTAAGAACTACTGATTTCAGGTGCCACCACACATCAGGAGCCGGTAAAGCGGCATTCACTAGCTGCACACCGGCCATAGCAAAATGGATGGATGGATGGATGATTAAGGCCTCGAAAGCTGTCTGCATAAGGTGAGCCTTCGTGGAAGAATTTCTAAGGTAAACTGGCTCGTATAGACGAGACAGGTAATTGAATTTATATTTAATTAGCCTGAAGATTTTAAGCGATTATTGATGGAAGAGTCCTAACAAAGTGGGGCGTGGCTTAAGGGTGTGCGAAATCTGGATTTTTGAACCCAATTTGGTACTGATCTTGGTAAGTAAAGTTTTCTTCTCTACTAGTGGAGATTTGGAAGTGTTGGCATGAGGTGTTGCTGTTGATTAGAGAAATTGTTCTTTCTGTCTACGGCGTTGCTTTATTCCTGCGATTTTGTGAAGCAAGGGATAACGACATTGCTCTCACTAAGCTGATCCTGAGTTGCTGTCGTCTCTTCTTGATGTTCATGATAAGTATGTTTTCTTTATTCTTTTCGCCATTAGGTTAAAAGTTAGGATTCATGCATATCATGGACAAGGAGGCGATCGACAACGGTATCAAATCTGTGTGTGATCACAGAAATCTGGAAGTTATCTGCGATAACTTAGAAAAACTTAAGCAACTTATGCTTTCTGAGTTTCATGCTTATCAAAATTCATTTAATCCAAAAAATGCGACTGAAGTTCACATAGCCCATGTCAATGCTATGGAAAAGGATATACAAATCTTAGAATTATACATTAATGAAATGAAACAAAAACAAACCCTAAAAAATATAAGAGAAGGAAACAAATCAATCTGATATTACTGCTAGTCAAAAATCTAGAATCAAAAAGAAAACCACAATAGATAAAGAAGGATACATAACCGCTAGAAAAACTCATAAAAGAACTCTATCAAATTCCGAAATTGAAGAACCAGCTCAAAAAAATAAATTCGAGGAACTAAACCCTGAAGACAATATGGTAGCAGAGGAAGATGAATTTATTACACCCAACAAAAAAGCAGGACACATTCCCCCTATAGTCTTTGCAGACTTCACGGGGGATTGGGATAAGATGAAAGAAGATTTTGAAGAGCAATTAAATATCAAAAAATATCGTGGAAACCTAAGCGGAGGTACACTGACCATAAGAGTTTATGACTCAGACCACTACCGCACAGTTACTGAATACCTAACTAAACTACATATTCCTTTTCATACTTTTAAACTCAATAGTGAAAAGCCTATCAAGGCAATAATTAAAAAACTTCCAAAAACTGCTAATATGGAACTAATCAAAAACGAAATTGCCCAAGAAGGTATCCCGATTCAAAAAATTCGACAAGTAATTCACACTATTGAAGGAAAGAAAGTCCATCTTCCTATTTTTATAGCAGAATGTACTAGAAATAAAGAAGGTAAAAGAATATATGATCTAAAGAAACTCAGAGGTCTGGATGTCTTTATCAAGCCTTTTCAAGCTCGCCCTGGACCCATGCAGTGCCAAAAGTGCCAAAGGTAAGGGCACACACGGGACAAATGCCACTATAAACCTCGCTGTTTAAAATGTGCAGAGCCTCATGAAACATTCACTTGTAAACAAACAAAAAATGGCAACAAACCCCCTGTCTGTGCCCTCTGTGGGCAAAATCACGTTTCTTCCTTCAAAGGTTGCAGTAAACATCCTTATAATGTTCAGAAGCAAATCGAAGAATTTAAAGCTTTAAAAGAAGAAAAGAAAAAAAGAACAATTTAAATTTAACAAAAAGGATTTTCCTTCACTCCCTGAGAACACGCCAAAAAATGCATGGAATACTTCAAAGGAAAATGAAAACAATAATAAAACAGAAGACACAAACTCAAACCCACTAGGCTTTTTTAACTGGATAAAAATCCAATCCACTCAAGTTAAAGAATTCTTCCAGAAATTTAAAACAGCAAACACAATATTTGACAAACTAGAGGTCGGTATGGCGGCCTTCGAATATTTCTCAAATCTAAACTATGAATTTTAATCAAACTCATAGTCAAATAAATTTTATCTCAGCTACAAATAGCTTCTTAAAGATTTGTTACTATAATGCAAACGGCATCAGATACCAACAAGTGGAAATTTCAAATTTTCTTACTAGACATAACATTGATGTTATGCTAGTAAATGAAACCCACCTCCGCTCTTGCGACAAATTTAAAATACAAGGCTACCGCATCTACAGAAAAGACAGAAGACATAATAGAGGAGGAGGAACCGCAATTCTCATTAAAAACCATATCAAAACAGCCAAATATGATTTAAACCCTGTTTGTACTATAGAAAATGCTGCAGTACTTATCTATAGTGGTTTTAGAGAAACTTTTCTTTTTATCTCCGTCTACAGTCCCCCCTCAAGCACTCTTGATCTCAATAATCTGAAACTACTTACTGAAAATAACTACCCCACCTTAATAGCATGTGATTTAAATGCTAAACATTCCTCTTGGAACTGTAGAGTCACAAATAGAAATGGAGAAAATTTAAACAACATTGATGATTCATCCACAATAGTAATATCAATCTCATTGCTCCCAATCACCCAACGCACTATACGCACAACGGACTCGGAGATATTTTAGATATAGTTATAATGAAAAACTTTCCTAATATTCCTAATCTTGATGTTCTCCCAGAACTTTCGTCTCCTATAATCTTCAACTTCTATGGATTTTATCCCCCTCTCCCTAAAGCTCATACAAAAGTTAATTGGTATATGGTTACCGAACAGCTAAATTCTGTAAACAGCAGAGCCATACTTCGTTATGACTGCGATATTGAGATGGTAATCACCAGATTAAACTCCAAAATTCAAAACGCTATCAATAATGCTACCTATACAGTCAAGAATAAAAATCCCTATGGCATCCCAGAAGAAATTAAATCCCTTATACAAGAAAGAAATAGACTTAGAAAAAGATGGCATATTACTCGCAATCCTACTGAAAAACGTCATATTAATTATTTAAACAGAAAAATAAAAGAAGACATCGCCACCCATCGATCAAATTCGTGGGATAATTTCCTAGAAAACATGGATCTTTACCCAAACTCTGTTTGGAAAGTAGCTAAATCACTCAGAAATCTTTCACCCAATCAAATTCACCCCCTGTATCACATGGCCAAATTTCACCACTTCGAAGACTCCATTGCTGAAATTCATGCAAAAGAATTAGAAAACATTTTTAAACAACATGAAAATAATAATTCTGATCACGAAAAAGATATTAATTACTCTGTCAATAGCATCCTCAACAGTCCCAGCATTAATTTTTTTACGCCTGCATCTCCAAACAAAGTTCAGCAAATTATTAAAAAATTAAAGAAGCGCAAAGCTAAAGGATATGACATGATTTCTAATGAAGCGTTGCAAGCTTTACCTAGAAGATGCATAGTCTTAATAACAAATATTTTTAATGCTTGTATTAGACTCAGCTGCTTTCCATCGCAGTGGAAACACTCGATCATTGTTACCATCCCGAAACCAGGAAAAGATCCAAAGCTAGCAAAAAATTACAGACCCATCAGTCTTCTGTCAGCGCTTGGAAAAGTTTTCGAACGAGTATTTAGTGCTCGGCTCACCAATCATCTAGAACGCCTTAATCTAATAGACAATCTAATATTCCGCAAAGGCCACAGTACAACACATCAAATACTAAATTTAGTTGAATTTATTGCCCAAGAATTTACAAAAAAGAACGGAGTAGCGGCATGCTTCCTCAATTCCGAAAAAGCTTTCGATCGAGTGTGGCATGCTGGCTTACTTCATAAGCTATCTAACTTCCTTTTACCAAACAACTTTATCAAGCTTATGCATTCTTATTTTAAACATCGTACTTTTCAAGTGAAGTACGTGCTTCTGTGGTGAAGCAATCTCTTAAAAAAAAGTGATTTACAGTGGAGTAGCTCAAGGCAGCGTGCGTTTTAGGACCGAAGCTTTTTACAATATTCATAAATGATATGCCTCTACCTTTTCATTCTAATATACTCAAATATGCCGACGACACAGTCATCCTCACCAGTTCACGAAGTCCAAATAATGCTTTAGAGAAACTTCAGCTCCAAGTCAACATTATTAACAAATTTTGTCAAGACTGAAAAATCAAACTAAATACTGGTAAATGCTGCGTAGTTCTCTTCCGTAGATACGGGAAAAATATCCCAGTGAATATAAATATCCGACTCAATAACCAAGATATTCCTGTTGCCAACTCCTATAAATATTTAGGTGTCTATATTGACAAAACCCTAAATTTCAAAGATCATATTCAATATGTTACAAATAAGGCTAACGCTGCTTTCATTGCTCTTTACTCATTAATTGGAAGAAACTCTAAATTAAACCTCCGTACCAAGAAAAATATCTACATCTCACTTATTCGCCCAATAATCCTCTATGCAGTTTCAGCCTGGGCTACTGCCCGAAAAATAGACAGACAAAAATTAAATGTTCTTCAAAACAAAATCTTACGTAGCATAGTGAACGCACCCTGGTTCGTGCGAAATTCTCAAATTCACAAAGACCTGGATATCAACCCAATTCACGACCAAATCCTAATTTCTGCACACAATTTCTTTGAAGATATGAGAAATTCTCCCTATGAAGCTATTAAATCGTTTACAGACTATGACCCTACTATTGAGCACGTAGTGAAAAGACCTCGAACGATCCACCACAATTCTAAGTGGTGGTAGTGTATATAATGTAAAAAAAATAAATAAATAAATAAATAAAAATAAATAAATAAATAAATAAATAAATACTATTCCTCTGCAGTTACTATTCAAGAAAGATGAACTTTGCAAAGTTAGGACTTTATTTTTCATCGATGAATTCTTCGTTTTACTACTTATTTAACCAAGATTTTTACTTTTACTTTTTATTTTTACTATTTCGTATCGTGTGTTTTAAAACCAAAGTTCGTGGTCAACACCAAGTGCTTACTCTCACTCTTTAGCCCTAGTGAGCTACATGACCTCATTTTCGCCTTTTACAATTTCCTATTCATTTAATGATTATATCGCAAGTTTAGAAGATTTTCAAGTGTTTCAAAAGATATAGGACTCTTAAATTCACAAATAGATGTTGCTTTTACTATGTTCGAACTTTATTTATTTCCAAAAACTAGAAAAAACTTCATTTTTCGAACTCTGACTCCTCGACCAATCTAAATGCCGGACGCTGATCACGTGTTTCTGCTCTTCTTGATTCACCCAGAAGCTTAGACTTTTCGCTTCTTGCCACCATTTATATAATCACCTATGCTATGCCATGATAGGCAATTTAGCAAAACTTATTTTATGAGTTCTCTCATTTATTGATCTCGCCTTCGGGCGCGATGTATTTTTAAATACACCTCTTAAATTTTTAACTTTATGGCCTATGGTAAATTAATATAGTAACTCCTAGTAGCTAAAGCCAGCAGTAAAGATATGATCCAAGATCCAAGTAAAGTTGTTGATTGATAACGTAGCGCACCCTGAAATCTCTGGAAAATGTGAAAACATAATCATAAAGTCTTCAGTATCAATAATCAGTACTCAAATGTCGCAACTTATTTCAGACAGAGGGAGTATATGATTCATTGTGATTAATCTAGTCTAGTCTGTACCGATATGGCCGAAATGTCGCGCAATAGCGCAACTTGTCCGGCTCATGAGAGTAAGCCCGGTGGTCGCATGACGTTGATCTTTCTTGAGAATTTGGTGAGGTCCAAGTTGTTGGGATTAATGTCATACATGTTATTATTATATGCTGTAGGTGATATTCAAATACTTGGTATTCATCGATAACAGGCTAGATTCATTGTGATTAATGTTATGTAAGTCATTATTATATGCTGCCAGTGATATTGAAATACTTGGTATTGTTTTGAATATCTGTAGTGTTGCGTTTAACTCTTCAGAGCTCTAAATCTGCATTATTTAAAATTTTATTTTTTGATATTTCCTAAAAAAGTATTTTATATTAATTAAAAAATAGAAAAACATAAAACCAAATCTCTTTTAGAAATACTTTTTCTCTCATGTATTAACAAATTGTAGATCATCATTTATTAATTTCTTAATTACATATTTAATAGTGGCTCCAAATTATTTTGTTGCTGAGGACAAGTAATATTAATGTAATGAAAATTTTGTGCCGAAATGGTTTATGTTTTGAAACTACCTGCTAACTTCGTACTATATAAATAATTTAAAAGTAAAACATGTGCTCTAAATTACCCTTAAATTAGAATAGGTAACTCTAATAAGTACAATCAAAAATAGCGTATATCTAGATGCAAGCAGGAATTAAAATCAGAATCAAGTAGCTGACGGTTATATATGAAAAAAGAAAAATTGGATAACTTGAAATTTCATTTTTTCTTTCTAAATAAAAATATTTTTATTAAAAGGAAATGCATAATTATGACTACTACAGATTAATCGTTTTTAAATTCTGAATATAACAAGACAATTATTTGTCTCGTGTACCATTCTGCTCATTATTAACGTCCCAAAGCGTAGCGTAATAGTAGCGCCCTCTTGCGGTCAGTAGAAATTTCACGGAGGCCACCGAAAACACCTTGAGTATAAGATGGCCTTGCAAAAATGGTTCTTACAGTGAAACAGTTCTTACAGTGAAAATAGGAAAATTACAAGTCCATTTTCCTCATTTGTTCTACCATTCCTAGTACAAGTAAAACTTTTTCTTGCGGAGATTCGATCTCCACAAATTCTAGAAATTTGAGAGCAATCATCTGTAAGTTTTTATCCATCATAATATCCGACTGCATGTGTAGCGTCTGACTGGGATTTTGATGGGAGGTTAACATCTCTCAAAGCTGGGAATTCAGACAACCCGAGCAGTATTTTCTCATAGTCTGTTCTTGGTATGGGTTCACGAATTTTTGGACGAAATTCGCACATCTTCGACGTAGCTATGTGTTCCTGTTTGCAGTTTGCGCAAGTATGTTTCTGTTCTTTGTAAGTTTGCAGGTGTAGGCTAGGTGACCCTGTCCGCACTTGAGGCATCTTGGCGCGTTATTACAGAAAATCTGACCATGGCCATAGCGCTGGCATCTAAAGCAAATTATGGTGCTTCGGTTACTTCTAAATCGTCGAAACTTGACCCGGAGGTCTAGTAACGTTTTCTTTCTGTAAATGCTCCTGCCTTCGTTATTCCGCTTGAATGAAGGAAAGAAAACCGGAAGCTTAACTTCTTTGCCATTTTCATGGGAAACTGCGAGACGCTGAGTACTGGAAATCCATCTTTAATTAATACATCCTTGATTTCTTTAACAGGTGAGTCATCTGGCAGGCCGCTGATGACAACTTTTAGTGGTGTTTCCTTCTGTCTAAACGTGCTGAACTGCACCTCATCCTTCATGAGCACCGCTAGTGCCCTGTCTCTGTGATCAATCGTGTTAAAAATCAGGGTGATTTTGTCTCTTGTCAGAACACTGACGTAATCATTAACGCCGTGCTTAGTGAAGTTTTCTCTTAAATCGCTCCATTTCACATCTGGTCTGGGGCAGATAATTCGGAGGAAGTCTTTCATTTTTGACATCAGTCTTATTCGCCGTGCCTTGCGTAAGATCACTAACTACTACTTCTGCTTTCTCAGCACAGTCCATGGCCTAGTGTCCCACTTGTAAATAATGTACATAGTGTACTTTTTAGCATTATTAATTTTGTATCTTACTCATTTACTGTACTGTGTATTTCTTAATTTCACTAGTTTTATTCACATCTGTTACTCTCATTTTATGACTCCCACTTAGTCACGCCTTTACTGGGCCTGTTACTTGTTAGTGAGCTCTTTCGTTGCTGGTCTTCCTATTCTTTATCCGTCTTTGCTCCTCCTTAGGGCGGACATTATGTGAAGATAGTTCTTTGTTATTGCGTCCATCTGGCATAAATTTGATTGAGCCAGATAAACTACCGATCTCAGTGGTATTCTGGCTATAAGTTATCACTCAGTCAGGCCATGGGCACTGGTACAGGATGTGTGGCAGGTGCTCCAAAGCTATTCTTCGTAACTACGTCGGAAGTCGAGGTAGCAGCAGGAGTCGTCTTGACATTGGTTTTCAGCAGTTCCAGAACAGTAGCGGTGAAAATCTTCGCAATTTTGGTCGGAGTTTTCCACTCATCATCTTTAGGTTTGTCAGGCTTGAGAAACTATTTTCTCTTCCTTTCTGCTTGTCTTCTGTGAAATTCCATCACTGTAGGATCGCTCTTAGAAATATCCTTTAAGATAGTCTTTTTCGTAGAATTGCTCAGGGGCATAATGTTTCTGTAGCATAATGGCGTAGAAAATTTTTCAGCTTTGCGCAGAGCCGATTTCACAGGCTTGCCGTTTCTTAATTGCTCTTAAAAAACATCTACATTATGTAGGGCTTCATACATCGCTTTCTTATCAGGCTCATCTATTTCATGACCACACGACAGTACAATAGAATAAGCTTGGCCGACAATGACTGATCGATGTTCATTTGGCATAGCGAAAATGCACAAGGCAAGGGACGTACGTCTGAAAAATCACGTGGTTAGTACCAGATAGCATCGTAAAAGACATTTAACCTTCACGTATGGAAGGCCTCCCCTCGAAAGAGCAGCATTGCAGCAGATTTTTATATAAGTTTTTAAACTAAGATGATGAGATTGGGTGATATTTGCAGAGAAAAAAATATTTAAAGCATTGTGTTTGATGGCAACGTTTATAATTTAGACATTTGTTTTAAAATATATAACAAAGATTTTATTGTACGAGACTGCATTAAAAACCATTTCCTAAGTATTTTTTAAAACTTCAGATGGCTGAGGTATCAACACAGTACTATTTTCACAGCGCGACGTTCCATCTCATTTTTATTCTTGATGACTCAATTTAATGAACAATTTTTGACTCAGAGGAACTGCTGGCTGAAAGTTGTACAATTTAGCTGTCAATTACTATTTCTTAGTTGCTGCTTTTAAGATTTTGTGTCTCTTTTTAAGCAGCACCTAATTGTGCCGCTTGTAATACTTCACTGGACGATCTGCTAAAAGTTATTCGGAGCTGCTGCCATATAAATAACCATTCATATGGGATAGAAGTTTATGATTCCAAGACTTTTTTTTTTTTAAATCTGAAATGTTTCAAATTTTAAATTATGTCCAAAGGGGCTTTTTTTAAACATTTTGTGTGTTACCTTTATTTATTAAATATCATGTTCTTCGCACTTAAACCATAAAATTCAGTTCAACAGCAAATCGCAAAATAATTTTAAATTGAGAATATCTTTAGAATTTCCGATACGCAGTTTCACGGGCTGAAGATGCAAAGATTTTTTCTTTGCATCTTCAGCCCGTGAAACTATCACTGACGGCGTCAAAGCTGGAACTGAGGCTGGTGTTCTGATTTTTATGTAATGTATGCTTAACTGGCCAAGAAGCTTGGGCTTCGTAAATTCTATGAAATTTGCCACAAAGGATGCGTCACATGAATGATTCATGAGCTAGATAATTACTTATGGGAAATAGGAGTAAAGGTAAGAAAGGAGGAGATCAAATCTCCTGCAAGAAAAACCTTCAGAGAAATAGCGAAGGGAAACGACACAGGATCCAGGACATAAGTAATACAATCAATACAAGGTAGAATTCATAAAAAGACATATAACTCACAAGTGCAGCATGTGGAGTCAAGAAAAACTCAACATTCTGAAGCGCGGATACAGCATAATTAGGTCACGAAATTATGGTCTTTAAGTCTATGCGTAGGCAATGATCTGAAATTTTAGTGTTCAGGCATAACCTCATATACTATTTCAGAAGTCAAACAACAAAAATCAGCGTTATATTTACAAATTTTTCCCAGGACTAGTTTCGATGGTTTTACCGAACCACCATCCTCAGCTGCAAAACCGCAAATGAACAAGATAGGAAATAATGATTAGATAAGATAAGAAAGCCTGGACAAGCATAAGAAGTGGCGCCATCTGTTGGTGAAACCAGAATTTAAACATAATTTCTTTAAAGGCCGAAGGCAAATTTGGATTGGAATTAGGATCGTTAACTAGAACAGAAAGATTTTTATGAATGTGAAATGCCTCTAGAAAATCCAGTTCTCCAATGGAAGATGTTTTTTGAATAATTTTGGCAGCAGAAAAATTGAAAGTGTGATTTTCGGACCAACAATGTTGAGCAACAGAAGACTTCTGTGTTTCCTTTTTTCTAACATATACCTCATGTTCCTTGACGCGAAATTTTAAGGCTCTCTTAGTTTGGCCAATGTAAATTAAACCACACTGGCAAGGAATCCTATAAATACCCCAGGAATTCATATCCGGAATGGGGTCCTTGAGTATGGAACTCGGAATTTTATTGATGGGAGAATAAACAACCCGAAAGTTAAATTTCTGCAAAATATGTGCAACTTTATAGCTAATTGATGGAAAGAGGGGAATGACAACAGAATTTTTATAATCTCCTAAAACAAGAGTGTGCCTTTTAGTGTGTTGAGATGAAAATTTTTTAACTACTTGATTAATAATGTTGGGTGAAAATCCCCTGTCAATAGCTATTGCTTTTAAATAATTTAGTTCTTCATCAAATGATAGTTTGGAGGAGCAAACTTGAAGAGCACGGAAAACATAGGAATAAAATGAAGCTAACTTTTGTTTAGTCGGATGACATGATTTAAAGTGTGGTGGAAGGCAAACCGATGAAGGTTTACGGTAAACCGTAGTACTGAAGTTGGATGTGTTACGTGTGACCAAAATGTCGAGAAACGGAAGAGAATTGTAAGTCTCAAGTTCAAAAGTGAACTGAATAGAAGGATCAATAGAATTCATTGTTGAAAAAATTTTATTTAAATCACCTTTATTACCTTCAAACAGGGTAAAAGTAAAAGTATCATCTACGTAGCGGAACCATGCCGGGAAGTTTAAAGTTTCAAACAATTTTGATTCATAATAATGCATGTAGATATCAGCCAGGATGGGACTGAGGGGGCTTCCCATGGCTAATCCCTCAGTTTGCTTGTAATATTTATTTTAGAAAACAAAATGTGTTTGTTTCAAACAGAGTTGAGTGAGAGAAATTAGCTCATCAATTTCGATGCAAGAGAAATGAAATTCGCGAAGTCTGGTTTCTAGACATCTTAATGCACCCTCCACTGGGACATTGGTGAATAATGATGACATTGGTGAATAAGGAACATGAGGCATATGTTAGAAAAAAGGAAACACAGAAGTCTTCTGTTGCTCAACATTGTTGGTCCGAAAATCACACTTTCAATTTTTCTGCTGCCAAAATTATTCAAAAAACATCTTCCATTGGAGAACTGGATTTTCTAGAGGCATTTCACATTCATAAAAATCTTTCTGTTCTAGTTAACGATCCTAATTCCAATCCAAATTTGCCTTCGGCCTTTAAAAAAAATTATGTTTTAGTTCTGGTTTCACCAACAGATGGCGCCACTTGCTTATTCTTGTCCAGGATTTCTTATCTTATCTAATCATTATTTTCTATATTGTTCATTTGCGGTTTTGTAGCTGAGGATGGTGGTTCGGTAAAACCATCGAAACTAGCCCTGTGAAAATTTTGTAAATATAACGCTGATTTTTGTTGTTTGACTTCTGAAATAGTATTTATTCGGCGTGTTATTGTGTCTTAATTAATAATAATAACCTCATATCTCAAAGCAACCAAGAAATTTCTTTTATTGCTGCTTAGTCCTTTTTCGAAGAATTCTGGTTAGGACTGTGAAGACGTTCTGCGAGATATTGAATTTTTAAGTCCTTATACAGAAGGTTGTTCCTAAGCAACTAATGCGTACCAGTGATAGAAAGCGTAACTTTATTTTGCATTACCCGCAGACAACTTATGTCAGTACTGAAAATAACTGCCCAAGCAGGCGACGGTGGTTCCTTGTTTGGTTGTATGGACGGCACTGCTAACGTGATATCGTCTGCTCAGCAGGAAAGCATTGAATTGAGTTTTCCCTGAGGGAAAACAGCGGCGTAGAAAAGTTAGAGGAAATGACCCTAATAGGAGCCCTGCTGAGCACCAGTGTTTATGGGCTTCAGAGCTGAGAATATGTTACCACAGTTGATGGTAAGGTGCCTATGGCTTCGGTAGACTATTTCTCGCGAGAATTTGAGATTAATTAATTAGCATGTGAACGAGCCCTTTGTGCTAGACGCGGTTGAAAGCTTTCGCCAAGCATGAGGAACGATATGGAACACTTGTGATGAAGAGCCGATTCGATAAAATCCACCAGCTTGACTAGCTTCTTTGGAAAGTTCATTGCGAAAGCCGTACTGCTTGTCCAGCAAGAGATGTAAGGGGAAATTTTGTACAAGATAATTTTTTCGAAGATTTTGGCTATAGAAGAAAGTAGGCTGATGGGCCTCTAGTTTTCATGTTGCTTCGGAATGACAATGGTTTTTGCTAATTTCCACTGCAAAGAAGAAGTAGGGCTTTATATACTTCATGGTAGACTATATAAAGTTCAAGATTCTTGATATACTTTATAGAGATCATAAATTTCGTAGTGATGCTGTTTAGATTCAGTTGCATTTCAGGAGGTAGGTATATTGCTAAAGTGGTATCAGTTTGTGGATATGCATTTAATAATTTGGATTGGATTATTTAATTATGGCAAAGCACACGAGGGCTATCTGCCTAAATGGAGGGATGCCTTCATGGAGGACTTTCTAAGGGAAACTAGCTCGTATACACGTTACACATGGGGAAAACCACGAAAACGCCCATGCAGCCAGCCCGTTCGCGGGACTCGAACCTCAGACCGAACTACCAGTGTTCGGCGTCTTTACCGCTCGGCCGCTGGTAGGCTATTTAATAATTTGGAGTGACTAGGTTGTTTGGCATAGATCAGTTACCAGATCAAACAATATTTCCATCATTTTGGTAATCTTTCTTACTAGATGTCTTTGTTTTATTAAAAATTTGCTGAAGGCCTGTTTGTTTATGGAAGGTATAGGTATATGTATTCCACTGGTGAGCTGACATGTTGTTATATAGTGCTTGGGGGTGCCCACCTCCTCACAGATGCACATATCTGAGTTTGTAGTGGCGTGCTTTTTGAAATACACAGAGAATGGGCCAAGACCTGTGATGTAACATATCAAATGTGAATTGGTAATTAGGCGGGCTTCGTCTACGTAAGTAATGTGGTAGTAGGCCCTGCGTCCTTTTTGTGTCGCTGGTGTCCCATTCTTCTTGCCATTTCGCGTTTGCAGTCAATGTCAGACACTTTTTAAGGTAGGATTATTGGCCAAGGTAATGTAATATCACTGGCGTCAATATTCACGGCAGCTTCTTTCGCAAGATCTGCTTCCTCATGGCCTGTGTTTCCTGCATAAACTTTTGTCCATTCCAAACGTACGTGGAGGTGGCTGATGAGGCGTAGATCTTTCTGGATGGACTCAATGAGAGGGGAAGTGTGACTTGGATTGAGCAATGCATGAAGTTAGGTTATTCGTGATTATAGTGCTATTGGATAAATTTGTCTGACGGATGTATTTCATGGCCTGTGCTAATGCAGTTGCTTCTCCTTAAAAAGATTATTGTTGCTATGTAAGTGACCTTTCCAGTGATGTAGTTTTGAATTACAATGATAGACTGCAGGCGCAGCCTACGTTTTCGTTAATTTTGGAACCAAGTTGTATTAGAGTTTATTCTGTGTTTCAAGTTGATATTAATGCCCATTTCTTGGAGAGCAGGAGGTGTGTTAAGACGATTGTATGGTTGTTCGTAGTCCGTTGGTTGAAAGCTCCATGGAGCTATTGAGGAGGAAAGTTCTTTGGATGTTTTGCAGATATTTAATTTTGCGAACTAGCTTTGGTTGAGCCCATGGCCGCACCGTACGTGACTATTTTTTCAATAGCTGTTGTATATAGTATTTTTGTATGTGGGATTCAAACCTCACTGATAGCCTTGCATCTGATACATTCTATTGGAAATTAGGTCTGTTCTCTTCTTTGTTTCCATGATATGTAGCATTCAATTAAGTTTCTTTATTTCGAACGTACGGCCTAAATATTTGAGTTGTCTGACAATTTTGATTCTGTATCCATTCATAACAATCCTTGGTCTGCGATCTAGTGATCCGTCTTTTTTTAGTATAAGTAGAATTTGAGATTTGTTATTTGCTATTTGAAGTTTGATTGTAGAGCATAGGTTATAGAACTGTTCACATATTTCTGTGGAGTTGGGCTGCAATTCGTCTCGTGTTTTACCTCGAACAACAAATGCACCGTCTTCAGCGTAGACGAAGAGTCTCGTATGTATTGGCCAGGTGGCTGTAAGAATTTTATTAAAAATTAAGTTCCAGAGATCAGGGCCCGCGCAGGAGCCTTGTGGGCAGCCCCTTGTTTACTTCCGTTGCAAAAATCCATTATTGTACATGAATATAAGTGAGCTATCTTCTAGATAGTTCTTAAATGTACTGAAGAGATTACTAGATCTAAGGAGAAGCAACTGGGGCAGCGCGCTTCTCGAAGAGCTTGTAGAATTGCCGGCCACCAAAAGGTGTCAAACGCACTCTTCAGATCGATGCTGAGGTGTGCTGTGTGGTAGCCGGAGTTCCTGTTGGTCATGATTGTATCCCTGATATCGATGAGAGCATGTAAAGTCGATTTACCAACTCTGAAGCCATACTGTTGATCGCTGATGGAAGTTATCCTATGAAGATGGTGTTTAAGTTTATTGACTATGAACTTTTCCTATACCTTGCCTAATGCTGAAAGAAGACAAATAGAATGGTAGGAATCTGGGAGCACCGGATCCCTATACTTTTTTAAGAAAAGGACCACTTGACCAATCTTAAATGCTTGAGGAAAGGTGCCAGTGCTTAGTAATTTATTGAAGTACTTCGAGAAAAAGTGGATATTAGAGAGGACAATGATATTGTAGTCTATATCATCTGGGCCCGGCGCTTTCTTTGTTGGAAGATGTTTTACAATTTGTTGTATTTCTCTGATGGTGAAGGCTGCATCCTGGGTTGTGAAGATGGAGGTGGGAGCACTTCCAATTTGTGTATGTATTGGGATGTCTTCCGATCGATCGTCTGTGGTGAAGATAGCTTCTAGAATTGCTTTGAGAATGGACTCTGTAATGCAGTCTTGACTTTGCGCAGGCGGTTGCAGATAGAGAACAGCTGGCTTAAATATTTTATTGGCGGAAATTTTGTGGTATAGACCATGAATTTCTGTATTCTCTGTACAAAACTTTCTCCAAGAGCTTATTTTGGCATGAATGAGCATGCGTATATATCGGGCACGTTCTCTTTGATAGGTTTCTAGGAGTCTGTTGGATGTTCCTTGTCGTCGGGTTTGTTTAAGCTTTTGTCGCAAAGATCTACACTTTTGTTGTACACGTAAATCTTTATTCCACCAATTTAGGGCCTGCAACTTTTTAGTCTGTCTTTGTGGAAGAAGATTATTACACGTGTTCTGTATAGTTGTCAATAGCTCATTTGTGAAGTTCTCAAGGTCTGTTAATTTTACGCAGTTGTTCAGTTTAAATTCGAGAAACTTAAGTGGGCTATTAATATTTCGTGTGAGAGCTGGAATCTTTCTTCCAGGGAGACGGTAACGTTTGATGATTGTAGTAGTAGTCATGTTCTCAAGCTGGAAAGTAATATACTTGTGATCGGAGAGACTAATTTCATCTTCTATAGTAGAGTTCTGTAGTCCACAGTCCATCTCTCCTTCGTGCCGAAAGGGACCAAGTTGCCGTCCTGCTTGATGTAGGTGGCCTTACTACAATATTTATCTCTATTTATGCCCCACCCACAGCGTACCTGGAGCCTACGCAGCACTTCTTAGACACCGTCACCCGCCTTTATCGCATTCCATTACAACTAATAGCTGGAGATTTTAACGCCCATAACAGCAATTGGGGTTACAACATAACAGACCCAAAAGGCCAGTTGTTAGAAGACTACCTCTCCTCAAGGAATTACGTAATACATAACACTATAAATGCCCATCCTAACTTCGATCGAATATTTGCGAAAGGATGGCCTGATCTTACCATAACATCACAACAACTAGCATCGTATTTATAAATGGCATCCATACATTGGGCCTTTCTCGGGTATAAATTTTTAATGACATTTTTAATTTCTCATGGGGGGCAAGATTTGTTACATTGAGTACAGTGAGGTCGTCAACTCACTCTTTCACATTTTTTTCAACTCAGTCGGTAAAGACACAGTCCGTAACAGTGTTGTTCGACACAAACTGCTTTTCAAGGTGCTCTGGGGAAACTCTCCTTTTATCCTGTTCACTATAAGCAAAAGTTTTCCCATCCTCTAACGGATGGATGCAGTCATGCTTCTTCATCCTTTCGGTGAACTGGATGGTTGGTGCCAGAAGGCGTTAGTGTAATTCTCCGAATGAGCCATTTTTTCCTCCCATCTTTCTCTCGTAATCATGTGCATTTTGGTCTTCGTTTCTTAGAGAATTCAGCTCAGTCTTAATAGTAAGCTCCCAGGTTGACTGCCATATCCGTATAATTCTATTACGGGCTTCATAAGCTCCTTGATTTCCCAAGGAAATCTGTAGATGATTTTCGTAGACGTGACGATGGTGGTAGCCTCTTGTTGAGCATTATTCAGATTCTCAGTGAGTGCCTTTAGCCTAATCTGATGATTTCTAAGTTGATAAGGAGGAGGAGGCGATTCTTTAGAATATTACTGAAAAATCTCCAATACCTAGGTATAGCGAAAAGGTCAAAGGGCGAAGATTTCAAATTCCGAAGAAAGCAAGCGCTGTAACCGACTGGATTCTGGATGATAAAGTGCAAGATTTCCTGAGAAATATTGTTACGCTCATTGAAAGAACTCACAAGGCAAGGACTGTTGCTGACAAACTTTCTACCGGTTTCAGAGCTGTCACGTACATTATGAAAATTGCAGAAGACGAAAACTGATGTGTTCTGAGAATGTCACCTCTTCCTTAATTTCTTGAACAGCTTTCCCATCTTGTAGTCTATCTTCGATGCTTCTTGTCAACACGTTTTTATTCTACTCATCATAATACATTCAAGTTCATCACCAGGTTATTTTTTGGTAGAATTCGAAACTTCTTATTGTTCTACAAGGGGTAGGGCCTTCGGCCCAGGTACACCAGGTACCGTACCGAAGCATCGATCCACTGAAGAGAACAGCCTCTAGTCAGTAAAAGGCTTGGCTACATGCGTATAGTGTTTGGTGGATATATCTCTAGATGGAGACATATTAGATTAAAACAATATAAGCCTGTTATTCATGCTGCGCTTCTTTTCCCCTCAAGGCAAGCAGTTAGCTGATGAGCCTCTAATTATTTATGAGTTTTATATTTTTCTTCGGTTTTAAAATAGTAATTAGAGTGCTTCCATTTTGGGGGGGAAGTAGTTAAGTCGAATACAAGCATCATTAATGTTAGTAAGTAAAATAATACAATTCTTAGGAAGCACTTTAAGGATTTTGTTGGGAATATTGTAAAATCCTTTCGCTTTTCTAATGTTTAGCTTAGCAATGATATCATAGACTTGTCTGGCTGAAGTAGGGTGATATACAAGTATTTATCGTCAGTACTGCAAAGAATATTTTTAATTTCATAATTTTTATTTCATCATGATTTAGAGTGTCAGTGTTATGCGGCATAAAAAATTGCTAATTTTTCTGCAAAAGTATAGAAAACTTCATTTTCTGACTGGTAGATGCCACTCACGTGATGGATTGAACCTACCTTATTGGTTTTATTCCTTCTGAGAGACAATGCAATTTCCCAAACGAAGTACGGATTTAGATCTAAGTTTCAAGATGTGTATTGCAACATTCAGATGCATAATCAATGATTGCCTTAGAAATTTTATGAGTCTGTTGACGGTTTCTTCTTTTGCTGAGGTCCCGGGTGTCTTTCCGGTATTCCTCAGCCACTTTCTGTGTTCAATCTTTTTAAGAATATGATTAGGGAATAATAATTATTTTATTTTTATTAGGTAAGGTGGAATTGATCAGAGCACTCTGAATTTTATTTTTGAATAATAAACAATTTGTAAACATTTTTGTAGTAAATATATTCACAACAGTTATCAAAGTAGAGAGTATAATAGTTTCTCTTAGCTTGTATCCAGTGTAGCGTCAGCGGGGTCATAGATAATTAAAACGTGTATTCCAAAAGAAGCTGCAGACGGAAATTGGAAGATCACAAACACATTTTATTAATTACATGATAATAGATTTAGATTTATTAGTTTCATAATACATTTCAAATGAGAGTTACATCAGAGTAAGTCATATCACAGTCCTTTCATGAAGGAATGAGAAAGGAAAGTAAAGTAGAAAACGAGTTACACAATTAACTCCTGTGCAGGGAGTTCAGACTAGTGGCGGCTCGTAATAAGCACTGTGAAACTACAGAACCCCTATTTTCACTTATTATTATTTTTAATATTTAATATAGTGTGCACTTTAGCCTTTAATTCTTTCTTTATACTTTTACAATGCATAATCCTTAAACTTAATGTCAGTAGCCATGCCCCAATTTGTGAAAAAAGTACTAAAGTCTTTGGAACTGCGCGCTTCACAGTTCCAGCGACGTGGTGTTTGGCTGTTCTGCGCATGCGCACGCAAAAAACAGCACGCGAGCCGGGTAGAGAGAAGAGCACTGTCGCTCTTGCAGTGCCGCAATTCTGGCATGTTGTTGGAAACGTGATTTCTTTTTTACTTCGCGCGTGTGGCATTCCTCCATAAGGTGGAACTTTATCATACGAACCAAAAACAGAGTTCATGAAAATTTGCAACCTTTAAAAAATTGCTTTACTGAAATTCAATCATTCAATTAACATCAAATGCAGAACAACAACAACAAATGAAACAACTGTTCCTACTGCAAAAACAACAGGAATTTTAAAATATCTAAATGATGATAATTTCAAGTTTTGGTTAGAGCTTTTTTATCAGATGCCTCATGTTGAAATATTATACAACTAAATGCAATCCAAAGAAATTAGTGTGTTTAAAGTTAAAGAATATATAACAAATTTCAAAACTGCTATTTCAGAATTAAAAATCTCAAAGTACTGTGAGAATTTTTCAAAGACACTGATGGTAGAAGCTAAGGATATATGTGACTTTATACTATGTATTGATATAATCAACAGATATTCTTTCACTAAACACTTAGCAGCTGCTAAATTGTTAAACAAGAAATGCTTCGCTAGTTTTAGGAATGAACATTCTACAGAAGAAATAGTACTAACCACTGAAGCATATCCAATGATTGACAAAGAAAAGCTTGAAAATGAACTAAAAGTATTCTATTGTTGGTCTGATATCCATCAATACTGCAGATTAATTGAGCTACTGAAATTTATCTTCGAAAATAATCTAGATTATATTCTTAGTGAAATTACGAAACTGATCAAAATTCTCTTGAGAGTTCTCATGACTACATCAGAGGCAGAACGCTGCTTTTCAACACTGAAAACTTTTCTAAGAAGCACTAGGAATTCGGAAAGACTAAATTGATCTTTTCGCGCAAATTAAAATAAGAATGGTTTTCATTTTTAAATGAATAGACGGAGATTGAACTTTAACAATTTTGGTTAAAGTAAATTAAGAAATGTTTAATGTTTTTTTGTAAGATTTTATGAAGTTTCAAAATAAAATTTCTTTTTATACATGTTTGTTTCCTTTTAGACAATTTTAAAACGAAGGTTAAATTCTTTTGGAACAGCACCCCACTAATTTTAGCCACGAGCCGCCACTGGTTCAGACTACAGTATTTATCGAGCTATTATTCACAGTCCATCACCAATTTGCATACCAACACCCTTACTTCATGAGAAAAATCGACATTTGCAGCTTTTCTCAAGGTTTCTCGAACACAGGCTTACCTAGCGGTTTGCTGAGCAGATCTGCAATCATGTCGGAGCTTCTGCAATAGTCTAGGCTCGATCCCGTTTTGTTGAAGTTCACGCAAGGAGTGGTATTTGACGTCTATATGTTTTGTTCCGGAGGTATTTTTCCTCGTTTGTGATAGCTTGATGCACGACTTGTTACCTTCATAGAGATTAATCGGTAGATTTTTATCTTAGTCCTAGATCTTTAAGAAAATTTAAGAGCCTTTATATGCTCCTTCAGCTGTATTATCTGCTACAATATATTTTGTTTCAGTTGAAGATAATGCAGTGGAGTTTTACCTTTTCCTGTTGTATGAAATGCAGTTATTTCCCAAGTTGAATAAGTATCCGCTAATGGATTTTCTTGTTGTTCTGTTATTTGCCCAATCTGAATCTGAATATGCAGTTAGTATGGGTTTTGGAAATTTGTTAAAAACCATATTCAAGTCTTTAGTCGTATTTAAGTATCGAATGACTTTCTTGACAGCATTCCAATCTATTTTCCCAGGTTTTCCGCTTCTTCTACTCAGTAGATTGACGGCGCATGCTATATCTGGTCTGCTGATTGTTGCTATGTATATAATAATGTTCCTACTGCTTGTCTATATACTGTATCATCCTTTAGAAGAGATCATCTTCAATTCTTAGTTTGCAGTAGTTTGTTTCTATTGGCGTACATATTGGTTTTTCGTTTTGAAACCCAAATGTTTTAACTATTTCTTCGATTTTATTCTTTCAGATTATGGCAAAGGTTACATCTTCAGATCTTTCGATGTTTATGCCGAGGTAAAAGGTGACTTCTCCTAGGTCTTTGATTTCCAGTTTCGCTTTTAGCTGTTGGATTGTTTCGATTGAATCTCCTTCTCTTTCACTTCCTATAAATATGTCATCTACGTATAATATTATATATGTGAATTTTCCATTGATGTTTTTGAAAAATAAAAATAAGCATAGGTCTGCTCTACTTTGTTTAAGCAATACGTTTAGAAGTATTTTTTCAATTTTCAGATTCTAAGCTGTAACTGCTTGTTTTAGTCCATATATTGATTTCAACACCTAGGAAATTGTTTTCATTTCCAACTTTTTGAGTATGCTTCAGATTTTGTCATGTAAGTTTCTTCTTCTAGTTCTCCGTGAAAAAAAGCTACTTTGACATCCATATGTCTGACAGACATGTTTTTATGCAAAGCTTGCACATAGGAAGGCTCGTAGAGTTCTGTATTTCACTGCAGGAGCAAAGGTTTCATCATAATCAGATCCGAACTTCTGGCTAAATCCTTTTGCGACTAATCTGGCTTTGTATCTCTCAATTTTTCTTTCTGCACTGAGCTTGGTTTTGAAAGACCATTTGCAGCCTATTGGTAATTCCCAGTATTGTTTTCTTCTAGTGAATTACCGTATTTATGCGAATCTAATGCGCATCCCTCTTTTAAAACTTTAAATAATAAAAAAATTGTTTGTCGGCGAATGTGATGCGCATCAATGATATGAGGAATTTATTGAATTATATTTTATACAACAATGGATTTGTATATAAACTATCAATTAATGGTATGATAATTTTATTTAAATTTAGAAACCATATTTTATACAACAATGGATTTATACATACAGTAGCAGAACACAGATTTAACCTATTAGTGGGCTATTGTCATGTGAAACAATCATTGTTAATTAGCACCGTATATAGTATTTTGTTATTAGTACCGTATATACGGTACCTATCGTAAAATATGAGCATGAAATAAATCGTAACATTTCTATCTAGCTAACAGTTTCTACAATCAGTGCTTAATAGTAAACGTCTTTATTCACTATTGTTTTCATCACTGGAATCCTCGCAGCTCTCTTCGTCAGAAGCAGATTCATTTCTTCTTTCCTCATCATCGTCATCGTCATCGTCGGCGTTCCAGAGCACGTCATCGTCACTGCCTTTCAATGAATTTGAAATGCAGCATTTCTTGAAAGATTTTACAATCAAAGATCTTCAAAGATCTACAAAGATTTTCCTTTGGGAGGGCCAGTGAATTTCTTTCTACTAGCTTTAGTTGCAAACAGTGCCAATTTCTGTTGCCGCCACAAGCGAACATTGCTGTCAGCTACGTTGAACTCTCTCCCTGCCTTTCTATTGCCATTTTTTTCAGCATAAAGAATTACTTTACGTTTGAAAGTAGCATCATATGACATTCCTCTCTGTTTGCCCTCCATTTCGTGACTACGTACTCTGCAGTTTGTATCCTCTATGCAATAATGTGTCAACGATAAATGTAACGGTAAATGTAGTCGAGAAATTTGGTTGACGTCATCAGCGAACTTTGCACTCGAATCTAATGCGCCATCGAATCTAATACGCACCCCAATTTTGAATACTACATTTGGCCAAAAACGATGCGCATTACATTCGCGTAAATACGGTAATTTCTTCTTGAACAGCTGTCAGCCATTTTCTTTTTTTCATTTTGTTCTAGGTTTTGGGTTCGGGAGAGACTGGATATTTTGCATTATACCTGTACCGATGAGGACGTTTACCTTGTGTGATTCTGTTCGATTTTCTGATTTCTAAAGGTTTTTTTTTTTTTTTTTTTCCCCCGGCTTCTGATATTTCTTCTTTTTTCGGCCCTTCAATTTTTATTTTTTCTTGTTACGAGCTTTCTTAGGATTTTCTTTACCCTGGTTTAAAGAGACGCTTACAGGCTCGTTAGTTCCAGTGTCTTCAATAAATCCTACGAATTGACTTATTAGGATTTTGTCTCCAGGAATTAAAATTCTGTAGTTTTTACTTCTGCTATCATAGTTGACGAGTATTCTTTCTATAGCAGTAGCTGTTAAAAACAAAATGATCATGTGATCAGACGACGTGACTTGCGGTCGTCTGAATTCTTCCTCGGCAGGCTTTTTGGTAAATGTTTATGAAAACAAAATCTATAGAATTCTATGTAACGGATATTTTTGCTTACTAGGCTAGCTTATTATTTCCTTTTTATCGGATTAATTACGCTTTGATTTTTTCAATCTAATGTGTTCTTGTATGTGATGTGAATAAAAATAAGAAAAAATTGGACTACATGTTCTTCATTCAAGAATCTCGTTTAATTTTCTAGTGATATTATTATTTTTTTCATGGTGCCAGATATCCGCGACAACTGTTTGGATTATATCTTTCGGATTGCATTAGGCTAATTTTTGAACATTTGGATTGCAGCTACTGTCACTATGTAATTTATAGTTTATTTATCAGTTGAATTGTCATCACTTTCAGTTTTGTTTCGTATATAAAATGGAAACTCTTGACAAGTTGAAATCCAAGAGGAAAGTCATTAGAAGTGATTGCACGAAATTAATTAATAGAATTGACTCTTATTTTCATAATCTGGATATTAATAAAGATGAAAGCGTTCAGGAGAATTTTTCGGAATTTTTGTTTAGAAGAAAAACAGAATGAACTTCTAACTTTAAACTTGAAAATCGAAGACCTAATTCATGATAGTACAACGTTCAAAACGGAAATTCAAAGTTCACTCGAGTATAATGAATCCATAAGTAATGCTAAATTCAAAATCAAAACAAACTTAAAAGGTATGAAACTGAACATTTTAAGTCTTCTCAAAATGTTAACGTTTGTAATTCAAATATTCGCAATATATCATCTTCTATCAATTTGCCTAAATCACGCATTCCTACTTTTAATGGCGATTCTAGTTTATTTCAAGAATTCTTTAATAATTTCTTAAGTGCAATTGATTCAAAATGTTAACGTTTGTAACTCGAATATTCGCAATATTATCATCATCTATCAATTTGCCTAAATTACGCATTCCTACTTTAAATGGCGATTCTAGTTTATTTCAAGAATTCTTTAATAGCTTCTCAAGTGCAATTGACTCTAATGAGTCATTAAGTTGTAGGATTCTCCACTGTGTAATTCTAAGTTACCGTTGAAAGTGAAGAATCTTAAGAACTGATAAGCGAATAATCGCTTGAGTTAGTGTAACAGGAAACAAGATAGAAGGGTTAAACAACCCTTTATTATTCCAATCAAAATTTAACAGAACTCCGTCTTGGAGTTGTACAATAAAGCCGACACTTGGGTTTCAACTTAAGAGACTAAGAATTAAACTAAACTAATCTTAATTAAAGAGATATAGCCGAAGCTATCAAAATTCTAACAGAGTTGGCCCCTTAACACTAATTGACTGCGAAGCTATCAAAATTCTAACAGAGTTGGCCCCTTTACGCTCACTGACTGCGAAGCTATCAAGGGTCTAAAGTATGGCTGAGCGTAATAATAGCTTAAGAAGTAGCCTAAGAAGGCGGACGCGTGCAGCCAGAATATCTGGTATCTCTCTCCCTAAGACAGAAGAACTTCGCGTTAAATATCGCTCTTCCTCATTAGCATTCAGAAGTGATTCTAAAACTACGTTCTGGCCGGAAGTGGTAAGTTGAAATTAAGAATCCATAGGAAAGGAAATTTAACTCAAAATTTAACTGTTAAAAAATTAACACAATTCTTACATAACTCCCGACCAGACTTTAAATAGTCGTAAGCTAAAGGTCTTACTTGTTTAAGACTTTAAAGTCTTAAAACTTTCTAACGTTAAACTATACACTTCTAACTCTTTCATTAACTAGGTTTACTGAAACTTCTGTTGTTAGGGCCAATTGTACAGGAATTCTAAAGCTAGAAAATTTTACAATTTTCATGTGTTTCTCGACAAACATCAACTTCTTCTTTTAATCCACAAACTATTCTGCTGCTTTTAGTCTTGGTCCTTCCATACCTGGAAGGAAACAATATTAGTACTGTATTTTACAAAGATTTCCGTCTTCCTTACAATTACTCCTTTATCGCCTCATTTGGTCCTTATACACTTCCATTCATACTTTTGCTTCCCCAGTGCTCTCCAGAAATTTGTTCTGAAATGTACTTATGGTACTAATGTTGTGTTACCGCGAACAAAACTACCGCTACACAACATCTAACTTGTTAAATTTGACATACTAGACCTCACAAGACTCCCTACACGCCAACACATTCCTAATGTACTAAGCGAAAGCTTAAATTTACTTTACAGTGTTAACTGGAGAGCCTTACATTAAACACACATACAGGGTGTTTCATAGATCGTGGGACAAACTTGGAGGGGTGGTGGAGCGTACTAAAACATGCATTTTTCTATGGGAATGTAGGGTCTAAAGTGACGGGTTACGGCAGGAACGAAAAAAAAAAAAAAAAAAAAAAAAAAAAAAAACACGAGAGGAAAATGTGTTTAGGCACAAAATCAACGCAAAGTGCTTCTTTGTAGCAATACAGAATTCACAATAAATGTTCAAAATTGCGACCACCAGCTGTAATACATGCTCGGTAAAGTCGCAGAAGCGATTGACGAACATTTTGAAACACGACAGGCATTCCGCGCACGCTTGCAGCCGCAATGGATAGTCGTGCAACGAGGTCCTCCAGTGAGTCAACGGGAGTCTCGTATATGATGTTCTTCAGATGGCCTCATAAAAAAAATTCAAGCTGGATAAATCTGGCGAACGGGGTGGCCATCGAACGGGTACACCACAGCCAATCCATCGGCTTGGAAATGTCCCATCCAAGTAATTGCGGACCCACACGTGGTTATGGGCTGGTGCACCATCATGCTAGAACCACATGCGATCACAAACGGCAGCTAGAACATCCTGCAGCAATTCCGGTAACACCTCTTGCAGAAAAATATGATAACATAAGCCATTTGTACGTGCAGGTAACAGGTATGGGCCTATGAGATAGTCGTTAACAATACCCGCAAACACATTCACGGAGAAGCGGGTTTAAAATGCATGTGGACGTGTATCGTGTGGATTATGAGTTGCTCACACGTGCATGTTGAGGCTATTGAAGATGCCGTCCCGTGAAAAAGTTGCCTCGTCCGTGAATAGCACATCCGATCCGAAATCCGCCTGCGCCGCACACTGCTGCAAGAATCAATGACAGAAATGAACTCGAAGAGGGTAATCTGTCTTTTGCAAGGCTTGGACTCTCTGCAAATGGTATGGGTGCAAACCATTTTCCTGCAATACTCTTCAAGCGGTGGAATGACTCAGCTGCAGACGACGTGCAATAGCTCTTGTACTTGTCTGAGGTGATTCATGCACAATGTTCAAGATGGATTCTTCAATGCGAGGTTGTCGAGCACTTCTTCCACTCCTAGTGTCAGAAGTGGCTTCAAATGACCCGGTTTCACACAGAGACCGATGCAACTTCTCGAACATTGTGCGCTTCGGCATACGCCTGTTCGGAAACCGTTCCTGGTACAACCGTAGCGCTGCTATGCTGTTCCCATTAGCAGCACCATACATGAGATGCATGTCAGCTTTTTCCCTGTGCGTAAACTCACCCATCACGCTCGACATCAGAGTTGCGAATGATCCTCTGATGCATCGTATCGTGGTTTGTTCGGCTCACTACACCCTCTACCGCTGCATTGCCAGTCAATCACAACTGTAGTTCCTATTACTGTTCCCTTTTTTGAACATTTATTGTGAATATTGTATTGCTGCAAAGAAGCACTTTGCGTTGATTTTGTAAAAAACACATTTTCCTCTCGTGTCGTTTTTTTTGCATTCCTGCCTTAACCAGTCACTTTAGACCCTATATTCCTATACAAAAAATGCATGTTTTAGTACGCTCCACCACCCCTGCAAGTTTGTCCTATGATCTATGAAACACCCTGTATATATATATTTTAAAACATTCAATTCTTTCACAAATTCATTTACACGGAGGCCAAAATTTATCTTTTGTACAAGTTTAACTTTACGACACTTTAACACAGAGATTAAACATTTCTACTTTGACATAAACATTTAGATATTTATCCATCACTTTTAAATTCACTTTACATCAAAAATCATAGCTGCTTAATTACAATTTACCATCTTTACACGAAATCTTAACTTTAAGTTAACAGATTTCAGTATTCAAAAAGTCAATCCGACTAAACATATTCACAATTTAATTCTCGCAACTTGCGAGTTCTTAACAAAAGTAATTACTGCTAGTAGTTTCTCGCCAAATTGCGAACATAAGAATCTATGATTACAAGCTATTTGCGATTTAATTTACTAAAAATCTTTAGCTATTTAGAACAAGATTATATAATTTGAATCTGTTTTCAAAGTAAAATAAGCAAAGAAATTCTTCACTTATCTTTTCTATTTCTGTACTTCTCCATTCTGATGAAACAGATTTGCTCAAACGTCGGATATTTCAGGACCTACAGCCTTCTTCTGGAACTTTGATGATCCGTGCCGTTCCCTTCACTTCTTTTCCTCTTCTGTCCCTTGTGTACGAATTTCGGATTTTTGCGGGATGGCTGCGGGTTTTGGAACTTCAGTCTCCTCTTGAGCTCTTGGTGGGGCCATTCGTTCTTTAGGGTCTTTGAACTTGCGCTTGGACCTTCTAACTTCTTGGTCAGGCACCGTTGTATCGGCTGGTCTTTTATCTCTTTTCGTTCTTCTGGACCTCCCTCGTAGTTGTTTCCACTGGGAAACGTGGCTTGCGTCTTGTTGATTCTGCCCGTCGTTGAAATTGTTTCGCTGGAACCTCCTCAGCAGGCCTCACTATCTTAGCCAGCGGTACTGGCGTTTTTGTTGAATCCTCGGTTTTGGCTTGTTGGTCTGTCGGCGTTACATTCCTCCGTTTTCATGCGCCTAGACCTTTTCTGAGTTGGATCCGCTTCGCCGGCTATTGATCCGGCTGTTTCCTTTTTTGTGTTGGGGGAACCCAGCTGGACTTTTGAGCTGGCGGAATTCTTTCCTCTCTTCCGGAATCCTGTAAAATTTGAAAATCCTTACGGCTGTAGTAAGGCTCGATTTGGTCAATACTTGCAACCAGCTGTTGGCCATTTTTGGCCTTTAAATAAAACGTGGCTTCCCGTATTCTGCGGATGATAATGAGTATTTCAACTTGAGTACTTTCTGCCCCACTTTATATTCCAATTTCCTTCTATTTCTATCATAATATAACTTTTGTTTCTGCCTTGCTACATCAGGGCTTCATCGATAATTCTCTGCATGTCTTTTAACTTGAATTCTTCTAGCCTTTGCTGGACAAAGAACAACTTATCCAAAGGCGTTAGCATTTTTCTTCCTAAAAATAACTCCGCGGGGGTCTTCTGTGTAGTATCGTGCTTTGTTGTTCTCAAGGCAAAATCTAACTCATTGACACAGCTGTCATGGTAATTCTTAACGTATCACTTGATAATTTTTACAATATTCTTATTTACGCGTTTCGCAATATTCGATTGCGGTCTATATGGTACCATTTTTAGATGGTGTATGCGAATCTGTGACTATTTTAGCTGAAGCTCGTTTAAGAGGGACTATTTCTACCCATATTGAAAAATGGTTAACAAATATTTATTTTTATTCTAGGGTAGGGTCCGAGCAAATTTATGCCAACCATTTCATTTGGGAAAGTGGTCTTTATGTTTTTTTAAATACCCGACCGGGCTGTAATTAACATCATTTATTAATTGGCACAACTTAACATACGCCTTATCTACTCTTTGCAACTGAGGAAAATAAACCGCTTCGCGTACCCTCTGTACGATTTTTCGAATTCCGAAATGACCAGCGGACGGTAGATCATGCAGTTCTGCTAAAATATTTAAACGTAGACTCGCTGGGATCACTGGGTGGTATTTCTGATTATCATTTGTTATTTTTGTATAGAATAACAGCTTGTCGATTATTTCGTAATGCTCCGCCCTATTGCGAATAGCTGTTAAATCTATATGTTCAAACTTTTCAGGGTCTTCAAGATATGCGTAAATATCTTTAAATTCCGGGTGTTTTCTTAATCCTTCAACTATTGATTCACGGGACTCAATAGTTTGTGATGTGAGCATAGCACACTTAACTGCATTTCCCTCCTCGTCGACTTTTATTCTTGAAAGGGCATCGGTTACTAAATTTTCTTTTCCCGGCATGTGTTTTATAATTAAATTAAATTCTTGTAGTTTTAATGTTCACCGTATCAAGCGAGGCGATAATTTTTCCCCCGAATACATGCGAACGACTGCCGCATGGTCCGAGTGTACTGTTATCGGAGATTTTCCGAAGCAGACGCGAAATTTCTGAACCGCTAATAAAATAGTGAGCGTTTCTCGCTCTGTTGCTGAATAGTTAGTTCCTTTGGGTAGAATTCAGCGTTTTCGAAAAGAAGGCTATCGATTGCCCCTGCCGGGAAAGCATAGAGGTAGAAAGTAGCCTCCATGTGGGAACGCAGCGCTCCAATTGCATAATCGGATGCATCTGCAGCAATCTCTATATCTTGTTCGCCTTCTGGGAATTTCACGACTGGGCCATTAATTAGGGCATTTTTAGCTGTTCAAAAGCGGTGTTCGCCTCGACTGTCCAAGAAAATCTAGTTTTCTTTCTTTTTAGCACTAGAAGAGGCTCTACAATTTTGGCGAAGTCTTTAATGAACATTCTGTAATAGGAACATAAGCCCAAAAACGAAAATAATTTCTTAGCTGTGTTTGGGAGAGGGTAACTTTTAATCGCTAATATTTTGGAATTATCGCTCTATGTCCTTATTCGAAATCTTGTACCCAAGGTCGGAGCTAAATTCCCAAACGCGCAGGGAGGTCACGTGACATCGAACTACGTGTAAGATCATGTCACTTCAAAGATACGCCCCTTATGCTCAGCAAATTTCTGCGCATAAATTGAAACATGCTTGTGCAATATGACCCCTCAGCTGTTAAAGCTGATCTCAACACTCTACTTGCACTTGGACAATATGTCATTATAGGTGGAGATTCAAACGCTAGGCACGGCGCATGGAACTGCTACAACTCAAACACAACTGAAAGCGTAATTTATGACTTAGCCAGCTCGGCAGCATTACACATAGCAGCTCCAAAACCCCTAACGCGATATGCTACTGGTTCTTCTAGCATTATTGACTTTTTCTTGCTAAAACTGCTAGCGATTCCCTGAATAATATTGTTTTTGACGAGCTCACATCGGATCATAACCGGTGACAGCCATTATGAATATCAGTAGTTATACCACACCAGACACCAGAGCCTTTAGTACTGACTGAAAATCATATGCCAAAGCTCTCAACAACATTCAGTACACACTACCTACATTCCACTCAGGGGATGACATTGACAGTTACATAGAAGAGCTCACAAATAAAATTAAAACTGCGTGTGATCACACACAAAAAGAAATCAAATGTAGAAAACACATTAGATCCAGTGAACTTGATGCCCTTATCAAAAGGGGAAATGCTGCCAGAAGGCATTTCTAACGTACCAGAAGCCGTGAAGATAAACAGCATTTCAACCATCTTAACAATGCAGTCAAGTCTCTTACAAAACTCCAAACACAAAACAGTTCCACGAACTACCTGCACTCACTCTCTACAGATGATAATTCACCGTGGAGAGCCTTGTCCAGGTACAAAAAATGCCACAATACAATTCCGCCCCTTAAAGGCCCCAACAGGATCCACTACACCTAAACTGAGCAGGCAGAACTTTTAGCACAGCATCTGGAATCTCAGTTTTCCATGAACAACATTACTGACATTCCAACAGAAAACCTAGTTTCTAGTTTCCACTCCACACACGGACATTAGTCCAGTTATGCCTTCAGAAGTTCTTAGCTACATCAAGAAACTCAAGGAAAAGAAATCTCCAGGCAAGGACAAAATTACTAACTACATGGTGAAGAAGTTTCCTACCAAGGTAGTCCTAGTCCTGACCAAACTCTTCAATGAAGTACTTCGCATGCAGCACTTCCTAAGCCCCTAGAAAACTGCACTCATTATGCCTATCCTAAAGCCACAGATACCTGACAACCGCCCGGATTCGTATAGACCAATCAGCCTAATACCCGGACTTAGCTGTTTGAAGCCGTGCTATTGAAGAGAATTAACAGGCATCTTGATGATAAGAACATTATAATACCTTATCGGTTTGGTTTCCGGAGGAACTTGCCAGCGACAAATCAACTCTACAGAGTAGTTGAGACGATTTCGGAAGACATGCACCAACACAAAATTACAGGTGGTATCTTCATCGATGTAGCGAAGGCTTTTGACAGAGTATGGCTGGACGCCCTCACTTACAAAATCCACAGCCTGGGCTTCACAGGCTACATCACCAACATCATTAAATCTTACCTTACTGGTAGACACTTTGTCGTTCACATCACTGGTACACTATCGAATCGCCGCGCCATAATGCCCGGTGTCCCACAAGGTAGTCTTCTAGGACCTACCCTATTCAATATTTATGTGAACGACATCCCTACAACACCAAACACAACATTAGCTACGTACGCTGATGACACAACGATCCTAGCACAAAGTGCATTTGTTCGTCCAGTAGTCCGTCCAACACTTGCAAGAACAGATACAAGCACTTGAGATTTGGCTTAAGGAATGGAAAATTAAAGTCAACATTCAGAAAACTAAAGCTGCGCTTTTCACCAAAATGAAGAAAATCAACTAGCACCTAAAATTCTATGGTACTGACATCCCTTGATCTAAGCAGGTCCCTTACCTTGGGGTGATCCTCAACAATACTCTCACATAGGCCCTACACATTACACATATTATTCAGAAGTTTCGAGTGCATAAAATGAAACTTGCGCTTTTACAGCTGAGGATGGTGGTTCAGTAAAACCATCGAAACTAGTTCTGTGAAAATTTTAAAATATAATGCTGATTTTGTTGTTTGACTTCTGAATTAGTATACAAAGGTATTTTCGTGACCTGTATGACTATACAGTTACTTAAAGACTCATCAAACATCTCAGATTAAGTATCATGACAATAACTGGCTCCTCTGACGAGGAGGGAAGATAAAAAGTGAAAATTATAAGCCATAAAGCTGCTGGTAATTTTTTGAAAAAGTGTCCCAAGCAATACTCATACAGTCAAGTTATCCCTGTATGGGTATTGGCTTCTTTGCGATGGAACACTCATGTTTTTGCACTTTGTTATCTAGGCAAACAGAGGCCAATTTGTATAAAACTCTAGTGTACTTTTATGATGAAACATTGATGTGAAGGCATCTTGGGATGTCTTATAAACTCTGGGAACAGGTACCGCTAGTACTTCTTCGCTTTACATCAAGTAAAAGTAATTACGCTAAAGCTCTTTCCAAAGCAAAGTTACAACTTTTGACCACAAGCTGCTAGTTATTACAAGACAATAATAGATATATTCTACGATTTTCTCCTTAATTTACTTAAGGCTTTAAAAAAAGGATCTCCATATTTAACTTATATAACTTACAAGAAATTTTAGTTATACAGGATTCAACAGAAACTGAGAGGGGGAAAAAAAAAAAAAAAAAAAAAAAACTGAAAATGATAAACAATAATTATAGTAATACCTCTATACATAAATGCTTTAAATACATATTTCCTTCATCCTTCCTCTCAGAAATAGCAAGCAGAATATTAATTTTTGAAATAACAAAAGCTAATGAAGAAAGATGAAAATTACGAGATATCAACACCACAGTTGAAACATGTAGTATGCCACACCGTATCTTTTAATATGAAGAAGAAATGTTAAAATTTTCCCAAGAAAGATATACATAAACTCATAAAATAAAATCATTTTAATTTATTAAACACTTTATAAAATTACAAGCTAAACAAATGTCCTAAACTGAAATTTTGACATTTTGTAAAATTGTTTAATATATAAATTAAAAAATTTAGACTTTTATCATAAGTTTTCAAGATAGGTGAAATCACTTTACAAACATTTACTCATATACATTATGAAAACAAAATCTGTCATTTGGAGTTATGTCAAAAAATGTTTGAGCAATTAAAATACCGATTTAAATGCGAGAAAATTTACAAATCATTCATTCTCCTTTGTTTCCAAATATATATTTTATTAATATGCATTTGGGATAATTAAATACAAATGCCAAATATTATATTTACATCAAAACACACACACAATATGAGTATATACAAATGCAATATGCAAAAGATAAAACCTAACAAATATTTCTACAGAAGCATAAAAATATAATCAATATGTTAAAAAAAATTCGATATTATACATAAAAAAATGCTAAAAACTAATAAAGGCTAACTGGATCAGGGCAGAAATACTTTTGCATAACATACTATATAATGGCATGTTGAATTTTAATAACCAACTATCAGTAGGTTTTAAAGAACCAAAATCTAAATAACTATTTTTTTTTTATTCTCTTTTTAAATAAATGATTATAAAATATAAATGTAACAATAACAGCCTTTATCTAATTACTTTTCCTATCTTAAATATATAATGAACTATCATCATGTTTTACAAAAATGACTATCAAAAGTTTGTATTAAAAAATTAGCTTCCTTTATTGTTTTCCCTGGTTTACTTTTCTACACCTTGCTTACATAGAAATCACGCATAAAACAATTTGATTGCTAAGAATTAATTTCTGCTGTTGCAGTAACTAGTACCAGAGTTGCGGCATGAAAAAGATGTGTTGTCATCAGAAATGTCCTTTAAAATTTTCATGGTTAAATATTCAATAATATACATGTACTTTCTCATGTAATGTTTTCCTTACTTTTGAATGCTACGTTCTAAATATTTTTAAAATATTAACTTAATTCCCCCTTCTTCTATTGTACAGAGTTGTTCCCCTTGGAGGGCAAGTTTATTGGAAAATTGCATTCTTTTGATAACTTTTATTTTTATTCAGTATATTTAATTTGTATTTGCATTTTTGTATTATCATTTCATTCATTTATTTTCCCTCACATTTACTATTTGAAATGCATTTCTTGCAGATTCATTAATAAACTATCTAGTCTTTTGTTGACTTCTTTCACTTTTCTTCTTCCAATGGCCCTCTTGAAAACTGTGGTCAAGACTGTGAGGTGCTCCTGAGGTTTAACAAGATAACTGAGCTGGACACATTATACTCTGCACGATATTTCCGGCTTTAACATCGATTCTTTACTTAAGCTTGGAAATTCAGATTCAGAAGTTTCTTTTGAGTTATGAATTATGAGTGCAGTATGTATCACAAATTTTCAGAGAAAACAGTCATAGCTACATAGGAAAGTTTAAATTAAAAATTTTTTAATTCATTGAAGTTAATGGTGTCAAACCTGCCGGAACATTGGCTGGTTTCAATCTATTTTGATTCAGTTTTGGAAAGGGGGGAGAAGAATTTACCGAGAAAGGCAAACTGAGAATAGAGAGCATTTTGGGGACTGAAAACTGACAAATTTCCATAAATTAATATGAGGTGCTGAATTACATACCAGAGCAAAGAAGGAATGGCATATCTGTGTTGCGTGAAATACTACACATAAAAGCAAAGGATAAAGTGAAAAACCATAATATTACAACCTAACAATTCAACGGAAGCAGAGGATGACTCGATTTCTTTATGAGGAAAAAAAAAAAAAAAAAAAAACTTAGCTTAAGGAGAACAATTCTTGCACAATGGCTACCACATGTTTATGAAGTAAAGCAGTTAGAATTTCACAGGTTTGCGATATAGCAAAGAAAGGAGTATGATTACAGTCTTGGACATGTAGAAAATGCTGATCAAACTCCTGTATTTTTTATATACCTAATAACGCTACAGCTAATGAAATACGAGCAGCTTCTGTGGTATAAAAACTAGAGGAGCTGAAAAGGTGCACTGCTTAGTAATGTTAACAATGACTACTGATAGTGAAAAATTGCCCCCTTTTGCAATTTTTAAATGGAAGAGGATGCCAAAACAAAAATTCTATTGTGGTATCATAGTTAGGGTACATGAGATAGGTTAGATGTCACATGACTTAATGAAAGAGCGGCTCAGAATTATATGGAACTGTCAGCCAGTTGCTCTCTTGTCTAAGAAGTCAGTATTAATTTTGGGCAGTTTTCGTGGGCATCTCATGGAAGATGTAAATGAATTAGACTGTTCCTCTCATTATGCCAGGAGGGCTGCAAGACTGGACATATCAGTGAACAACCAATTCAAAGATTATCTCCAAAAGTTGTACGAATGGATATCAACAGAGTCACACAATTTTACTATAACTGGAAAAGTCTAGGGACCATTTATTGAACTGATTTGCATGTGATTTGGATTGCATGGGCTCTAATTGATAAAGCAATAATAGTGATATGTTTCATGAAGTTTTGAAGATCATTACGTAAGACTTAATGGGAAGACAAGATTTAACAGTGATGCAAAAAGTACTTCCAGCAACACTAAATCATTTGAGGCCTACAGGGTAGCAGTGGACAATGACAGAAACAGGCAAGATACAAGTTATGGGGAAGTAGAAAGGAAGATATCTTATTAGATATTATAATGTTAATATTACCAAGCATCCTAACAGGAATGTAGGTTTCTTTTAAAAAATAATACAGTACAAAATCCGTAATCCGGATATTCATTATCCGGAACGATCTATAATCCGGACCTGAAAGCCACAAACTTTACACACGAGCGTAAAGAATGTGCATGAATTACGCATGCGCGTGTTGAAAGAAATGTTTAATAAAGTAAACAAATAAATAATAAATATAATATATATATACAAGAAAATAAATAAATATAAAGCTTTTTTTTTTTTTTTTTTTTTGTAAAATTTGATACCCTTTAGATCATTTATTTCATAAATTACGGTTTCATATTTTTAATTGTATAATTTCTGCATGCCATCTTACCAGAATTAAATTGATGATCTATAACCCAGAAAACCCTTATTCCGGAATCACCGAAGTCCTGATGAGTCTGGATTACAGACTTTGTACTGTATTGTAACAGTCACCAGTAATTCATCCATGACTATTATTCATTTGCTACTTAACCATATTATTCGAAAGTAAATTACTTGTATTAGTTTCTTCTCTCGATTTTCGGACAGAAAAATTAATTAAAAAAAAGGGAGAAAATATACAAGAATATACTGCATATTTAGAAACAGCATTTTTTATTTTTGAGTAAGGGTTAAGAAAAATGAAAGTCACAATATATATACTTAAAACAGATTATTAAGTACTTATACACAAAATTCACACATACATCAAATGATTTTGATTTTCTTAAAAGCTCAATTTACAAAGCTACTGCATTTAACTAGAATTTGTAACTGCAATTTTAATTTACTTTTACATTTATGGAAGTATAATAAGTTAGCCAAATGGAAAGTATCCAAAATAATGAATCTATACCTTCAAAATTATTTCTTATATATACTTCTATTTCATGCCATCATACACGGAACTTTCATGATGGCACCTGCTTATGGGCATGCATCACTTAGTGCCATGGATAAGCCCCGTATGATGATACTTAAAGATTACAGGAGGTATGGCATGGAGATGTATCTTTAAGAATCAACTACATATTAAAGAGCCTCAGTCAATACAACTTGATTATTTTTTAAATGGTTAAGTCAAAACCATTGTCTGTAAAATCAAAATTAACAAAATACAATATACATAAAAGCCATACAGGACATATTTTGGTTGCTCTTACATTTAATGAGATTGACTAGATAGATTGTTCTGATAACAGTATACAAGTATTATTGACAGAACTGATTGTTCCAGATAATATTTCACTCTGTATCTTTTGATAAGAGATGTTTTGGCTACACTTACATGCACCGAGATTGACCATTCAGATTGTATTATCATTTTGTATCTTTTGACAATTCACTTCCATAAATTTCATCTTTTACATGGATGAACTATTGATAATTAGCACAGTTGCTTTTATTTCAAATGCATGTTTTATTATTATTAATCCAGCACTACTTTGAATTCATGTCATATTTTCCATTTGGATTTTTAAGATATACGAGTAAAATTATGTTGTGGCTTAAATTTAAAATAAATATTACAATATCTTATTTCTAACAATTCCACTTTACCCAACAATTGGGTCTTTGCTTGAAGCAATTTTTTTTTTTTTTTTTTTTTGAGAAACTTACAAATTATTTTTATTTTTTATTATTTTTTCCAATTTAAAAATCTTGTTGAGTTTAAATTCAAGGTCATCTACTCTATAATACTTTTTCCAATTACAAAATTGTATTATGTCTTAAATTCAAAGTAATACAGTCAAATGACACAATAATGGGGTTCATAACATATTATTTATGAAGCCCATTCTCTATTCACTAAAACAACAAAGAGAAGAAAGTTTCCATAAGATTAAATAATGACAAAAATTCTAGTCATTAACTCATAAAATTCAGTTTATTTCACAAATTTTAACTTATACTGTACCTTACTATCATACCACTAACATCTTAGAGTTTGACATCATAATAACCTTTGAATACTCACATTTACAATATATTTAAGGAATATTCTTAAACTATGGTTATACATTTTTTACATTTTGCATAAATACTGTATCACTATTCTCCTCTACTCCCTCTTTACTACAAAATGCCCTGGCTCAAAATCCCACATTGCTAATATTTTTTTTTTTTTTCCTAACTGCAACTGGCTCAACGAAGTTAAATATTAATACTGAGGGAACTCATAATGGAAATAACTGTGCTAATTATTCTGAGAGAAATTTTCTTTAAAATATTTTTTCTTAACAATTGTGTACAATCAGATATTTTTTGGATCTTTTCTGAGATATAATTTTATTACTCTGAATATCTCTCATATGGACACCTTATACATCAATAAATTCAATGCTTAATATTTGATAAAACTATTTGTTACAATTCTTATTAACCAAACATCATTATAAAGAATAATTTAGCATAACTTTCAATAAACTGGACAATATTTTTTTAAATCTAATCATAATTTAACAAATTACATAACTGCATTAGTTATAATTAATTCCCAAGTACTTACTGTTAACAGTTTAAAGAGGAATACAGCACATTTCAGAAAAAAATATTTGATTGGAGCAAAAAATTTAAAATAGGTAGGTTAAATTCCTAAAATATTAAATTTTTAAAAACCACCAAAACTTTTGTAAGAATAAATATACTGATAGTGTATTTATATATATAATTTGAAAGACATTATCACCACATGCTATAATCTATGTCATCATTATCAAAGGCAAGGAAAAATCCAAGTATTGTAAGAAAAACAATTATATTTCCAGCAAGAACTAAGCCACAAGCACCCCATTCTATCTGAAATAAATGGGTAAATGAAAAAAGAATGTTCAGATTAAACAAATTGAAAAACAAAACAAACAAATATGCTTTAATATAAAACTTTGAAAACATAGGTAAATAATTTTTTAAAGCTTTAGTTCTTTAAAACAAAATTGATATTTATTTAATTACTTTCTTAATTTAACAGTAATAATTTCAAATGATTTCCTTTATTATGCAGAGTAGTCAGCAAATTGGTCACATATGGCTACACAAATAAAACTGCATGAAATACTTATGAAGCAACCAATTTTATTTTTCTATATAACTACCACCTACATTCATACTTTTATCCTGCAGATATATGTAAGCTTCAATACATACTGCATACAGATTTGCTGATGAGGCCACAGAAAACAATGGGACTTGTTTGAAGTCTCATCTTGGTGATACCAATTTGACTGAATCGAAAAAGTGAAAATCATTTGAGGCTCAGTTCGGGTTATACGGAGGCTGCCGAAGTTGGCTTCCAAATTGTTCACAATGGTCCTGGATTATTCATACCACATGAGGTCTGGCATTATGATGAAACAATATATACAATGATACAGACAGTTTGGACTATTTGGCAAACTGCAACCCAAATCTACAACATTCTATGACAACATGATGCAGCAATCACATTCATCACTTGCCTGAAAATGAACTAGTAATTAAATATACATCATAGTTCAATATTTCTCTAATGCACATTCTTCCAACACAATACCTTCTCCTCATACTCCTCTAAACCCCCTTAATGATCAATGGCATTGCTCTCTGACTCAGTACAAAGTATGATGATGATTGGTGACACCTTCTGAAACTGTCATTGGCTATTTCTTGTTATTCTACAACAGATGTAATCTACTTAATAACATTCCCATGTATTTTACTTAAGGAGATTTATATATTTTACCACTATCAGAATAAAAACTCTAAGTATTGTATACTGTTGTTTTTCATTATGAAAAATTTAATTAGTAGTACAGAAAATTAGCAAAATTCTGATACCTTAATGAATGACAAAATATAAATCATCAAGAGCTGCTAATAATATAGACTAGCTTACTGCATGCCTGCTGAATCTAAAAAGTTCTAGGATTGAATCTATAATAAATCACTATTTGCAGAAAACTTTACACTCTTTAATCTTCAACATACACTTTTGTAATGCTATATATTTCTTACTATATTCACAGAGATTCTGGATGCTTTTGCAGAAGTTAGATGTTGGAATTTTACTTCAGAGAGTAAAAAGTAGCCTGTAAATGTCCAACCTGGCTAGTAAGTGAATGAACAGATACATTTTTCTCAAGAAGAAATTAATAGAAGATAAATGACTATGTAAAGAAAACTTTAGGTCTCGTATTCTTTAAATTTAAGATACCATATTTCAAATGCAAATTTTTAAAAAAGGCCTTTTCATAAGCAGACAATATGTTACAGATAGTAAGATCAGAAGTGTTGGTAATTACCACCACTAGATAACATTTAGTAACTTCAATAAGACTGACATTAAAAAATATCTTAAAACTAGACCACTACCTTTGACCCTTTGCAGCTCATATGCTGAACCAGAACTTTCCCCCTGATATGGCTCCTGTAGTTGCTACACAGGCTTTTTTGAAACTTCTCAAAATTTTTAAATAATGTAAATATTGTATATCTTAACTTTCTCTTAGTTTGAAGTTTCATGTATTTTGCTTTAGCGATTCAAGAAGTATGCAAGATCCTATCAGATGACTTCTCGTCATCACGTGAGAATGCACACCAAACTGCAAGCTTCACGGACCGATCAAATGAAATGCAACAGAACTGCTGCTTATCACGTGACAATGGTCATGCCCTCTTGCCTACCTTTGCCTCTATGCAAAGCCATGGCTCATTAGATCGGAGCTTCCATCATCATGTGTCACATGGACATTACATCAGAGAGCCAGAACACGTGTTTTTCACACGATAATCACTGCATACAAGTCGAACAAGGAACATCTTAACACTTCATAAACACATAGTGTGCACAGCCAAATGATATATGTAAAATAGCCTGAATATAAAAATCTATAATTTAAATACTACCTTAATTTTAGGGCTGTGTTTTTACGGCTTAATTTTAGGGCACCAAATGTGACAATTCAGTCATAATTTTGTAATCATAACATGTTAATCATTAATCCTTAACCATTATAATGCACTTATATAATTAAATCAATGTAATACTTTCATCATAAAGCAGTCTCAAAGACTCCTCATACAGATTTTTTATTAATTACAACAATCTAAATCTTTTAGTACTTGCTAATGCAATAAAATGCCTATAAAACAAAATTGTGTATTATACAGTACAAAGTCTGAAACCCGGACATCCATTATGCAGAATGATCTAAAATCCGGACCTCAAAAACACCAATAACGTTTTTCTCCTATGCATTATGCATGTGCATTTAATTCCCCCCTCCACACATAATAAAATATCTGGAGAGTCCCGATTCTTAATTTCACATCAATACTAAATAAAATACTTTGTTTTTGAAGAAACAAACATTTTAGCATAAATCTGCACGATCAGTAATTTGGCTCCATTGCTGGGAATCTGCCTTTGGCACTGAACATTTCACACAGCATCATTGATTTGAAGCCAACCTGGTGTATCATTATTTATTATACTTTCCTTTCATCACCACATGTTTATCAAAACATGACAACTTGAGTAATGGCTCATGTAGTGATACCTAAACAAATTTTTTTATGTGAGGAATTGAATAATAAAAGAGTATGTTAATCTTTTATGTTGCGCTATGCTTGGCGATGATTATAGATTTAAGATAAATGCGCTAAAAAATGTTGACGAGGAAAAATTTACCAAAAATTTCTTTCCATATGCTAAAAATAGATTTTGTTGATGATACTCATAGACCCAAAGATTACATTTAGAGCTATTTGAATTAAGAATAACTGATTTGTTATTCACATAAACCCAGAACCAGCACCAGGGTACGTATGGTCACAGAATTTAGGAACCACAGAGAATGCATCAGACAGTAAGATAACTAGCACTGGCCCTCAATAAGCCTTAAGTATATGTGGGAATTTATTTATTTAGGACTCAGATAAGCCTCCAGCATGCGTAATAAATAAGACAAAGTATCATAAATAACTAAACTAATACAATTCTAGCTTAATTGTCTCAGTGCGTGATAGAAGCAAGATAAAAGTTAATGGAACAACTTGTCGTTAGTTGCCAAGCTCATGATGCATAGCCAAATATGTATAGTGAAGGATAGCTGAATTTGATGATGATAGCAGCTAATTTTAAAGGTTTTTGGATATCGCAAAACAAAGGGGAAATTTTCCAATTAACGGATTTTGTAAAGAAATGTGGAGAAGTGGTAATAAATGAAGATGATATAAAAGAAGTTTTTCATTGTGATGGCAATGCTTCTCAATCATCAATCAATTGATGAATGGCAAAATCTGTATTATGGTTCTAGAACCAGAAAATACCATTACCATTAGTGAAGAAAGTGACACAGAAGTTACTGAAAACGAGAAAATTTCTATTGACAAGTTAGTCGGAACTCTCGAAACAGCAGTTACAGGACTTCAACTGTGTAACTCAACAAGAGATTATGTCTGTCTACAGAACTAAAGAGAAACTATTAGCACAAAAAACAGAGCAACTGTGGAAAATGTTTAATAAGGTAAACAAATAAATATTAAGCTTTTTTTTTTTTTTTTTTTTTTTTTTTTTTTTTGTAAATTTTGATACCCTTTAGATCATAAATACTTCCATTATTTCATAAATTACGATTTCATGTTTTTAATTATAATTTCTAAAGCCATCTTACTAGATTTAAACTGATGATCTAATATCCGGAAAAATCCCAAATTCGGAATCGCCGAAGTCCCAATGAGTCTGGATTTCTGACTTTGCATATTCAAAATACAAGCATATAATTTTCCATTAATATAAAATTAAAAAAAAAAAAAAAAAAGGAAAATATCAGCCTTTGGGACTACTAAGTCACTATACCTAAGAAGGGAAAAACAGGCTTGCTTCCTCTTACAATTGTTTTACACAGTTAGTTTTTATACTTTTATTAAAATTAATTTAATTTCTTCCTTAAAACCAAGTGTTTGATACTTAAAAACTATCACAAGTAAATAGCATTCTGATCAGGTTACTAAAAGCTCTTAATAATAAAATAAAAGCTTTAATAACTGCAATTTCTTAAATTTTGAAAAATAATAAATCTATTAAAATATTAAAATTACTCAAACTTATCAACTTACAACAGGTTGTCCAAAAGGTGCTTCAGCTAAAACTATTGGAAGTCCAAATGCAGAAATAATGATACCAGTTGTTAAAAAAATTGCAACCTCCTGGCAAGCACTGCTAGTTCCCATGTCATCTCTATATCGACGTGATATTAATGTAGGAAGAGGCGACAGAAGGTAAAAGATTAACACAAAAAAAGGGTACCAGTTACTGAAATATAAGAAAGTTAAGTAAATGAAACGAAATTACAAAATTATGTAATATAAGTTACAAATATGTACAAAAACATATCATAGGTAGATAGCTCTCACATGCTTTGCCGTAATCCAATCCAAACATATCATAGTAAAGGGAAAAACACTGCAGTATTAATCATATTTATACACTTATTTTATTTTAATATGCTGATAACTTGAACTACACTTATTTAATTTTAATATGTTGAAAACTTTAATATTAATAAATGCAATAGATTTAGCTTTTAAAATAGAGTTAAACATCAGTTCATGAATTTCATTCCTGAAGTACATTCATCATCTGAAATGATTTTAACCACAAGAATTAATATAAAATGAATTCATCTGTTTCTGGACCATTGATGACTATTTAAAATTTACAATAGTATTTTTCATACAAGTTCTTAACACAAAAACAAATGGAAATCATTAAATATAAAACAAAAGAAGAAACACAATACTAAACAGGTAAACTAGATGAAAATTTAATTTTACCTTATTATTAGGAATGTGGATCTTCAAAACAGAAGAGAAACATGCCAAAGAGAAGTATAAAATCAGCAAAGTGACAACCTCGTGTTTGGCGTAGAATTAGTGAAGAACTCAATCGATTTTGAGGGAAAACTGATACAGTTTTATAGACTTCTTTGCTTCTGATAAAGAAAGACCTGTACCTGTCTGTCTTTGAAATCGATCGAGTTCTTCACTAAATCTATGCCAAATTTAAGGTTGCTGCTGCTCTGCTAATTAAACATAGATTATTTTATTTTACTTTATTTTAAGGAAAATCATAGTAAAGGGAAAAACAAATAAATAAATGGAAACAGATGAGACAGAGAAAGGATGAAATGTCATTGTTTAGATGAAGAATACCTTTCCATAAAAATATCAAAAAATATTTTTCTGGGGTTTCTTTTCTCTTTCTTTATTTCTTAGCCCCTCTCTCAAATCTGCTTGAGAGTCATTAAAGCTCTTTCATTTATAAGTTTCCCATTGTGATCTGCTGTTGTCTACATTTTTAAATGTTTCTAAATAGATATGACACTGTCACTAAAAGTACTTATACTTGCTACTGGGCTTTGTCTAGATATATAATATCATAGATAACAAATAATTTGTCAAATTCCTCAAAATCTCTCCTTGCAAGACAATCTAGCCATAAATTCCACCAGACTGGATTCATGGTTCAGCGAGCCACATGCTGCTACGTTTTGACAATCAAAGTTAAGCAATGGTTACTATCCTTAAGTTAATATCAAAATGATCTTTTTGAAGTCCACATTTCTGAAAATTATTTCCAACAAACTTTGGTATTCATTACTTGAGATACTGTTCATCGCCCAAAATGTTTTTTATTTCAACACTTCGCAATGAGAGGGGTTCCTGATCTGAGATTTCACTGTATAATCATTAAATTATCTGATGATTTTTTTTAAGCACGTAAAACAGAAGTACAAACAGAATTTAAAGATAAATTTGCATTAATATTTCTATAAAATGTGTTTAATTATTTATTTATCAGTTATATATATTTTCTTAGAAATTCATCAAACATATAGAATTATTTAATACTGATTGATGGTTTTTAAAATGAAATGGAAAGCAAATGATGACAGCTATTAAAATAATTCTTATAGACAATTAACATGTGAGGTCAGGAATTTTTTTTTAATATGTTTCCTTGTATTAGTACAAGGAAATACAAAATATCACCAACATGTGGCACTTCAGTTACGGAAACTGTTCGATCATAGAAATAAAAGCTTTAATAACTGGAATTTCACCTTTGGTACTCACTTTAAAATGTTTACGAAAAATCCACTATTCAAAATAATCATTTGTTGTAAGCAAAGTAAAAACTGAGCAGACGTTTCTGCAATATGGCTACTCGAATGGTTTCACATTCATAAATAATGAATTGTTCTAGCTCCGTAAGGAATCTATTGATACAAGAAATCTTTCAAGTTTCCCCAAAGGAAGAAATCATGCTGATTGTGTAAATAAAATAGGCACTGAGGTTGTTCAGTCCCAGTGACTATTTTATCTATTGTCCAATCCCAGTGCCATAACTAGGCATATATAACAGGTTCATCCACACAAGGCCCACTTGGATGGGGTGCCCAAAATATTGTTTACAAGAAATTATACTTTTAAAATTTTCTGCCTTTTTGATGCACAGTTTTACAATTAGATTTTGCCGTACATGTCTATGCTCACCAATATGAATATTCAAATAAATAGCAGAGCTGATTGATATTTTCAACATGCCTAGCTTACCTAACTCGAATTAGGTTACAGTGTGAACCCAGCAATATAGTCACTATGCTTGTGTTTTTGCATATACAGTCAAAAGTCGTTAATTCGGACACCTGTAATCCGGAATGATCTATAATCCGGACCTCAAAGCTAAAAACTTTCTGCGCATGCGCCTCATTGACACATGCGCACAGGCATTTACGCGTGCGCGTAAGACTTTTACGACAGCGCATATGCGTGTGCGCAAGCACAGAATAGATTTTCGCATGCGCGTTTAATGTATAACGGATAGTATAAGCTATAATGATCTAATTATCTATTTCAGTTAATGTTGATCATTGCGTTGTTCCTTAATCTTCGAATTGGATGCGGCTTATTATTTTTTGCAGACTGTAAGAGCAATTTTATAAAAGTAAACTTGAACTTTCGATTATGTCAAATAGAATTTCCGATGCTGGACCTCCCAAAGGATCTACAAAACGAAAGTATGTTTCGATGTCCGTCAAACAAAAATTGGAATTGCAGCAAAAAATGGATAAAGACATGCAGAAGGTGACAGAGAGGTTAGTGAAAACGAAAAAATTTCGATTGACATGTTAGTTGGTATTCTCGGCACAGCAATTACGGGACTTGAACAGCGGAACTTTGTAACTGAACAAGAAATTATGTCTGTTTATAGAATTAAAGAGAAAGTATTATCACATAAAACGAAGCAACTTAAACAACTTACATTGAAGGAAATGTTTAATAAAGTAAACAAATAAATATTAAGCTTTTTTTTTTTGTAAATTTGGATACCCTTTAGATCATAATTGTTCTTTATTTCATAAATTACGGTTTCATATTTTTAATTTTAGAATTTCTGCATGCCATCTTACGAGATTTAAACTGATGATCTATAATCCGGAAAAATCGATAATCCGGAATCGCCGAAGTCCCGACGAGTCTGGATTAACGACTTTTGACTGTATATGTTTGTGAAAACAGGTAAGAAAGCACATAATATTATGATTACTACACTCCAATATTTAGAGAATTTATTACCAGATACATAATGAACAAGCTAGGTTAATCCTGCCAATTTTATTATATTAGGTTTTTGTTATTTCTGTAGGTAGTTTTATTTTTCTCTATTTGTATATAGAAGTGATTTGCGATGTTTACTTTTTTATGCACTTGCAGACTATGTCATTTAATACTTTTTTAATGCACCAATTGAGTTTTACAGTAAAATTTTAACAATTTCATAGTACAATGAATTTTTATCATTTTTTGCAAAATGTTTGATTTGAAAAAATATGGGAATATGGGATGCAAGGGCGTCAAAGTAAATGAAATTTTGTCATGTGCCTGCATTCACTCTATAAATAATAATTAGTACAGTCAAAAGTCGTTAATTCGGACACCCATAATCCAAGAATGATCTATAATCCGGACCTCAAAGCTACAAACTTTCTGCACATGCGTCAACGCGACACATGTGCAGATGATCTATAGGTGTTTACGCGTGCGCGTAAGACCTTTACAGCTGCGAATATGCGTGTGCGCATGCGCATAAAACATTTATCCATGCGCGTTTAATGTATAACGGACGGTATAAGCTAAGCTAAAATTATCTAATTCAGTTAATGTTGCAGATTGCGTTGTTCCTTAATCTTCGAATTGGATCCGGCTTATTATATTTTGCAGACTGTTAGAACAATTTCATAAAAGTAAGCTTGAACTTTCGATTATGTCAAATAGAATTTCCGATATATATTTACTAATATGTAAAGGATTTACAAAACGAAAGTATGTTTCAAAGTCCATTAAACAGAAAGTGGAATTGCTGCAAAAAATGGATAAAGGCATATCCTTTGATTATCTAATCATTCCGAAATCTGTTTATCAATTTCACGCTGCTCTGCGAAGGGAGGGAAACGACGCGGCGCGCAATGAATTGGAAGTTGATCTGTCAGCACTATCCTTATCTTCAGGGCAGATGTTTTTATTTTAATTGGCTTATAATTCCTTACTAAATGTAGTATTTCATCTCGATGTACTCCGTCTTTGATATGATTTAAATCAAATTCCTCGTCATTATAATTTGCTTCCGATAGTGAAGAAAGTGACGCAGAGATTATTGAAAACGAAAAAATTTCGATTGACAAATTAGTCAGTATTCTTGACTCAGCAATTATAGTACTTGAACAGTGGAACTTTGTAACTAAACAAGAAATTATGTCTGTTTAATAGAATTAAAGAGAAAGTATTATCACAGGAAACGAAGCAACTTAAACAACTTACATTGAAAGAAATGTTTAATAAAGTAAACAAATACATATTAAGCTTTTTCTTTCTGTAAATTTTGATACCCTTTAGATCATAATTGTTCTTTATTTCATAAATTACGGTTTCATGTTTTTAATTTTATAATTTCTGCATGCCATCTTCCCAGATTTAAACTGATGATCTATAATCCGGAATCGCCGCAGTCCCGATGAGTCCGGATTAACGACTTTTGACTGTACAGTACAAAGTCCGTAATCTGGACTCGTTGGGAATTCAGTGATTCCAGATTAGGGGTTTTTCAAGATTAGGGATCATAAATCATAAATTTAAATCTGGTAAGATGGCATGCAGAAATTATACAATTAAAAATATGAAACTGTAATTTATGAAATAAAGAGCAATTATGATCTAAAGAGTATCAAAATTTACATACAAAAAAAAAGGCTTAATATTTATTTGTTTACTTTATTAAACTTTTCTTTCAATGCAAGTTGTTTAAGTTGCTTTGTTTTTTGTGCTAATACTTTCTCTTTAATTCTATAAACAGACATACAGATATAATTTCTTGTTCAGTTCCACTGTTCAAGTCCTGTAATTGCTGTGTCGAGAATAACCGACTAACTTGTCAATCGAAATTTTTTCGTTTTCAATAACCTCTCTGTCACTTTCTTCATTATCGGAAGTGATATCTTCTGTATCTAGAACCATACTACAGATTTTGCCTTCCATTAATTGATTGATGATTGGGGCATTGTCGCCGCAATGAAAAACTTCTGTTGTACCATCTTTATTTATTACCACTTCTCCACATTTCTTACAAAATCCAATAACTGGAAAATTTCACCTTTAGTTTGCGATGTCCGAAATCCTTCAAATTCGCGGCTATCATCTAGTTCGTCCTCACCATGAAATATGGTAGCTGGCCATAAATTATGCCAAGCATTTTTTAAGTATCTGGAGACACATCCTCCACGATCTTGCGATGTTCTACACAGCAGATTTTAAGCTAAAAAATTTCAAAAAATCTTGAATATTTTTGCCGTTGTTCAAGAAATTTAACATAGATTTTTAAAATGCTAATTTATATTTGCATTTCAGCACATGTACTATTCCCATATCCATAGGCTGAATGATAGGCATACAATTTGAAGGAAAGAATAATACAGATACATTATCTTTCACTAAAACTTTAAGTAAACTATATGCCGAACAGTTGTCAGGGCTATTTTTGAGTCATCAGGTAAACCAACTGAATTCAAATGTCGCCGAGCCTCGGGTATAAAATAATTTTCAAACCAATTATTCATCAACGCTTGTGTCATCCATGCTCTTTTTATTTGCGTGATATATAAAGGGAAAAATCGTTACTCCTTTAAATGATTGAGGTCGTGCATGTTTTCCGATCATGAAAAGTTTGCACTTGTGCATTCCTGCAGCATTTGCGCATGCTAAAATTGTTAGTCTCGCTTTGGAATCTTTGACACCAGTTTGAGCCTTTTCTGTAGAGGTTGCCAAGTATTTTTGCTGTACATATTGCCAGAAAAGACCAGTTTCATCAGCATTGTAAATTTGTTCTGGAGATAATTGTTTACTAGTAATGAGTTCAATGAATTCATCTGCAAATTGTTCAGCAGCTTCAGTATCAGCTGAAGCTTTTTCACCTGAAATTTTTGTCTTATACCATGGCGATTTTTAAATTTGGTTAACCAACCTGTCGAATATGTGCACTACGTGTTCAAGTTCATTTCTTCATAAAATGTTTTGGCTTGAGCCTTTAGCATTGGACCCGTCAATGGCACGCCCTCGCTGCGACGCTGACTGACCCATTCAACCATCACTTTGTCATGATCGTCACTTTTAGCATAACGAACCCTTTTTCTGTATGTGTAAAGCATACAAAAAAAAAAAAAAAGAAAGAAAGAAAGAAAAAAAAAAAAAAAACAGTTTGTGGCTTTGAGGTCCAGATTATAGATCATTCCCGATATTGGATGTCAGGATTACGGATTTTGTACTGTATACAGTTTCTAGTGTCTTATCTCCATCTTATATTTGTACAGACTATATGTTAAAAATAATATTCTCGTTTAATTCCAGCTTAAAAATGTCTAAGCAACTGTTGGGTGCACATAAGAGAAATACAAGGAAACGAAAATTAGAAGAATGCAAGTCTATGTTGCAACACTTTGTTAAATGGCTAAGAACAGAAACACCAGAGAATAGAGGAAGTGGGAGGTTAAATCTATTAATGTTTCGCAAGCTACAACATTACATTTGATATTTATCCATTAAGAGCGTTTAATACCCCTTTCTCATGTCGATTTTTAATAACAGATGGCGCTACGAACATTGAGCGCTAAAGACTCAAATCTGTAAGACTACCTACAGCCCGGTTACTATGGCAACGACGCTTCCCTTTCTTTGTACTCGTTTGGCGGGAAAGTGAGTAAGCCATAAAACACTTAAACACATCCCCTCAGTTGAACAAAAGGACCTGCTGTCATTTCTTCCGTCTGTGACTCAGACTGCAGAGTATGTTTTGAACAGGAATAGAACTTTTCCACTTGAATGAAAGATATCTATGAGATACGTGCATCAGTCGCTATTTCTTTTCGCAAAATTTGTTCATCACGCTTTTCAATGCTGCGTAATGTTTCATAATTTGCCGTTATTCTGCGGAAGAAAACAGTTTTTAAAAGTAACTAGATTTTTAAGCATTTCGGTAATTTCATCGCGACATAAAAATTATATATAAATGAATTTATACTTGATCATATGTGTATACATATATAGCATGCACATAATATTCCATTTACTTATCCATCCATAATATTCCATAAATATGTGTTAGCACTTTCCAAAGCTTTATATATATTTTTTACTTGTATTATAAAATCGTATAACACTCCTAACTATTATTTTTTTATTTTAAAAGTGGATAAATCATTATCAAATTTTTCTAGTACACGGCACATTATCTGAGATCCGCTTTGAATGAAAACTACATAAAGTGTTATAATGAACAATCAGTTTCAAGATTTCACTTGATACTGAAATGCATAAAATCAAATTGCGTTTCTATGTTTCAGGTTTATAAAATACAGCTGATAATTGAAGGGGTAAAGTACAAGCTGATAATACATGATAAGGGGGAAGAAATTCCTAAATTACAAAATTGAATATTATATTTTACTAAAGTAAAATGATACATATTATAGATACATCCTAAAAAACGATAATATTTATATATATATATTGTATATCGTATATATATATATATATTATATATTTATATGTATATGTACTCTTTTCCGGATGCAACTGTAATTACGTACTGAGCTGGTTTATCATCTTCCTGTAGCGACGCATTTGGATTTGCTGTGAATGAATTTGTTTCATTGAACAGGAACAAATAGGAAACAGAATATTGAAAATTGAATTTGTTTTAAGCATTAGTAATTTATATATGTTAGATGGACTAAAAAGAGTATATTCATGCATAACGTATAAATAAGCGAAGTGAATACTTTTTGGCAATCACCTTTCTAGGATGATCATTTTTGAAAATAACCAGTACTGTTGATAACATAAACACCGGTACGATCTATCTGCCTAAGGAAAAGGATGCCTTCGTGGAAGACTTTCTAAGGGGAATTGACCCCTATACACGTTACACAGGGTAAAACCACGAAAGCGCAGCCAGTCGGACCGAGCTACTGGTGTTCAGCTACTTTACTGCTTTGTGCCTCATTTCAGAGCGGATTCGCTATATATGAAACAGAGCAATGTGCTGTTACCGTATTTAGCAGCCTGCCTTTTTCCTTGACATACCATAAAAAAATAAAATAGCAAAATTATAACAGCGTTTCTAAAAAGATGCTTTGCTATATTCTCATTAAATCTTTATCATTTTGCGCTACTAAAAACGAAGTACGATTATTTCAAATTCAAAATTTTATAACATTACTTTACAGAAAGTGATCTCATGTCTTCTAAAAATGAAGCCCCACATCTGTTTCTATCCAAGCGGCTTACTTTCTAGACAAAGTAATTTCAGTGTAACGTACTTTCAGTTTTATCTAACTTTGAACGAAAAAAAAAAAAAAAAAAAAACTATGTACATAACAGGCAAAGATATTAACGGCACATAAATTTACTCAATTATATTGGATTACCAGAGGAGAAAAAAATAATCCGATGAGATAATTCTCTGAGAATTCATAAACGCTAAATTAAGAATAAATTTTATAAAATGTTTGCTAATGAATACATGTATTTGCATAGTAAGTTTCCTTTTTTTAAAAATTTTCCATCTTTATCACGTTTATCGGAGTGTCGTATTTAACTTCACAATTATGCTCCGAAATTTCATTGCTGTAGATTGGATGATTACCAATATATAATCCTACTAGTAACCAGAGCCAGTATTAGAGGTTTTTGCTGCTCACTACAATATCTGTGGCTCTTACTTCTGCCACGCGCCGCCAGTGGCTGAGTGGTTAAGAATATTGATTACTGGAAGTTAGACCTGGTTTTGGTTCGATCCCAGGCAAACCAGCTGGCTGCATGGTTTGTTTTCCTGTTGTGCAACATGAATACGAGCCAGTTTCCTTCAGCAATTAGGCTCACCCGCGCCCAAGCGGTTAAATCGCTGAACACTGGTAGTTCCGACCTGGGTTCAAATCAAGGCGAACGGGCTGGCTACATGGGCGTTTTCATAATCTTCCCCGTGTGTAACGTGTATGGGGAGCTTCGCTATAAACTAAACTAAGCCTTCAGAAACTTCCTGCACGAAGGCATCTGCTATCTGCCACCTCGTGGCTTTGCTATATTCAAAAAGCCTAACCCAATTCTAGCACTCAGTTCCTCTCTAAATTCTAGCGGGCGAGCGCTAAAGTCGCCTATTACTGGTAGTTCAACCTCGGCACATTATCTGAGTTCAGCTTTGAATGAAAACAACATAAAGTGTTATAATGAAAGATTAGTTTAAAAATTTCACTTGATACTGAAATGCATAAAATCAAATTGCGTTTCTACATATCAGATTTATAAAGTACAGCTGATAATTGTAGGAATATCAGGTTCATAAAGTACAGTTGATAAATACATGAGAAGTGGGAAGGAATTCATAAATTACAGAATTTAATGGTTGTAATGAAAATTTTAAGCACGAACGTTCTTCATAAAGTTATATAAAAAAAAAAAAAAAAAAAAAGTCAGTATCTTTAGTGCGGGTAGTAATCACTACCAAAAATCTATGCTTTTCTGCCAATGTTTTGGTAGTTTTTCAAAACTTTCGGCCTGGAAACTTGGTGGCCCAAGTCCAAACACAGGTCAACCTCATTTCGATGTCTTGTGCAGAAGTGAAGATAGGACCAGCAAGATGTAGCTGCAAGTGTGAAAAAAAGGTAGAAGTCCGAACGTGCGATGTCGGGGTTATATGGTGGGTGTGGTGAAAGATCCCTTTCGAGTCCGTACAGATGCCAGCCGGTGAATGCAGACACGTATGGTATTATCTTGATGGAACGTTACCTTTCTGCGCCGGAACTCAATTCGACTCTTTTCCTTGATAACAGCGTCAACATGCACTAGCATCTCGTTGTATCCTTTACTGTCAAGGGTTTTACCTTTTTCCATATACTATTTGTGATTAATACCACGGCAATCCCACCAAATACAATAGAATTATCTTTTTGTTAGTCAAATTGCGCTTTACGATGCTGCCGACGGACTCACGGGCGCAGATCAACTAAATTTTTGGCCTATGTTGTTAAAATAAATTTATTTTTCAACACAAGTGACTATCTGGTCCAGAACTTTAATTTTCCGTTGATATTCGTTGATATATATGAAGAATAGTACAGGCTCGAACACGTCTGACCTTATCTGCTTGAGTCAGCTCATGCGGCGCACAGCTGACGTTTATGTGATGCACAGTGCGACTAATGGAGAGATTCATTTTTATGGGGCCCACCAGCGGCCGAGCGGTAAAGTCGCTGAACACTGGTAGTTCGGTCCGAGGTTCAAATCCCACAAACGGGCTGGCTGCATGGGAGTTTTCGTGGTTATCCCCTTGAGTAACGTGTATACGAGCCAGTTTCCCTTAGAAAGTCCTCCACGAAGGCATCCCTCCCCTTAGGCAGATAGCCCTAGTGTGCTTTGCCATAATTAAATACACCAACACTAACCATTTTTATGGATAATACCACGGCAATCTCACCAGATCCAAAGCATGATCTTTTCGTTAGTCAAATTACGCTTTGCGACGCTGCCGACAGGCTCACCGGGCGCAGACCAGCTCCCTTTTCGACCTGTATTGTTTGTGTAAACTTGTCTAACTTTGAACGAAAAAAAAACTATTCATATAACACGCAAAGATATTACAGAACATAAATTTACTCAATTTTATTGGATTACCAGAGGAAGAAAAAATACTCAGATAACTCTCTTAGAATTCTTAAACGCTAAATTAAGAATAAATTTTATAAAATGTTTACTAATAAATACAAGTATTTTAAATAATAAATTTTTCCATCTCTACATATACCACGTTTATCGGAATGTCGCATTTGACTTTGCAATTAAGCTCCGAAATTTCCTTGCTGTAGATTGCATGATTACCAATATACTTACAATCCTACTAGTAACCAGGACCACTATTAGGGATTTTTGCTACTCACTACATTATCTGTGGCTCCTACCACACACCACCAGTGGCCGAGTGGTTAAGACTACTGAATACTGGAAGTTCGAACTGGTTTGTGTTCGATGCCAGATGAATCAGCTGGTTGCATTGTTTGTTTTCACTGTGTGTAACAAGAATACAAGCCAGTTCCCTTCAACAATTAGGCCCTCCCGCGGTAGAGGAATTAAATCGCTGAACACTGGTAGTTCCGACCTGGATTCGAATCAAGGTTAACGGGCCGGCTGCATAGACGTTTTCATAATTTTCTCCATGTGTAACGTGTATGGGAAGCCAATTTCTCTAAGAAAGTTCAACATGAAGGCATCCTACTGTGCTTTGCCATAATAACCTAATCTAAGCCTTCAGAAAATTCCTCCACGAAAGCCTGCCATCTTAAGAAGGTAACCCTCGTGGCTTTGCTACATTCAAAGAGCCTAACGCAATTCTAACAATCAATTCCTCCCTAAATTCTAGCAAGCGAGCCGCCGAACACTGGTAGTTCATCCGGAGTTCAAGCCTCGATGAACGAGTTGGATGCATGACCGATTTTGGTGTTTTCCAAATTCACCTGCTTTGGCGTAATCAAACTCTATAATTCTAAACAAACTGACGTTCGGTTCGTCTCCAACGGCTCTATCACCACGTTCCAAATTATAATTACAGCTCAACAAATAAATGTCTGGCGTATACATTCGAATAATCTAAGTAAAAAAAAAAAAAAAAAAAGGGCTTTTTAATTTCTTCCTCAACCAAGCATGCATGCACATAAAGCAAATAAAGAAAAACTTATGGAGTGCAATAGGCTTCTAATCCATAACATATTTAGTTAGTGATCGCCATAATTGGAAGCTATAAATACGCTATATTGACGGGAAGGAGAAAATTTTACTTCCTGAGTGAGCTAATTCAGAACTAGTGTTATTTCATCTGTCATCTTAAATTTAAGATGCCTAGTTACGTGACTAACGAAAACCTAGTATTTATATGAAGCTTGATAAAAATCAAAGTTTTGAAGACGGTATACGTGATCACGTTCGGTTGATTACCATTATGATCAGCAAATAACAGCAATTTACTGATGTCTTTCTTATCGTTATATTCAGATGTAGTTTTCAGGGCAACTAGAGAAAATTTATTAATTACTTTTATTATTTTTGATACTTTATACGTACGAAGATACATACTTGTAGGAAGAGAGATCTAACTATTATATTTGAACAAATAAAAATAAATTGTGACGTGAAGACCCTAGAGATACGGCTTCTGATTGCTATTCAAATTTTTCCGTATTAGTAGCGATATAATCGAATAATCTTTCAAAGATTATTGTTTACCGATTTTAGGTAACAACTAGAAAACATTTTTTCGAACTTATCCTCAAACAAGTTTGCTATTGGTAATGAATACTGCTGTATCATGAATCAAGTACGGCGCTATGCATTTTGCTGACTTTCTATGCAATAAATTCTGTTGTCAAGTGCCCTTCCCCCAAAATTCTAAAATTTTATTGCTTGATGCTTCGCTGAATTTTACAATTTTGCTGTACCTAAATTCTCCTCCCCGAGATTTACTGTGTTATCTGAAAAACAGCTCACAAGTTGCTAAAAATAGCTATAAAACTGGCTCCACAGCTTTTAGCAACGGCCTCCCGTTGTGCATTGTGGAAACTCAGCTTTTGAAAGAAAAGGAAGGGGAATAATTTCTCCCTGAGTACAGTATAGATCAGGTCCGTGACTTTGTTTGAGCTACTGCAAAATGTTCTGAAGTAAACTTTTTTCTGTTTCGGCAACATTCATCTTGAGAATTCAACACCTGTTCATTAGCCCTTAGTAATTGACAGAAATGCTTTTAGAAAGCAGTGGGTTCATTGATACCAACAAAATGGTTGGTATCAATGAACTGGGGATACGTTAGTTTCAGTTGTTGAGTTCAAATGAACCTTTCAAATACTAAAATAGTCCCTTTGCATAATCGAAAGGATTTCATCTGAGAATAATTTTTCTACTTTAAAATGAGTTTTGCAGTACTTTTTAGATACTACTTGTATTTTTATTTTCGAAAATTTTCATAAATATTGTAATTAATTATTTCCAATTTTAATAACTCGCAGAAAAAACACAATTTTCAAGAAATTTTTTTATTATGGTTATTCAAACTTATACTAATATACAGCATCTTTTATATTCCTTATACATTTGACACTGCATGCTTCAACCTGCATGTAAGTTTCTCTTCCTTAGTAACTCCTTACCCAGCCAAATCATGCACAAAATCTACACCTGAAAAAAAAAAAAAAAAAAAAATTATGATAAAATATTTTTAACACCATATTCTCGACAACAGAGTACATCACATACCCCCCCCCAAAAAAGAAATTACAAGAAATACAAATTTCTAACAGAAAAATGCATTTTCAAACAGCTGAAATTGTTTCACAAATTAATAATGCAGATAGCAAATGTAACATATGGCACTATTGCCACTCAGTGCAATCTCTGCATATCCTAAATTCTGCTGGCTGATGTCTTTGTAAGTTCTGAACATTTTTTTGCCTCTAAATTCTGCTGCTCAGTGCCCTCTGCTAAATTATAAAATTTTGCTATGCACTATTATCTAAATTCTAAAAATTTTGACTACCACTGGTTGCACAGGCCCTGATCAAAGCAAAGAGGCAAGATGCTACCTGCTATTGATAAATTGCCTTATAAATACCACAGATCTAAATAAATATCAGTTTTATTTCCAAAACAGAATTATCTCACAGCTAAAGCATTGCCTTTGCAGAAAATCTTCTAAATGGAAATAGAATTGCATCCACAGTACATGTGCAGAATGCCAATAATTCATTATAAACATAGTTCCAAACCATAGTTAGGCTTAGAACCCACAACAGTATTCTTCTTGGAAGTCTTCCTAAGGAAATGGTAGTATATTCAGGGAACATGTGGGCAAAATCATGACAGTATATCACAAGCCTAATTCTTGACCATACATACTAGAAAGATCACAGAAATTCCTCAGGGGAAGCTAGATTCATATAACAAAATTTCATGCAACATATGGCACATATGGGAAAAAGCAAGGACATTATAATCACTAGCATAGTTTATACCCAAATGAGTTGCAGATGGTGCACTATGTGCTCACAGCTGATTATCACTAATGCAGATATATATCTACTAATAGTTAGAAGATGATGTCAGATCAGAATTGCATGAGAAATAAATCAAAAAACATCAATCAGATGCAGGAAATTGGTTTCAATCTGAAACAGCAGATGGATAATTGAAAAGGTTAGTAGAATTACCTTTTTTGCAGAAGCAGTATCTTCACAGAGGATATCCTAAGAGAAAACTAATATACACATCACACTTGATTTATACCATAGTACCACAACATAAGAATAAGTTGGACCCTTTACACTCCAGTCTTTCAACAGAAGTAGTGATTTTGAGATCTTCCTCACAAAAATGAATTCATGTTACATAGGAGTAACATGAATTCATGTTACATAGGAGTAAAACCACAATACTTCACTGCAAGCGCAGTTTACAGCAATAAATGGAAAGAAAGGTCTTCAGAGATGTCACTGAGAAGCCAAATGGCTAAACGGCAAATTCAAGTTAGAATTTTCAATAATTAATGTTGGCCAGATTAATTTGGAATAATTCTGCCTTCATATGTTTATTCACCTCACCAAACTCTTTATTATTAAACAATATTTACAAAATATAGGTAGTTTATAACAAAAATTCTACAAATTCAAATACAGAGGTTTCAAAATACAATATTTGTACTGATACAATAAAGCTAAAAAATACTTATTCACACCCAGAAAACTCAAATATACAATTGTTATTCAGAAGAAATGCAGTAAACAAAAAAATAAACAAGAGACTTATAAAAGATAAATACAGTCAAAAGTCGTTAATTCGGACACCCATAATCCGGAATGATCTATAATCCAGACCTCAAAGCTAAAATCTTTCTGCGCATGCGCATAGGCGTTCACGCATGCGCTCAAGACCTTTATGACTGTGCATATGCGTCTGTGCCGTTGTATAACTGTCATAATTCCCAACTAACAACGCTTTGTAGTCAGACCTTGCTATGTCACAAAAACTAGTTTGGGCATTAAGCTTGAAGTTTTCAACTTTGTGCCGACTTGATATAAGAGTCGGCCAATCAGAGCATATACATGAAACTTATTGAGAGAGAAAGTTGTAGACACATACATGCATGCACAAATTTAGCTTCTCTAATTGGCTATGGCTTAGACCCTCTCTCGCAGGTGTGAATGGAACTCCCACATTTTATGCCTTATGATTATGCGTCTATGACATTTATACCATCATCTGAACAGAGCCTTAGGATGGCATACTAAGAAGATGCAATGTCTTGTGGGGTAAGCAATTTATACTCCTAAGCCTAAAAAAAAACTTGGGGGAAAAAAGATCACATGACTTAAATTTGTCGTCTAATTGCTCTAACTTGAGGCACATTACGAGAGGAAAGCAAAGTTAGTAATCAGAATTATTTAAAAAATTTTATCTTTATATTTTTCTTAAAAATTCTGTAAAATAATAAAATTTTTGGCTTTCCTCAAATAAATATATATGGAAAAAATAATAGCCACATAATCACAGATTTCATTTTGTATATTTTATTAACAAAATTTAAATTATTAAAAATCTCTTTCATGAAGGGAACATAAAACATCATGAAAACAATGAAAAAGAAGCAATATTTAAAAAAGATAGTAGGCTTATTGATGAGGCTCCCATCAAAAGAATCGAACCCCAAAATATTTTCCTTTGCTTCAGCGTCCCGTCTGAAAATTTCACTGATTTCAATGAATATATTTTTAAAAAAATCTTTTATTTTCAAGTTCTTTCATGCAAAACGTCCAAATTTGGTACAAATCAAATTCACCCCCTCTTTTTGATAGCTACAATATTATATTTAACAGTTTTAATAGCTATCAGTATGTAAACAACATAATGTAACACCATAAAAGAAAAACATAAATGATGACATTTTAATTTTGGCATAGAGAAATACATATTTACCCCAAAAGAGAGTTTGTGGTTGATCTTTACAATATGGTAACTGATAGTTTGGCGACATTTTGGAGGCGATAAAGGGGGTAATAATGGACTCTGGTAATAATGTGAGCAGTACTCAGTTCCGATTACGCATTATTTTGTGTGGGGGAAATGAGAGATCATGGGATATGTCATGTGATATTAATGAACGAATTACTGTTCTTTAATCGGGAAAAAATCTGGCAATTTTGTATTTGGCTTTATTCTGTGTTGTGTGAAATAGTTTTTGTGAATTTTTGGATCTCATGGCCGTAACTAAACTGAATTCGAAATGGGTATTTAGTGGTATTGAAAAGGATAGTAATAAATGTTTTTTAAGGTTGTGCGAGAGAGAAATAAAGATGTTTTATTATGTTATTTATTTTACCTGGTATCTTGCTTTGAAAGATAAGTATGATTTTAAAGATTCTGAAACAGAAGGAAGAAAAGTGTATCCGCCACGTAATGAAGATTCTGAAGAAGATTAGGTAAGTTAGTATTTTTAATTATTTGAGGATATTATTTTTATGCATTGTTGTAAATGTAAGGTGGAAAGGAATTTGGTATTATTGGGAAAATTGTTATTAGCAATGATTTAGTTTAAAGTAATTAGGATTGTAAGGTAATTTTTATTAATTTAATGTATGTGCTCATTTATATTTTAAGTAGTGTTTTTGAATTTAATTATATTTTAATGAAATGATAGTTATTTTGTGAATTTTATGTTTGTAGGAATTTGGTATATGTTTAAGTTGAAATAAACGTGCATGGAAATAATTTAAATATTTGATATTAAGTATTTGTAATGCTTGCGGTATGAATTCGTTGGTGACGTGTATAATGTAATAGATGATTTAGAGGTAAAAGTTGTTGAATATTCTATTTATTTTATATGTGGAAATGTTGATATTTGTAAAGGGTAAATACTTTTTCGCGATCATGTAATTTCATATATGTTCTTTTTACCGGGTTTAAAGATTGAGAAAATTGTCATGTATTTTCGTGAAATTTTTTTAATTTATGAGAAAAAAGCAGTGTACATGGATATAGTGAAGAGTGTGCGCAATGCCATTTTTGTGCAATTCTGGGATGTTTTTTTAAGTAAAAATAAGTCGACGTGTACATGGTTTAGTGATATTGTAATGAAATGATAGTTATTTTGTGAATTTTATGCTTGTAGGAATTTGGTATACGTTTAAGTTGAAATAAACGTGCATGGAAATAATTTAAATATTTGATATTAAGTATTTGTAATGCTTGCGGTATGAATTCGTTGCTGACGTGTATAATGTAATAGATGATTTAGAGGTAAAAGTTTTTGGATATTCTATTTATTTTATATGTGGAAATGTTGATATTTGTAAAGGGTAAATACTTTTTCGCGATCATGTAATTTCATATATGTTCTTTTTACCGGGTTTAAAGATTGAGAAAATTGTCATGTATTTTCGTGAAATTTTTTTAATTTATGAGAAAAAAGCAGTGTACATGGATATAGTGAAGAGTGTGCGCAATGCCATTTTTATGCAATTCTGGGATGTTTTTTTAAGTAAAAATAAGTCGGGGTGTACATGGTTTATGTGTATGTGTTATTTTGAAAAATGCGTAAGGAGGATGGTATTGTGCAGTTTTTCCTAATTTTGCAGTGAATATTTGTCATGATTAAGCAGTTTTGTTTGATAAAATTTCTAGCATAAGTGTAATTCGGCTAGTAGATTGTTGGAAGAAGTGTTCAGGAGATAAAAAGAAAAGAAACATGTCTTTACTTCGTGAAGACAAAATGGCGGCGGGGAAAAAAAAATAGAGGGTTGCTGTAGGAGAGTTGGTCGCCAAATTTTCGCCAAGAAATCGCCAAGTTACCATAATGTAGAGATCAACCGAGCTTGTATTTCTACCTTCTACGTCAGAGTCGATAACTGAAATGTCCAGATCAGAACTGAGAAGAAAAGAACCATAATTAGTTTAATTAAGATACAATAACACGCTGACCAAGTATTAATTTAGAAGTCAAGCAACAAAAATCAGCATCATATTTCGAAATATTCACTATTTGAAAATATAACACTGATTTTGGTTGCTTGACTTCTAAATTAATACATAATTAGTTAACCATAATTAAGTAACTGTAAGAGTTTCAATATCATGCACAGCTAATACCTATTTCTAAAATAAACCAACTTACCTCAAGAAAGCCTGGTTTGTCTTAGGAACATTAGCTGTAACTTCTGGCGTAGAAAAGTCAAATTTTTCACTTCCAGACCTAAGAATGAAAGAAATAAACTGCTATAACATAATTAAAAAAAAAAAAAAAAAAAACATGAATAAATAAATAACACATAACAAATTTAAGCATTAAGCTATGTATGACTACCACCCATCTCAGACAGTGCGACAGATATTGCTGTATACTGTTTCGCCATACCTTGTGTAGCTATTATATCATGCTGTATAACCGCAGTTTAGAAAAATTACAAAATGTGTTATTTATATCTATCTAAAATGGTACGTTACTACATGATTTGTAAGAATAAATTAGACGGCTCTGCGAATGAAATTCCTTCCAATTAAAAAATGTAGGAATAAAGAAAATGCAGGAATTGCAAATGCAGAAATGAAAGAGGGATTATATTTTTTGCACGGAATCCAGATGACATATTTTTCAACATTTTAGAAATTTCAATATTAATTTTAGGGGCCTAAAATATTAGGCCCCTAAAAGCAGAATATAGTTTTTAAATGTTCAGACAATCTTCCTATGAGAGGAATTCCTTTGAGAAGTATACATCTGAACAATTAAAAAACATGTACAAGAACAGAGCTAAGGACTTCTGTTTGCAGAAAGTCTGTCACATAACATATGAAAAGTTTCTTATTGGTAGATTTTTTTATCAGACAGATATTTTATTGTTATATAGAGAAAGCATTCACTCCTTTTCTACTAGAGATAATTCAATTTGGACAATGGCAAAAAGGCTAAGCAAGCCTGAGCGTATTCATCTCATTCTTGGTACTAGTATGGTTTACGCTCAAAATACACGGCAGATATTTTCTAATTACCTGCATCCCAATATCAATTCAATTCAGCTTTTGGTGGAATTTACCATTTGTGACATATTTTTCAAAAACTACACTTCACAACATGCATACATGACAAATACACAGAACCATAAATAAACAAGCAATAATATATATTTATATATACAGGGTGATTATAATTAAAGTTTAAGTTTCAAAACGCTATAAAAAAAGAACCACTTATGAAAATGACGTCAAATTTGAAAGGAATGTTATTGAAGAAGGCGGAAAGCGTATGGCAGAAGAAAAAATTTAGTTTCAAAAGTTAGCAACAGATGGCGCTGCAAGCGGAAGAAGACGTAAATTAAAATCTTAGTTAAATTTCAGTGTTATAAAGCTGCCAGGTACCAGGCTGTTCCTCATTTCGCGACTCAGGCATTCGCCATGGGTGTTTCACTGCAGGACCGCGCTCTGCTGGTAAAGCTGTATTACAAGAATGATGATTGTGCAAGAGTAGCTCTGCAAAAATTCAGGACACTGAAGGGTATAAAAGAAGGCGTTGGTCCAATGAGTGTCGTAGGTCTAAAGAAAATGATGCAAAAATTCGAAACGACAGGTACGAAACATCCTGCAATGCTATCCGTACAAAATTGGCCATGTGCAGGAGTTGCTTCCTTCTGACCTGACAGCTAGGGAGACGTTGGAAATTTTCCACGGCCATTCATTATCCACTTTCCATATGACCATATGACCATAAGCCCATTTCCATATGACAGGATACGTGAATACCCAGAATTGTCGAATATGGGCAACAGAAAATCCACTGGCAACGCACCCCGTACCACTTCATCCTGAAAAGGTCACGGTATGGTGTGGCTTTACGGCATTAGTCATCATACAACCATATTTTTTCGAGCAGACGGGTGCTTCCGGTCCTGTTACCGCAATCGTCACTGGTCAGAGGTATGCGTCTCTTTTGCACAACCACGTGATTCCAGCTCTGCAACAGCGTGGATGTGTGAATGAAATCATTTTTATGCAAGATGGCGCTCCTCCGCACATTGCATATCCCGTGAAGCAGCTGCTGAGGCGCCATTTCGGAAATGCTCGAATTATCAGCCGTCATTTCCCTACAGCCTGGCCGTCCCGATCGCCTGATCTTACTCCGTGTGATTTCTGGCTGTGGGGATATCTGAAGGATGTTGTGTTCCATGCTCCAATTGCAAATTTAGCGGAATTAAAGGCACGCATTTCGCAAAACATTCTGAACATCACCCCGGAGACACTGCGATCCGTTGTGGAACATGCTGTTTGTCGCTTTCAACTTGTTGCACACAACGGTGGACACCATATTGAACATGTTTTGCGACAGTTCCGAACTTCTTTGATGAATGGTTCTTATGCGGTATGCCGCCGCAAAACTCTTGAAACCCACCGATTTGTCCCTTCCGATGTGATATGTACAGTCATGCAAATAAAATTATTCAACAATTCTAATTTGTCAATGCGTTTTAATGTGTAACTTCCACCTCTTAGCCGTTGTTTTACGAAACATTTCTCGTTTCTCGTCGTGATTCTGCCGCTTACAGCGCCATCTGTTGCTAACTTTTGAAACTAAATTTTTTCTTCTGCCATACTCATTCCGGTTTCTTCAATAACATTCCTTTCAAATTTCACATCATTTTCATCAGTGGTTCTTTTTTTATAGCGTTTTGAAACTTAAACTTTAATTATAATCACCCTGTAAATTTTACTAAATGATTATAAAATGTTCCAACGCTAAAAGAAAGTTTTAACATCCAAGTAAATGACATAATAAAAAAAAGCAAGTTGAACAGCGAGCACATGAATGAAATGTGCATACACCTGTAAAAATATACCATAGGTAACTGACAAAGCATTTCGTAGCAAACATATGACTATAAAATTTCCAATAATAGAATGTAATGATGGTGAATTCAATTTAGATCGCAAGAACATGCTCATACTTTTGAAAAGATTCAATTATTTCAGCAATTCTTTGTGAATTGGAATTTACACTTTCAATATTTCCCAACAATTTAGTGTGAATGGAGGAATAAATTGTTATAACAGAATTGAACAATTATTAGCATCTCCTCATACACACACACAAACATACACATACAAAAAAAAAAAAAAAAAAAAAAAAAAAACTTACTTTGTAAAAAAAATCATCCGGGCAATGATTCTTCTTTGACACAGATGCAGTTGTATCAATAATTTCTGACCTTCAATAAAAAAAATACGCATATTTTACTTCGGAATTAACTTACTACGAAATCATAAACACGAGGTAGTCGATATAAAGAATAAAATATTTCTCACCTTTCGAAAACATCCACTTGTTCGGAATCTTCCACATCTCGGGAATTTAATTTCATATTTTTTTCTTGAGCTGGACGCTTTCGCTGAATTCTGGATCTCTTATTAACACCAGGATGTTTTTTCGGTCGTCTTTGATATTTTCGCATATTTTTTGCTAACTGACCACAGTACAAATAAATGTAAACAAACCGAGTGCGGAATAGCAATGCAATAGGGTTGCCGTAAACGTCATTCCGCTGACAGCTGACACTGTTTAGTGAAAACTGTGTATAAAGGAATATATGAAACGCTTCTAAATATTATTTAGAAAAAAATATGATTTATAACTGATATCAAAATCAATTACTTCATGAAATTTTGCAGAAATAAGATTACAATGCTAAATTGTAACTCGTAGCGCCATCTATTGATCGCTTTCCAAACTACACATTAAAATTACATATTTCAAACTAATTTTTTTAAAATATAATATTTAAGTAAATTTCATTCCAAACCTGATTCTAACATTTTGATTCCAAAATTGACCTATTGCTTTATATTTCTGCCAAATTTCACGCAACATAGTTTCTTATTTAGCGATTCTGCGTGTAAACAAATTTTTAGTATTGTAACGCTGCTGTAGTAGACCACCTTAAATGACCAACTATTCTCACAGAAGCAAAAAAAAAGCAGCCATTGCAAGAAACAAAATCTCCTGTTTCACAATATATTTTACTACATTTGCTTCATAATAATTCAGAACAGGATGATCTTGCACGAAGTCTTGACTCAAGAACAAATTAAAAGACTCCTGAAGAAGACTACTCCTGAAGAAATACTGCTAAATTAGAGCTATCCTCATTTCTGGTCTGGTATTACAAATGAATCAGTAATATAATCCCTTGTTCCACTCAGTCCACATTAAGGTGATAACATAAATTTGAACATGTTGAAAGCAGATGATCCAGGGCGAAAATTTTCAAAGTACTGGTTTTATGTTAAACAAATTAACAGAGAAACCATTAAATAATTGAATTTTATATTCCATTACACAAAATGCAGTATTTTGTTTTCCTGCACACTTTTTGGACATAAATTGCAAAATATTTCAGACTCACAAATAAGATTTCATGACTGGAGACAGCCCAGCGCCAAGAGGCGCTATCGTGCAAATGTCTAACAAGCGTCTTTATGCAGTGGCAATATTTAAGGGACATTGCTTATGGTTAACATTTAAAATGAAGCATTATTAACATAATACAGTCAAAAGTTTTCATGTTAAAACGGGATCTCTCTGTATATTCAATAAATACAAGATTAACAGGTATAAATTTATGATCAACTAAAATTGGATCAACCATATCGAATAACCATGTATTTTAATTTAAATAATGCATAGGAAAATTTATTTTAATAATTTCAAAATATTTTATTTATTTATTTAAAGATTTGCTTCAAATGAATGATACTTACTTATACTGTGGTAATGCACAGCCTAAAACCAGCAGTGTCATTCCAACGGATCCTGAAAATGCCAATGCAACTAAACTGCAAAGAATTATTGTATGCAATTAAAGTTAACTTTACTCGATTTTTAATAAATATAATAAGAATGAAAGGACAAAAATATGCACAAAAATCACACAAACTTTAGAAATTTCAGGAAAAATTAAGTTCTGAAAAAGGTTTAAACCAATACAACTTATCACACATTTAACTTGTATGTACACAAAATTACACAAATATAGTAATATTACACAAAACATAGTCATATTTCTCTATTTCTTCAAGGGCTGTTCAGAAATCTTGTTTGTATTTTTTCATTTTTATATCAAAGGGCTCTTGGTTCTTTATTTTCATTTGCTTTGCCTCAGCCTTTTCAATATTATTCAAATATTTCTCAAAATCTAATTCATCACTGGAAGAGGATGAGTCTAACAGTCTTGATTTGAACACTCCAGCGATTCTGAGAATAATTCATTCTTAGTGAAAGTTCATAGATGGCTTTCTTCACCTTTTTAATTTGTTTGTCATCCAAAAAAATTTGGTGTTTTGGATCTACATATATTGAACCCAGCAATATCTCATTTTCTAGCAAACTAATTTCTCTTTCCTTCACTGAGGAAATTATTTCTTTTACAATAAGCCATCCCATTTTAAACATCACATAACATCACAAACAAACATCACATTTCTCCATTCTCGCACAAACAAGGTTCCTGTTAATTCTTCAGATCGTAGCTTTTTTGTGGCTATATATGGTGTAAAAAAAAGAGTTTCCAATTCTGCAAGATGATTCTACAGCCTTTTTGTTAGTGAGACATTAGGTTTAGCTACATCTTCTAAAAAAGTTCTTAATTATAATAACCTTTTTATCATCAAATATGTACTTCCCCATCACATTGCTTGATCAATAATTGCTTCCTTTCCTGCTTGCCTCCTAAGAATGGCATCACTTTGGGGAATCTTTGCTGCTATTGCTGCTTGTCTAAATTTAACACTGAGATCTGTAGCCATGGGTTCCTTTTCCTTGTGAATTATGCTACAATAATGAGCTATATGCTGAAGAAGTAACTATACGAATCAGTTAAACGAATAATGGCAAATATCACATCCATCCTCCTCCCTTATATTTATTTAGTGCAGGGATGTCAAACTCATAGGTACACTTGGGGCAAATAAACAAGATTTAACTTTAGGCGGGCCGCAAAAAAAAAAAAAAAAAAAAAAAATCAATATTCATAGAAACGTAGATTTATTTCGAATAATACAATAATAAACATATATATATATATTTATATAGAAAAGAACAAGAAAAATTTAATATTTACGTCCTGCTACTTGACATCTCTTCTCTGCTAATATCTTTCCTATTTCGGGAGAAATTTTGTTTGCAGTGATAACTTTCAACGCTGACCCAAGGTGAGTATCATTAATACGGTTTCTAATAGAAGACTTATTACCTTTCATGACTGAAAATAACTGCTCGCACCGATAAGTGCTACCAAACATGGAAAATAATTTCATATGCGAATTTTCGAGTATTTTCAAACCTGGCTGGTAAATATTTGTAAAAGTCAGGCACACCCACTTCAATGAATTTTGCTTTCAAATTTGAGTAGCATTGAATCTCGATCACCTGCATTTGCATATGGCTGGGTACTGAGTCAATACTTATTGAGAAAATCAAAGAAAACAAAAAAAAAAAAAAAAAAATTGTCTTCGAGGGAACTAAAATCATTAAACCTCATTTCAAATTCAGTTGTTAAATTTGCAATTTTTCTGTGTATTTTTGATATGAACAAGTATCATCTAAACTTGATTTGTTCATGCTGCACGTCGGAAAGTGCATCAAATCTTCATTTTTAAGTTGTTTTTCCAAAGAACTAGTTGACATTTGAATGCTTTAATTATGTCAAACATGTTCGTAATGATATGATCTTTCCCTTGTAACGATTAATTTAAATAGGTTAAGTGTTTGGTTATATCAACCAAGAAAGATAAATCTTGTATCCATATTGGATCGTAAAACAAACTTACGTCTTGATTTTTCGTTTTTAAAAACTGACATATTTCTTCTTTCAAATCCCAGAATTGTTTGAGAATCTTGGAGCAAGATAACCAACGTACCTCGGTATAGTAGGACAAACCCGAATATTCACTATCTAACTCACTTAAGAAAGCAGTGAATTGACGCTGATTTAAACCTCGAGATCTTATAAAATTTATAACTTTTTTTTATATATGACAAAACATTCTCCATATTTATTACTTTCGTGCATAGAACTTCTTGATGTATGATACAATGCATATGATGAATGTTTGAACCGTGAATTTCACTAAGTTTTTTTTCTTAGTAATGCTACGAAGCCCTTGTTTTTCCCGGTCATTGATGGAGCGCCATCTGTAGCTACAGAATTTAATTTTGCCAAAGGTAGATTGTATTTCTGCAGAAGTCCAAAAACACAAGTAAATATATCTTCTCCTGTGGTAGTACCATTATTGTGCGCGGAATATTCAGGCTTACAAGAGTATTTTTGCACCTGCAGCTACAGAAAAGCACTAGGAGTTCAGTCATGTAAGTTTCTTCATTATTTACCATTTAGTTAATTACTTTTTTAAGTGATAATGTTTTGTTTCGAGTTCCTGACCGTTGGACTTTAACGCAATATACAATCATGCGACCCTCCTTTCTTCTGCTTTTAAGATAAAGGAATTTCAGCATTCTCCCTTCTTCTCCGTCTCGGACAAAGGCGGACAGCGGGTGTGCTTGTAACCGAATACTACCTTATTCCTCCTCTCTCCCAAGTCACTTTCCGCTGCAGCGAAATGGAAGAAGAGAATAGCCGCTTTCCCCCCCCCAAGCGTTTGAAGAGACTGCAGTATCAGTCTACGATCCCCCAGGCAGTTTGACATCAGTTGCTCCAGACAACGTGTCTGCTTTCCCCTCCCTGCAAGACCCTGAAGGAAATGTGGATCTTTACATAAGAGTAAGTCAGCTGTACAATACTTGTATTGATATTGTGAGCACTAGAAGAGGGGGAAGGAGACTTATTCCCCAAAGCCTCTTTACACTGCTTAGAAAACATTTAGACGAATTAAAATTACTTGCCTTGAGAAACGCAAAGGATATCCAAATGACTGTTCCTCTCACAGAAACATCCTCAGTTCCTTCCGAAGGTAATCTTCCTCTACCTGACATCGCAACATGCAAAGGGAATTACAGTGACGGAAACGCAAACGCAGGTGTCTGTTATTGCAATGGAAAAGAAACCTTTGCCGAAATCGTGGCCAAACCACCGAAGGAACACAACCCGGCTATCCTGATATACCCTAAAAATGATACCATAGGTCTCATTAATGATAAACTCAATGAACTCATCCCCTTAAAAAACATTAAAGCAAAAATAAACAAGACTGCTATGATTAAAAATGGAGGAATTGCCATCTGTTGTAATTCTGAAGAGGAGCTAAAGAAGGTGTCAGATGCACTGAACGATACAGCGGATGCTAAATCCCTCTTTGATATTAAGACTCCAAATTCAAGATCGCCCAAAGTATCTATTAACAATATTCCTAAAGATACTCCTCCAGAACTCATAATAGAAGAACTTGTTGATCAGATCAACATTGAAAAAGAAGGGATCTCCGCTCTCTTCAAGGTAAAAGGAAGACTTCCTAATACTGTAAAATGGATTTTTGAATGTAATTCTTCAACCTTCAAGACATGCACGGAACACAAGAATATTACTTATAACTGGAATTTTCTTCCTATTGCAGAGTTCTTTGGCATCAAACAATGTTTCCACTGTCAAGACTTTACGCATTCTCAGTACAAGTGCAAATTTAAATCTTATTGTGCATTCTGTGGAGGCAATCACTCAATAAAAGATTGCAGAGCCGAGATACCTAACTGCATAAACTGCAGATTGTACAACAACGCAAAAAGCACAAACATTAATTATAAGCATGCAGCATATGCACCTCAGTGCCCTCTGTACAAAAGAGAAACCGAAAAAAATTAAAGCTATCACAAATTATCAAATAGTCTAAATTATACTTCATTTCAATTCATCAACGGAATTTAGCCTTTGATTTACCTAGTTACTCTTCTCTTTTTCTCATTTTTCATATTGCAAAGTATTTATATGAATGCATCATTTTCCACAAATCCTTCAATACTAATCAAAACTTCACAGATTCTCAAGAACCTTAACTGCCTTCAGTGTAATCTTAGGAGATGCAAGGAAGCCACATCTTCACTTGTGTAGTTCGTCTCAGAATCCGATTACGACATCTTACTAATCCAGGAGCCATACAGCGTGAAAGGAGAGATAAAAGGGTTTCCATTATCATGGAATATTTTACATAAAAACTTAAGCAAAGATTTTCCAGTCCAGAAACAAAACCCCAGAGCATGCATTGTCGTAACGAGCAAACAACTAGACCCTACTGTATGCAAAATTGATAGAGACATTATATCTATCTCAATTAATTCAGGTACAGTACAACTATGCATTTCTTCTTGCTACTGTTCGCCTGCAGAAGAAATTGAAAGAAATCTTATACACCTTGACAATATAATTCAGAGTGCTCCGACTGCACATCACTTCATCGGTGGGGATATGAATGCCCACTGCGTGCGATGGGGATATTCAAAATCAGATTCTAGAGGTGAACAAGTAGAAGATTTCATAGCTGCCAACTCTCTCGTCCTTCACAATGACACCGTACAAGGGCCTACCTTCGAAACGTGCTCAGGTAAAGGATGGCCTGACCTGACCCTTTCAAGCACAAATGCCAGCACCTTTCTTAAAAACTGGAAGATACTGGACGAGGAAAATAATTCGGATCATAAGTTCATTCACTTTGAGATTGATCTCACTTTTTCTAGTACCAACACGAAACGTTTTCACATAACTGAATCTGGCATCAAGAAATTTAAAAACCTCCTTGCTAAAGAAAATACTTCCATTTTGAACGCCATAAACTATTGCAGAGATCGCAACCAATTAAATGAAATCTCCAGTAACTTTTTCTCAGTCACACAAAGAATATCCCAACAGAGCTTCAAAATTAGAGCTCCAAGAAACAAATTCACTGCAAATTGGTGGACAAAAGAGTTGAGGGCAGAGAGGAACAAAACTAAAGCCTTAAGAAGGAAAATAAAATCTACACTAGACGACAATCCTAGGAATGCTGCATGTGTAAGATACAACGAGCAAAGAAGGATTTACAAAAAGAAAATTATGGAAGCTAAATTAACCTCGTGGAAAAAATTTTGTTCTCAAAATAAAGATACGTATGGCATCCTCCATAAATTGGCAACTAGGAAATTCTTCGTTCCCACAAAAATTACGCTTCCCAACAAAGATCACGCAAGCAACAACAAGAGTATTCCTGATTCCCAGATTCTATCACAAGAAGCAGCAACCAAAATCCTTGACGCTATCTTCATGGATGACAATTCAGAAGATGACACACCCAAGCAAAGAGAGATTAGACTTTCCAATTTCTCACAGAATGGCTCAAAAGACTCCCCCTTCACTCTACAAGAAATTAATAATATTATCAAGCACCTCAACAATAAGAAAGCCCCGGGCCCCGACTCTATAAACAAGAAAATTCTAAAAATTATGCACAATCATGACCCAAGAATCCTTCTCAACTTCAATAAATGCTTAGAATTGTCGACCTTTCCTGATAACATGAAGAAAGGACAAATGATACTTTTCGAGAAGAAGGATAGGAACCCCGAAGATCCTTCTGCATTTCGGCCAATAAATTAGCTGCCCGCCATAGGAAAAGTTCTAGAAAGACTTATTGCCGGGCGGTTGAGATATCACTTTATCAAAAATCAAACAATCAGTAAACACCAATACGGATTCAAAGCCAACTCAAGCACTATTCATGCAATTGATAAAATACTGAAGCAAATACAACATAATAAATCAAAAGGTGAACATAGTGCACTTATTTGTGTCGATTTAAAAAGTGCCTTCGACTCAATATGGTGGCCTTCAGTATTACATGCACTTAATAAAGCCAACTGTCTATCTAATCTTCTCAATATTCTCATTCATTACTTTCATAATAGAGAAAGCATATTCATTCATAACAACATGATAACCAGCAAAAAATTTACTAGAGGATGTCCCCAAGGATCCTGCTTGAGCGCTGATTTCTGGGTACTCACCATTAATGACGTCTTAAAATATGAATTTCCCGATCATACGAAGATCTTCGCGTTTGCGGATGACACTGCGTTGGTTGTTAGTGGTAGGACTAGAGACATCCTCGAAAGGAATGTGAACGGTTCTCTCAAACAACTTAACATAGAATGCCAGAGGTTGAAACTCTGCATTTCGCAAGTGAAGTCCAAGGCAGTACTTTTTAACAAGCCAGACCAAAAGCTCTTAAGAAAGCCCACCTTCAACCTGGACGGAAAGAAAATTAAGATTACTCAAGTCCTGTAGTTTCTGGGTATCCACATAGATAACCAACTTAATTTTATGTATCATCTCACGGAGACTCAGAAAAAGACAAATCAAATCGCTTATAATTTCAGAAAAATGCAAGGTAGTAACTGGGGACTTCGTCCTCATTCAAAAAATTTTATTTTTAACAGTAATTTCAAGTATAGTGAATTATGGGGCTGCAATCTGGGCGGAGAATATGACAGAAAGGAAGAAAAGGAAACTTTTCGCCATTCAGAGACCTTTTCTCCTGAGCATTTGCAAAGCCTATAGAACGACAGCTAATTCCTCTCTATGCGTTTTTACTGGGATTCCTCCCCTTCATTTAATTGTGACGAAGGATTCAATAAAAGCCAGAGTACTCCAGTTGAAAGAAGATGCTTACCTGAACGGCACCACCTTTTCTGCCTCAAAGTATGAGTCTCCAGCCATACCATTGACCTACCATCCTGCAAAGTATTGTAATTTAATTATCCATACGGACGCTTCAGCAATCAGTAGTAAAGAATGTCCAAGAGCATTTACAGACGGTTCTAAAATTCATGGAGAAGTGGGCGCAGCATCAATAATCAATTCTTCTTCCTCTATTCTAACAATATGGCAAGGAAAATTATCTCCAGAAAATTCAATTTTTCAAGCTGAGCTGTCAGCAATTCAATCTGCAGTAAATAAAACTATATCAAATAATTTCAAGACAATAGCTATCTATTCAGACAGTCAATCTGCATTATATGCCCTGAAGGACAGAAACAATAAGAACCAACTGGTTCAGGATATTCAAAATACTATAAGTGCCCACCCAGAAATCCAGTTTATGCTCAATTGGGTGAAAGCCCACAACGGAAACGATGGCAACAAGGCAGCTGACCTCCTTGCAAAGGATGCAATGACTAACATTAACAGTGAGGTAATTCATGTCTCGTGGCCCAAGTCCCATTTAAAATTTACACTGAATGCAATTGTCGACTCAAAGTGGCAAGAAGAGTGGGATTCTGCATTACAAGGCAGAAGAGTCCACAATTTTTTCTCAAAAACTGACAAAGAGGCCCTACACTATGACCATGTTCTGAATCAGTATATCACAGGGCACGGTCCTTTCCCCACCTACTTCCACGCAGAGATCGCCCCACGGATATCTGCATATGTGGCGAAAGGGGTGACCCTGATCATTACATTTTTGACTGTAATCTAACAGACGGCAAACATCTGATCAAGCCTAACAACAATCTAATACCATTTAAGAAATATGCAATAAAGAACAGACACCTTAGGGCCAAAATCAGAGACATTCTTATACATATCCAAAGACTCGGACTGGATATTTGTCATATCTAATGCTTATTCATCTCCATATATTACTATACCACATTTGTCTTTTTATTTTTTTTTATTTTATTTATATATATTTTTATTTTTCATTATTTAATTTTTAATTTTTTTATATTTTTTATTTTTTCATTTTTTATTTATTTATTTATTTATTTTTATTTATTTATTTTTTTTAAATTCATTTCATTTTAATGTTCCAACAGTTTCATTTATCTACGCAATGCTGATGGACGGGAGCTTCAAAGACTTGCTTATTACACCTTCCGCCTTAGAAAAGATATTTTTTCTTACATTTCTGCTTTTGGAAGCATCAGTTGTTGAACTTTTTAAGGACAGTCTTTTCTCAATATGATTGTGTACACTATTAATACCAGAACTCATTTATCTCAGAAAGTCCTCTCAAGTGGTTGATGGTAAAAAAAGAGGAACGGGAGAACCTCGGATCACCCCTCGGGGTGTTCTCTCTCAAAATTGGGGTGGAAAGTTTAACAGTTAGCTAGGTTCAGCAATACCTCAATTACATGTGGTACTACGGAGGTGCTGGCCTAGCTTCTACCCGTATCTGTGGTAGTACCAGGCATCGGTATTAAATCCAGTAATTCCTCAAAAATGTTAAAATTCTTATCACAAGAACGAAGAAACACTGCTAATTCAGATTTGCTACTAATGTCCGTGCTCTCGTCACAGGCAATGGAGAAACTTTCGAAACTAGATGATTTTGCTTTGTGATCTGATCACTTAAATTTGCGGCTAAATCAGTAACTCTTTCCGCAACTGCATTTCGAGACAATGAAATTGATTGAAAAGCCTTCACATTTCCAGGACAAACAATTTCTCCAGCTTTCATTAGGCATTCCTTGATGAAATCACAGTCAGTAAAAGGCTTCGAATGTTTAGCTATCAACTCGGACAAGACGAATCTTGCATGTACCGCCGCTTCACTTTCTTGCAATACTTTACTAAACATGGACTGTTGCTTTTTCACTCCTAACTTGAGCTCTTTCAACTTTTCTTCACTCAAAAAATCCTTCGTAATTGTTATATTTCGATTTGTGTTGTTCATAATGACGTTTAATATTATATAACTTTGGTACATTAATAGTATTATTACATATCAAGCAGATTACTTTATCTTTTATTTCACAGCAAAAATATGCTAATTCCCATTTTACTTGGAATATTCTATGTTCGTCAGCGATTTTTTGTTTTAATTTTACTACCACTTGGTTTTGATATAGACATACTGAATACAAAGGGCTGGAATAAACATGGTTAACATTAAAAAGTTAACAAAAATTTATTCTTTCCACAAGAGATAAATCAAAATGCTGAAATATTTCTTCAAAAATATTCTAACAATATCACAAAATGTCAATCGTTTAGCAAAAATCAATTCAAAACAGAGAAACTAATTCTATCTCACAGCGAAATCGCTACAAATCAATCACGGCATTAAGTAAACAAACACTTCGCTAGAACTACAGCTACTACTGAGATGAGTTGTTTGTTCTCGGCCTTTATAAGCTTTATAATTAATTTCTTGAATACACTGGAAACATCTATAAATATCTGGGTTTTTGTGGATTTCAACAGCAATTGCAAGATATTTATTTATTAGGTATTAAATGCACACGCTGTTCTATTTTTAACCTTCCAACGCAGCTGTCTTTTCAAAAATTGTCTGCGTTGCTAAGGCAACATGAAGCAAATCTAATTACAATTCTAAATAAAAAAAACTAAATAAATAAATAACTATGAAATCCGTAACAATATGAATTAAGTAATAATTAATAATAAAGAAAAGTGCATGCACCAATATATCGTACAAAACTATGATTGGAAAACTGAGACCATGAGTTCGGCCACATTCGGCTATCGGGGGATGCATACAAGTTCTGAGTGCACGTGTCCCCCAAAAGCCGAAGGTAGCTGAACGCAAGCTACTCACATGCATTTGTAATTTAAGTAGTGTGTGTGTCAGCTCACTGTGAATAATCTAACAACACTGAATAAATTTTCGTTAATTACTTAGCAGTAAACGTTTCATTTTTTTCTTCGTTGATATGTTATTTTATTATTATATATTATTATTTGCCGATATATTGGCCGGGCCGCATGCAGCCTGTGGGCCGCAAGTTTGACATCCTTGATTTAGTGTAATACATCAATCAAATGGAAAATAACTAAATATTATTAATGCATATAGTCCATAAATAAAAATAATAACCCTGTTTGTCATTAAATTTTTTTTTAATTCACTTTAATTTCATTTGAAATTGAAACTGTCCAACAAAAACGAGTCGGAGTCGATGTGTTTTTAGAGACTCCAGCTCTGACTCCTTTAAACCCAAAATCTGCCTAACTCTGATTTCAACACCAACTCCACAGCCCTAATTACAATAGTACTGCCAAAATGTGCGGAAGGTGCTTAATGGAAAAATACCAACAAAACAAGCAAAGAAACAAAAGATTTCAAACTTAAATTCTAAATTCTTTAATTTAAAACAAAATTAGTATTCATTGCATAGATTTTCAAAAATCACTGCATACCACAGATAAATAGTTTTGTATATAAATGATTCAACTTTGCAACAAAATTACTTTTCTTTCTAATTCAGACTGTTTCTCTACCGGAAGAATAAATGAAATTTTTCCTAAGGAAATGCTTCCAGAAAAGCATCACTTTTGATAGTTATGATACATTTTGCTATACTTGATCATCCAACCAGCCAATATTTTACAACTCCATATAGCTTTGCTGTTTAAATTTCTCATTATAGGTTTCTGAAGGGTACAGGCATTTAACATCAGCCTTCATTAGCAGTAAGGAACACTTAGAACAATTTTGTTAACAGGACCATATGAAACCACAACCAAAATACATAAGCAAAAGTTTAAAAGTTGGCGAACTATGCATACAGCCATTTAATCACAAACTGCACATATATTTAGACAGTTTTAGATTTTTAAGTTACCATCAAAATATTGGTTTAATTAAAAAAAATTTTGATAATGCTATGGATCTGACAATTTGAGAATTGCCCAAGGATGACAAGTCTGCAATTGAATTTTTCAAAGAAAAGGTATCATTCATAATACAAAATCATGCGCAAAGACCCATAAAATGAAATTGTACTTTAATTTAAGCTGAAAAGTGAAATGGCACTGCAACAAGAAATTATTAAGAACAAAAAACTAGTTTGAAGGATTAAAAATTCCTTCCTTACAGTCGTGAGGTTCATATATTTTTGGTGTCACAAAATGACATCTATTGAATTTTGTGAAGTCCAAATGAAGAGAATGCAAGTCCAGAAAGACCTGCTGAAAGATCCCAGGCAATTCAACCAAACCAGCCCTCAATATTATGTAGGACAAGAACAGGACAAAATAGCAGAGTTTCCAATGTAACATTTCCTATTAATTAGTGGACCATCAAACAGTGAAACAATACTAAAAACTAAATAAATACATACATAAAATTTTTAATGTGATTTAAGAAGTTTAATGCAGATAATAAAACAAAGACAATGAAATATATTTATAAAATAATTACTTCAAGAGTAAATTGGCACTGAAAATTGTACTTTAATTTAAGCTGAAAAGTGAAATGGCACTGCAAAAAGTGAAATTTTTGTTATTTGCAATGTCAGATAAATTTTCGTCATTTGCAAATGACACCAGAATATTTTTCATCACCATAAATGCCTCCAAATGTTCTTGAGATAACAAGTTACTCAACAATAAATGCTCAGTCAAAATAAATTTCAATTTGGAAAGAAACTTTCACATGAAACGTGAGAGATGGATAGAATTACTCTACACCTATATGCTTTATCTAGATAGGAGTAGTACCAACATATGAATTACATTTAAGAAATACTAGGTAGCAATGTTAAATAGAATTACTACATGTATGTTATTCAAGTGAATTATATTCGTCATCTTCATTGCTTTTAGCATTAATTGTAATTATGTCTTCAGCATATTCTTTCAGATTTAGCAGTGCCAATGATTGGAGTCTTTTCAAAAATAGGTCATAACTGTCAGGAAAGACAGTGTGCTCAATTTTCCAAAGCATATTAATTTCAACCATTCTTTATTTGACAAGCTGTTTTTTGAAAATGAACCATAACAGCTCTTCTCGACTCTTCTTTAGTTTTTGTTCAATAGGATACCTGATAATTCTAAATCCCACAATGATGAAATAGGCAGGTCTTCTTGACATAACATAGAAACCACAGCCACATTTACATTGTGCTGATGTTCGGATTGAGGTACTATACCCATCAAGGTGCACGCCAAGTTTGTTTCTTTAGCCACTAAACCTGTTCTTAGTTCTCATTTGGAAGTAAAACTTCCCAGCAGAACTTGTCTTCCTTGTCTGCCCTTAACAGTATTTAATAAGATTGGCATTCCCTTGAGTATCAGTTAAACATATTTCTTTTATTTCCTAATTCACAAATCCAAGAACCATATCTCATGCCTGGAATATCCTTACAAATAACATCATGATCAACAGCATCTAATTTACAGGAATAATTGGATCAGTTGGAAGACAGCCTGGTCGAGTGCGACCAAGAGCAATAACTACAGCAGAAGACTGTTTTTTTGTCGTTGTCGGCTTGAAGAAACCACTAAGTGACTACAACAGATACAATTTTAGATTTTCAGGCTGCCTGAGGAACTCGAATTAGCCATTCTACTGCTGTACAAAAACTTAACAAGGCTGGACTGTATGGGAAAAAAGCAATGGTTTGTGTCCAGCTGACTCCACCTTCAAGATTAGCCCATTTAAAATGGTGCCCTCATCATGTTCAATGGAGCCAAAACAACTGAGCTTAAGAATTGTTTACTGATGAGTCCAGATGTAATATGAACAGTGATTCTAGATGTGTTTTAATCTGGGGAGAGGAAGGAATATACACCTTGATTGACCATAAAATACCCCATTTCCGAAACCGCAGTTTAATGGTTTGGGCAAGAATCATGAAAAATGACCAAATTGAGCTGCATATCTTTCAAGGAGGTTCTGTAACTGCTTGGAGGTATACACTCAAGGTATTGGAACCTTAAGACTCTTTAGAGACGCTGTTGGCCCAGAGATTTTGCAAACAGATGACAATGCTAAGGGTGCCTGAATCAGTGGCACAGCTAGGGTGGGGCAAGGAGGGACATTTGTCCCCGGGCGCAACATCCAAGGGGCACCAAATTGATGCTATGAAATTTTTTAATGAAATGTTTCCCATTCTTGGCCCACAGAAAGGGGCACAAATTCTTCAGTTGTCCCCGGGTGCTGGAAACTGTAGCTACGCTCCTGGCAGAATACTTGCAAACAGAAAATATCACTTGAAAGGACTAGCCAACTTACTCATCTGACTTGAATCAGAATGAATATGTGTAAGTCTGCTTTAAGATGTCCAATTTCAGCATGCAAAATTCTTTCCTGGACGCCCTAGAGACTTAAAAGTACACTTTTAGAAGAGTGGCATCTAATTCCAGAAGACTTGATCAACACTTTGATTTGATTTCATAGGAAATCAAGATGTGAAGTATGCATATCAGTTCGAGTTAATCATACACCACATTAAAGAAAAACTTTTTCCACAAGAGGTGATTTAATTTTTCCATCATTTTTCAGTTTCCATAAATTTTGCTTTAATTTCAATATTTTGTAAATAATCAACTGCCAAACATTGTGATTTATGTTAACTAATGCTTTTGTACAAATTTCTATTAATAATTTTTCATTAAGTATCAGTTACATTTTATTTCTGTCATTATCCTTAAATTTTGATGACCAGTGTACATTAAAAAATAGGACACAAAAAATTAGGACTACAACGAAAATTAGTCTAGGACAAAAAAAATTCAAATGTCTTTTTGAAGATATTTGACATTTAACATTTTATCAACACTGATTACAGAGGTGACTTTAACCATGCATATTCTACTTAAACCTTTCTCTTTTTACCATCAAACATTTTGTTCATTTAATGGAAATAAAAATACTTGTTTATAATTATACATTTCATGATCTTTCAAACAAAATGATCAAGAAGGAATTGCTTCAAGATTCATGAAATCCAACACAGAAGAAACATTTTGTCTAGTTGCCAAGTGCTTGCGATCAGAAAGAGAATAAATATCCACTTTGTTTAATTTTGCTTTTTCTTTTGACTGAACTCCACTTTTCAGAAATTCAGTTAGAGTAGATTGAAGGGTGCCCCTTGTATTATTGCAAAGTTGTTGTTTCATTTATGGATTTATGGTAACTCGAGTAGTTTAATGTTATGGAAACCCTATTATGACATAATCGATTGTGTTATAAGGTATTTCTCCTGCTTTCTTAGCGTGCCTTCATGGTGTGAAGGTCTGCATGCTGGGCATGTATTCCACAGGTCCATGGTTTGATTTCCAGCAAAGGCGTTGCTCATTTTTCATGACTCCTGCTTAAAAAAAATAACCTAATGTCACTACAGTGGCACCTGAACTAAAAGGGTGGTGGATGATGATTCGCCACACCCAGGATTTGGTGACTGCTTCCCCTAAAAACCCCAGTCGCCCTTTAAAAGGGGAAGTATATAAGGTATTTCTCCCACCTTCTGGTGCCTTTGTGGTTTGGTGGTCTGCACACTGGGAGCGTATTCCAGTGGTCCTTAGTTCGATTCCCGGCGAAGAAATTGCTCATTTTTCATGACTCCTGCTTCCAAAAAAAATAACCTAATGTCTCTACAGCATGATTGCCGTAAATTTTAAATGACAGGGAAAAGATTTGTAAGGCTTGTGGTGTGTGTTGGTTAGGAAGTACACTGTTTGTTTTGTGGTTTAGATGGTAGAATGGCTGAATGCGGTAAGATTAAATTGAAGCTTCTGTACGATTTGGAACAAAAGAGGAAAAGTGCATTAATTGACTGGTGTGTAAATGAAGGTTTAGCTAGTAGCCATAACAATGTCTTGTTTGGAGGAAAGAATTATGTATGGTTGAATGTTGGATTATACCGGCAGTATGGAGGATATTTTTGTGAATTTATGTGGCGATGCCGATATACGGATTCTAGTTCAGCTAATTTTAGGAAGTTTTTGCATGCTGTTAAGGAATTTTTATGTGCCACAGACTCAAATTTCTAAATAAGGTAAGTGGATATTTGCTTTGTGTAGTGCTTAGATGCATAAGATAAATTTCCTTTTTTGTGATATTTTATTGTTTGATTTTAAATGTAGCTTACTGAGATTACGTATTTTTTGTTTGGCTCGACTGTAGAATTGGGTGCTCCTTTGACTTTTTAAGTGAAAATTGATCGATTTGTACATGGGCAAAGTAAAGGGAGTGCACAATGATAAGTTTGTAAATTTCTCAGATTTTTTTTTTTTTTTTTTTTTTTTTTCTTTTTAAGTAAAAATAGGTCGATGTGTACTTGGACAAAGTCAAGGGTGTGCACAATGCCAAATCTGTGCAATTCTCTGATTTTTTTAAGTGAAAGTAGGTCGATGTGTACATGGATACTGAGTCTGTGCAATTGTTTAACTTGTTATTTTGTCTTTGTGTAGCGGCAATTTTTGGCGCAAAATTCGTCGCTACACAAAGTCAAAATAACAAGTCAAAGAATTGCACAAAATCGGTATTCATGCACCGCCAAAAATCACCAATTTTCACCAAGGGTACCCGTAAATATATTTTTACCAGAAATTCAATTATTGCATTAAGATTCAAAATGTTTTGTTCAGATTCAGCAATTTTTCATTGTCTTAATCACATGAAATCTCATCAGTAATCTTCATAGTCAGAAAGAAAATGTAGAGAATTTTAAAAGTAACTATATAAATAATGACAGTAAGGAGATGGGATAAAAACATGTTGCACGAATACACCATCTAAAACTTAAAATAAATTACTTACACTACAATATCCAATGAAAGCCCAATTTCAGAACACATGAAAAGAAAAATCAACATTAGAACAGACATAAAGGAAACATATAAAAATTCCAAAATTATAGACATGAAAATAATATCTTTCTCTTCTTTATACTTAGTATATTACAAGAACAATCATCATATTTATGGAATAATAGGTATTTTCCCATCAACACTACAACACCAAAAAATGTTTTCATCTGCTCATAATGTGTTACGATAACCCTGCGATATTAAGTACTGGCTTTCATGGAAAAAAAAAATAACTTATAATCACTCACATTATTTTAATCAAGCAGTTTTTTGAAAATTTAAATTAAAGAAATGGTAATATAATGCATCAGTGATAAAAATTATTTAATTCGCTATAGGAGTTGCATTTATTATTATTATAGTTTTATCTTATATTAAAGATTACTTTCAAATCAAATTATTTTCCTATAAACTTCCTTTACGCCATTTCAGAATTATTCCATAAATAATGTTCAAGTAAGTATTAAAAAATCTATATTGAAATTATTATTGTAGCAAAAGATTGGAATAATTTTTCTTTTTGCTATTTTCAAAAAACTCCCCAGAGTCTTAAATTTTTTTAAAGATTTTCACAGATTAAAAAATTATTTTACTGAAACAAATACAAAAGAAAAATTTCAAGATTTTAACAAATACAGTCAAAAGTCGTTAATCCGGACTTGTCGGGACTTCGGCGATTCCAGATTATCGATTTTTCCAGATTACTGATCATCATTTTAAATCTGGTAAGATGGCATGCAGAAATTATAAAATTAAAAATATGAAACCGTAATTTATGAAATAAAGAACAATTACGATCTAAAGAGTATCAAAATTTACCAAAAAAAAAAAAAACCTTAATATTTATTTGTTTACTTTATTAAACATTTCTTTTTGTTTAACTTGCTATGTTGTTAAGTTGCTTAAACATGAAATAACTCTCCAAGTCTTGGAAAACCGTCAAGAAAGGGCTCAATCAGTACATAAAGAATGGAAGCCATCACCTAAGTGATGTTTTGTTTAAAACTAAACAATAAAACAAAAAAAAAATTATGTAAAATTGCATTATGTATTTTTTCAGGGAATAAAAACAAAAATTTCACATTTTATTTGGTTTGGATTTTATTAGCTTCCCCAACTGGCGAGTTCTTTCTGCCACATCCATGTCATCTTCAAACATGCACATAAATTCAGCTACAATTCAGAAGTTGTTAGGCAATCAATTTCCTGCACCATTTAGCAAGATTCCATAATTTTTTAACCACTTCCCAGTTTTGCCCAAATGCCGTTCGGGTACTTGGAAATGGCTTCTTTATTTTCCCGAGTGGCGCATAAGCAACATTTTTTCCTAGTTTAACACACTGATTTGCTTGTTTAGTGTGTAACGTTTCTAACAGATGGCACTAGCACTCCAGTAAAGTTAGAATTGCAAAACAACTGGTTTCAAGGTTAAGTTTTACTGAATTCTTTTACGCAAGTAAAGGCGCAAAATTTCTTTTCACTAGCTTGGTGTTCTGGCTAGTGCGAATACTATTTCATTTAAATTTGGAGCTAAAATAAAGGAAGAAATGAATGATAATAAGCAGCTTATAACTGAAGATACAGGGGTTGGACAAAAATATGGAAACACATTTAAAAAAACATGTTTATTTGCTTAATATGGTGTAGGAAACCCGTTGGCATCCAAAACAGCTTGCAGTCTTCTCGGAATGGATAAATACAGTTCCTGTATGTTTGCCAAGGGAATATTATACCATTCTTCCTGCAAAACGGTGGCAAGTTCAGATAACGATGTTGGCGGTGGATAACGAGAACGCACTTTCCGTTCCAATGTAGACCACAAAGTTTCGATAATATTCAGGTCTGGTGACTGTGGTGGCCAGGGGAGATAGGACAACTCATCCTCGTGCTCAGAAAACCAGTCCTGGACAATGTGAGCTGTGTGAACAGGGGCTCTGTCGTCTTGGAAGACACCATCACCGTCGGGGAACAAAGTTTGTACCATGGGATGAACTTGATCGGCCAAAATGTTCACATAAGTCTTGGCAGTCATGTGCCCTGACACAGTTATCATGGGGCTAGCAGAGAACCATGATATGGCTGCCCAAACCATAACAGAACCCCCGCCATGTTTCACTCTTGGCAACAAGCAGTCTGTATTATAGGCTTGAGATGGTGTTCTCCAGATGTAAACTCGGCCAGAAGTGGGAAACAATGTGAAAGAAGACTCGTCAGACCATATTACCCGCTTCCACTGCTCTATAGTCCAGGCTTTATGACTTAAACACCAACTTTTCCTGTTACGGGCATTAGCATCACTGATGAGTGGCTTCTCAATTGCAGCACGGCCAGCAATTCCCTGTTTATGAAGCTCCCTTCTAATTGTTTTGGTGCTCACAGGGTTCGGTAACACAACATTCATTTCAGCAGTAACTTTTGCAGCTGTGGTCTTCTTACTTTTCGTCACAATTGCCCTTAATGATCGTCTGTCACGATCACTCAGGACACACTTTCGTCCGCGCTGTGATTTAGCAGATGATGTTTTTCTGCTTTTCAAATATGCGGAATAAATCTTCGATACAGTACCTCTTGAAACACTAAACACCTCGCTATCTTGCTTATGGAAGCACCTACCATACGTGCTCCAACAATTTGCCCACGTTCGAAGTCTGTTAACTCTGACATAATGCAATGACAACCTCACATAACAGTACTCCGACAACAACTGAACTGTTTAGCACATTTACAAAGTTGTATAGGTGGCGTCAGTAGTCAAAACTGGCAGCGCCACCTACATATTTCATTAAAATCAATCTTTCTTTTCAAACATGCATTTCACAAGGTGTTTCCATATTTTTGTCCATCCACTGTAACTCTGATATTGACTCAGATAGTGAATCTGAAATTTCACTAAATAATTCTGGGTACTGTCATTACTTCTGTTGGAACTTTTGTGAACTTGATATTAATAATCCTTCTTTCTTCATATTAATAATTCTTTGGAATCTAACTGATATGTAGTAACAATAAAACATTTTAAATTCTGACATCTATTTTTGTAAAGTGTTCTTTCTAGATCGCTTACTTGTTAAAAAAAAAGCCAACTTTAAGGAAAAATGTGCTTTTTTACAATGAAAATAAAAACTAGCATAATAAATTCAACACTTGTAATAGTTCTGACTGCTGATTTGGATTTATACAGTCAAAAGTAGTTAATCCGGTCTCATCGAGACTTCGGCGATTTAGGATTATAGATCATCAGATTAAATCTGGTAAGATGGCATGCAGAAATAATAAAATTAAAAATATGAAACCGTAATTTATGAAATAAAGAACAATTATGATCTAAAGGGTATCAAAAGTTACAAAAATAAGCTTAATATTTATTTGTTTACTTTATTAAACATTTCTTTCAATGTAACTTGTTTAAGTTGCTTCGTTTTTCATGTGATAATATATTCTCTTTAATTCTATAAACAGACATAATTTCTTGTTCAGTTATAAAGTTCCGCTGTTCAAATTCCTATAATTGCTGTGTCGAGAATACCGACTAATTAGTCAATTGAAATTTTTTCGTTTTCAATAACCTCTGTGTCACATTCTTCACTATCGGAAGCGAATTATAATGACGAGGAATTTGAGTTTAATTATATCAAAGAAGGAGTACATCGAGATGGAATACTACATTTAGTAAGGAATTCTAAGCCAAATAAAATAAAAACATCTGCCCTGAAGATAAGGATAGTGCTGACAGATCAACTTCCAATTCACTGTGCGCCGCGACTTTCCCCCTCCCAGAGTAGCGTGAAACTGATAAACAGATTTCGGAATTGTTAGAAAAACGAAAGATATTCCTTTATCCATTTTTTGCAGCAATTCCACTTTTTGTTTAATGGAATTCGAAACATGCTTCCGCTTTGTAGATCCTTTACATATTAGTAAATATATATCGGAAATTCTATTTGACATAATCAAGCTTACTTTTATAAAATTGCTCCAACAGTCTGCAAAAAATAATAAGCCAGATCCAATTCGAAGATTATGGAACAACGCAATCTGAAACATTACCTGAATTAGATAATTTTAGCTTAGCTTATACTGTCCGTTATACATTAAACACGCATGTGTAAACGTATTATGCGCATGCGCACATGCATATTCACAGCCGTAAAGGTCTTACGCCGCGCATACGTCAACCTGACGCATGCGCAGAAAATTTGTAGCTTTGAGGTTCGGATTATGGGTGTCCGAATTAACGACTTTGGACTGTATAATGAAATTCTTCATAAAAATGTACATACAAAATATGCTTATTTTTTCTCATAATATGACAGAAAAAAAAAACTTAAGTGGTTTTACTGTTCTGTGTGCATATTCCACACTAAAATAAGTGCAAATATGTAAAATAATAGCCTCTGTAAAGCATACTTTTAAAAACATTGCCCACTTTAAAAATAAAGTTTTTAACTATGGAGAAATATAAAAGAAGTAGAATAATAAGTTTATTCAATTGCTATAGATGAAAAATGGATTTATTTTTGTGAGAAAATTACATTTTAAAAATTAAAAAAAGAAAAGTTTTAGTGAAATAATATGTTTAGTTTCCTGAATATAATTAATTACAGAAAGCATACAGGTTAATTTTTATGTACCATTTAACTTGTAATTTTTGATGTTAGCAATAAACAATAAAAAATAATGGAATGACTAAGATTTAAAAAGAAAATGTTTAATTCAGCCAAAAGCATTAATCACACTCATACAGATGGTTAAGAAATCTCTGCCTATTTTCTAATTATTGTTATACACTCTTCTTGACACTTTGTACCTTCTTTAAATGTTCTTAACATCACCATAATACAGGGGTTGAACAAAAATATGGAAACACCTTTAAAAAAACACGCTTCTTTGCTTAATATGGTGTAGGAAACCCGTTGGCATCCAAAACAGCTTGCAGTCTTCTCGGAATGGACAAATACAGTTCCTGTATGTTTGCCAAGGGAATATTATACCATTCTTTCTACAAAACGGTGGCAAGTTCAGATAACGATGTTGGCGGTGGATAACGAGAGCGCACTTTCCGTTCCAATATAGACCACAAAGGTTCGATAATAATCAGGTCTGGTGACTGTGGTGGCCAGAGGAGATGGAAAAACTCATCCTCGAGCTCAGAAAACCAGTCCTGGACAATGTGAGCTGTGTGAACAGGGGCTTTGTCATCTTGGAAGACACCATCACCATCGGGGAACAAAGTTTGTACCACGCGATGAACTTGATCGACCAAAATGTTCACATAAGTCTTGGCAGTCATGTGCCCTGACACAGTTATCATGGGGCTAGCAGAGAACCATGATATGGCTGCCCAAACCATAACAGAACCCCCGCCATGTTTCACTCTTGGCAACAAGCAGTCTGTATTATAGGCTTGAGATGGCGTTCTCCACACATAAACTCGGCCAGAAGTGGGAAACAATGTGAAAGAAGACTCGTCAGATCATATTACTCGCTTCCACTGCTCTATAGTCCAGGCTTAATGACTTAAACACCACCTTTTCCTGTTACGGGCATTAGCATCACTGATGAGTGGCTTCTCAATTGCAGCACGGCCAGCAATTCCCTGTTTATGAAGCTCCCTTCTAATTGTTTTGGTACTCACAGGGTTCGGTAACACAACATTCATTTCAGCAGTAACTTTTGCAGATGTGGTCTTCTTATTTTTCGTCACAATTGCCCTTAAAGATCGTCTGTCACGATCACTCAGGACACACTTTCGTCCGCGCTGTGATTTAGCAGATGATGTTTTTCTGCTTTTCAAATACAGTCAAAAGTCGTTAATCCGGACTCGTCGCGACTTCGGTGATTCCGAATTATCGATTTTTCCGGATTATAGATCATCAGTTTAAATCTCGTCTGATGGCATGCAGAAATTCTAAAATTAAAAATATGAAACCGTAATTTATGAAATAAAGAACAATTATGATCTAAAGAGTATCAAAATTTACAAAAAAAAAAAAAGAAAGAAAAAAAAGAAAAAGAAAAAGCTTAATATTTATTTGTTTACTTTATTAAACATTTCTCTCAATGTAAGTTGTTTAAGTTGCTTCATTTTATGTGATAATACTTTCTCTTTAATTCTATAAAAAGACATAATTTCTTGTTCAGTTACAAAGTTCCGCTGTTCAAGTCCCGTTAATTGCTGTGCCAAGAATACCGACTAACTTGTCAATTGAAATTTTTTCGTTTTCACTAACCTCTCTGTCACATTCTTCATGTCTTTATCCATTTTTTGCAGCAATTCTACTTTTCGTTTGTTGGACATCGAAACATACTTTCGTTTTGTAGATCCTTTGGAAGTTCCAGCATCAGAAATTCTATTTGACATAATCGAAAGTTCAAGTTTACTTTTATAAAATTGCTCTTACAGTCTGCAAAAAATAATAAGCGGGATCCAATTCGAAGATTAAGGAACAACGCAATCATTAACATTAACTGAAATAGATAATTAGATAATTTTAGCTTACACCGTCCGTTATACATTAAACGCGCAGGCGAAAACATTTTCTGCACTTGCGCACACGCATATGCGCAGTAGTCAAGGTCTTACGCGCACCCGTAAAATGCCTGTGCGCATGTGCCGACGCGGCGCATGCGCAGAAAGTTTTTAGCTTAGAGGTCCGGATTATGGGTGTCCAAATTAACGACTTTTGACTGTATGCGGAATAAATCTTCGATACAGTACCTCTTGAAACACTAAACACCTCGGCTACCTTGCTTACGGAAGCACCTACCATACGTGCTCCAACAATTTGCCTACATTTGAAGTCTGTTAACTCTGACATAATGCAATGACAACGTCACATAACAGTACTCCGACAACAACTGAACTGTTTAGCACATTTACGAAGTTGTATAGGTGGCGTCAGTAGTCAAAAATGCCAGCGCCACCTACATATTTCATTAAAATCAATATTTCTTTTCAAACATGCATTTCACAAGGTGTTTCCATATTTTTGTCCATCCATTGTATATATAAGAACATTTAGAAACATGACTATGCATATAAAAATTAAGTTTAACCGTAAAATAAAAAATATACAATACTACAAAAGAACAAAGGTATTATGTCTGAAATTTTAGGAAAATCAGTACATATCAAAGCTACTGAAGTCCAACACAAAATCACAGATCAGATCATGAGTAATCAAAACTAAAATAATGACTTTTTTTTTGTCATAATAAAAGGGTAAATTATATACATTTAAAGTAAACTGCTTTAGAACTACGAAAAGAGTTAACCTGATCGTGATGAATTAACTATTAATTAATACCACACTGTGAATTAAGAGAAAAATAAACTGCATTTTCACATGTGAAATTTCATAATTAAATTGATTAATTCGCATATATCTCTCAGAAACTACTTGAAAATTAGCATAACATTTTGATATTTTAAAGTCACCTTTATCAGATAAAAAAAATAATAAAATCACTTTTTAATGTAACAGCATACCAGTTAAAATAAATAATGACTTACTATACTGGGTAAAAAAACTATGCAGTTCATTTAAAATTGAATAACTTTATTTTAAATCTAAATCGTCTCCAGTTTTTTTGTTTTACATAGAGAAAAAACGTTTATTATCGACACACAGTCTTTCCTATTCATGTTTTTAATGTGATTAAAATATCTTTCACTTATCCCGTAAAAATTTCGTTGCGCTGCACACACGAAATTATTAACTTCAACAGTTTTGAACTGCGTAAAATATACATTATTCTACAGAAAAGAAAACTTAAAGGAAAAAAAATTTTTTTTTTTTCTCTAACCTTTAATTCCAGCCATAGTTCTATTAAACTGAAATTGTTTACATCTATGATTCATTCATTATACTTTCTGTTGCTACAAAACTTAGTAGTTGTAGTACTTGAAATCTATTACAGCCTTTTCCCTATATTTAATACAACTATTCCCTGCATTTATTATGTTTCTCTGTATTTTACCCAAACATCCATTGAACATAACATGAATAAAATAGAACTCTATCCTTTAAATTTTATATTATTATACATGAAAATGAAACGCTTTCCCTCCAAAAACCAAAGTAATCTTTCGAATTTTTTTTCCCGTGCCTGTGCTTGATAGTTAAAAGTAAAATCTGTGAACGCACGTTCACAAATTTGGTTCTAATGCACTTGTAAACTAAAGAGGGCAATAATAATATAATGAAAAATAATAGAACAATTTGTAGGAAAAAATTTGATTAAATAAATATGCAGGTAGGAAGAGAAAGCGATTCTTTGTGCTTTTTTTTCTGGGTCAGCCCTAAATCCCTGAACGCGCAGGTCCTCGCTTCATGCGTAAACCGACGTCACAACGAAGCTCCGCCCAGCATCAACAACTTCGTTCGATGTAAACATGATTCGCAACTTTCATGCGGAAATCTGAAATAAGTCTTTGTGAATATCTGTGAATATGTATGTTTGAACGATTTCGAGCATTATACAACTGAATGGCTTGGTTATGTTTCTCCGTATAAGAAACCGAAAGAATAAATAGTGATCATTTTTTAAATTGGTCTTGTATAGAAAATGTAGTGCACGTAAAAAAAATCTTCAGTCTAGTATCAGATATTTTTAATCTTATTTGTACATGATACGATTGCTTCGTCAAGTTCACTGATTAAGCTAAACTTAGCAAAACTAGGAAAATTTAGTCTATAAATTTATCTTTCAAAGAATATTCAGAATAAAACTGGGATTATGGTAACCTCACAGTAAGATTAAAGGGTTATCTGTTATTTTGTAACCAGACCTAAAAAATAGATTCTAAGTTTTTGAAAAATGCCAATCAACTGCATTTCCATATATTTGCTATTTTTTTTCTCATGTCACATCATTCGTCATCATGGGCAAACTTGTGAATAAAATTTATGTAGTTGCTACTAAAACATCTGTGTGTTTTATTAGATTTATGATGCTTCCATAATAACAGATATTTGTCATGCCACCATTCATACTTGTGGATAAATATCCAACTCTCATATAACAATTTATAATTATATCAACACAACTAGAAACTGAATTTCTTTGCTCCAGGCAAACTGGGATTTGTGTTTCCTCGCTTTCAAAATCAATTTAGTTTTATCCAAAATCTAGGCTCCTATTTTTTTTTATCTAATTTTAAATAGTCTTCTTTCAATTCAATAAAGTTTAAAAAAAAGTGTAGACAGTTTCTATTCTCTGACTTCGCAAATCCAACAGATACATCAATCAGAAATTTAAAAAAAAAAAAAAATGACAGTTTTTTATTGCAAGCTGATATTAGGTGCATTTGAGTAAAAATTTTATATAATGCAATTAAAATATAAAATGAGCAAAATTCCAGGCACATATCTTGTAATACTATTTCTATCATTATCATATTTTTCAAACAAGGAGCTCACATGTGTTAAAAAAAATTCTGCACAATGTTCCTATTAAAAAGTTTATGCTCATTTTTTCTCCAATAAGTATGTTTTTAAAATGTTTGTGTACTTTTATCATGCATTACAAGTGAAACTGAAAAAATTAATAAATATCAGATTTTATATGTGGCACTCAACACACTTTTGTTCTGCAGTGTTGCCTCTGCTATAATTTTATGAAACACTGCATTTCTGAATATTAAAAAAAATGAATATCAGTTGCATAGACTGCTTCTCTATGAAAGACAAACTAAATACAGATTCTGCCAAATTGGGAAATAATAGCAGTGCTAGGAATGCATTTTTTTCTACATATATCAACCATTCAACTTACTTTCTTTGTTTTCAGCATTCATCTTTACTACCTATATTTCTATCACTGAACATGATTTAGTATTAAACTATTATTTTAATTCTCAGGTATACGTACATGGAATTCGTTTCATTATTTAAAAAGATTATTAGTAAGTAAGATGCTTGCAATGGTATATTGCTAAAAATATATAAGCATGCAGGAAAAGAATTGTTTTAAAGTACATAAATTATATCTTAATAGACTAATCAACAAACCAATCAATAATATAATTTGCTATTTCAGAATTTTCAGCAACAATACATTTTCTTATCTTTCTTTTTAATTTTTCAAAGCTATAAAACAGAAAATAAATCCATGACTGTTTCAAAATTTAAATACTTAATAAATAAAAGTGTGGAGAACAAAATATGATTTTAATAATGAATATTTATAAGAAATAATGTTTAACATTTATAAGAACTGTTCAAATAAACTATCACTAACAGCAACACATGCATCACAACCACAATGAGGTAACTGGCAAATACTTTGAAAGATGGCCGGCATGCACTTCTACAGCAATGGTGCTAATTTGGTGCCAAGGTAGGACTAGGGTTTTAAAAATTTATAGTAAACTGTCACAAATTCTGCAAAAATTTGCCTTGTAGTGTATAAAAAATTTCTTCAAATTTTGTACATGCCAAACAGATCTCCTTTTGTGATCTAGTTTTGGCTAGCCTGTATCAAATAATATAACAAAACAGTTAGCATCATACAGGCAATCAGTCTCTTCAAAATTTGTTCCACTATGCATGAACTATCTTCTCTGTAAATACTTCTCTTTGATAGTTCATACAGTAGAGTAAATTTGGAAAGATTTGTTATGTACTGCTAAGTAACTGCTGTATTTAATATTACTATTACATTAGTGTTTATATAGTATAAACTCTGAAGGGAAATATGATACCTCGTGTTTTAAAGAAATTATTCTGTACTTTGCTATTAATGCAATTGGTACAGTCTATAAACAAGCTATTCTTTTTTCTAAAATTACAATTTTAAGTTTTTAAATTATTGAATATAGTTCTGTTTGGATCATAATTATACTTACAAATTAACACTGCATTATTTAGATTATAACAAAGGACTGAACAGCTATTTGTCTAAGAGGAAGAATGCCTTTGTGGAATACTTTTTATAAGATAAGTTTCTCGCTTCCATGTTACACATGGAAAAAACCACAAAACTCTCATACAATCAATCCATTTACTGGGATTTGAAACTGGGTTGAACTAATAACACTCCTCAGTTTTACCAATTGCCTATTGTGAACCATTTCCATTGCAGGAAAATATTGTTAATACACATTAAATATGGGTCCCACCAGTCACTGAGAAGTTATGACCACTGAATGCTGGTAGTTCAACCCAGGTTTGAACACACTCAAATGATCTAGCTGCTTGGTTGTTTTTCTCCATGTGTAACATGAATATGAGCTAGTTTCTCTTAGAAAGTTCTCCACAACGGTATCTCTGTCCTTAGGCATGTAGCCCTGTGTACTTGTGCCATTTTAAAATAACCTAACCTTAAATTTGAATGCAGTTTTCACAGTTATGGTAAATCAGACATTTTAAGGTATTTTTTAAAAATTTCTTGAACTATAGAGAAAATTACTCATTATCTGTAATATGTGTTATTGATCGTTTCGTATTCCTAGACATCCATACCCTGTAAGGTCATTAGGCCTTTAACTGTAATAACTCATTTGCATCATTGGAAAGAAACATTATATCTATTGCAACGATTCATCCACTACCACTTGTTTTTCTATATTCTCCTTTTTCTATATAACACACATGTACGTCTAAGTTTTTGTGCTTTTGTTCTCACCATATACACAGTCATCTGTTTTCAGGTAAGGAAACATCTGAGAATATTATAAACTTGCTATTAAAATTCTAAAAACAAAAAGAAGAAAGAGGTGCATGATGTCTTTAAAGCAAGCCACATTACAGTCTATGCATGCAGAATGCTAAATATGAGATTTTGCCGAAAACAATCAAAACTGCATTATGCTGTCCACCACTAGGCTAAAACATTAAAATTCCCATTGGAGGGATCATAATATGCAGTCATGCTACTGAAAACTATCTGGGAGAATGCTATACATATGCCTGGGTTGAACAATAAATATTTTTTGGTGACATCATGGGTTGCCACGTAAATGCTTCTTGGCGACATGGTGCCTTGCTTCATCAATATATTTTCATGGCTTATGGGTGGAGGTGTATGAAATAAAATCAACTGGCAAAATATTAGGTACTGTTCTATTATCAGGACCGGATTAACAAATGTATGCATGTACACATATATGCATATGTGTATACACATACATTCGTACTTACATATATGAACACATACATCCATGTATACATGCATGAATATCTACATTTCTGAATTAGGTCCTGATAAAGGAACAATGCCAAATATTATACAGAAATAGATAAATTATGTGTTTAATAGACAATACAGTGGCTATTAAAATAACACCCTTATCAACCAGTTAAATATCCTTTACATACTTCAACACAGCCTCTTTCTGCTCAAACATTTATAGATTTAGAAATTTCCTGTGAGGAGACATCAGTAAATTTTCAAGTCCAAGTGTAATGTAGAGTTTTATAAAATTAACTAAAACATACGTAATACAGAGTAATGACACATTTCTATATTTTAAAAAGAAATTAAAAGACATTCATAATTGGATGACATCAAAATCAAAACATACTGATATGGCAACGAAATGAACTGAAATATTAACAGAACCTTAGTTTTAAAAATGTTACGATACTTCTTTAGTATTGCAGCTTCCATTTTTTTTTAAACATCAAGCTGGCATCAAAATTATTGTAAACTTCATGTCTCATGTACACTTTGTTACTGCCCTGCTTCCTCAATTACTTTTAATATGGCATAAAAAGCATTCCAAGGTCTCAAAGATTTTTGCTATATTAATTCTGCAAAGTAAGATTCATGATGATAGTGAAACGTGCCTCTTCAATTTTTATTCCACCACTTAGTGAAGCTCCACAGTCTTTCTATATTTTATATATGAGTAGCTGTTAGATCAAGAAAATGAAATTTATTATCTTCAGAAAAATATCTGTAAGCTGGTATTTACCAGTTCTTGTCTTTTATATTCTCACCAGAAGTTAGAATAAATTGTCACTCCCTCTTGTAGATGATCGACAACTTTTGGCATGAGTGTGGATGGCTCTCTATTTAGAAACTGAGCGAGAAAGAATTTTTCAGTTTTTTGGCATAACTTGTCATTTATACAGCATTATGGAAGAATCATGCCAGTTTTGGTTTTTTGCTGTATGAACAGATTTTCTGCTATGTTAAAATTTTTTTCAGGGTCACATATTCACATATTTGGTTGGCGGATCATATGCAGAGAATACATGTCTCTCGTAAAAATGTTTCAGTGAATAGTCACATTTTTTTAGTGTTTTTTTCATTTTATGCTGTTACAAACAGTATTCTGAAACCACTAAACCAGCTGTTAAAACATATACTTTTCTTTCATTAGCAAATTTTCAAGCTGCACCTCTTAATGCTTTCACTCATGTGAAATTTTATTGAATGTCCATTTTTGCATATTCGAATGTGATGTAAAATATGTGCATTTCTTGAAAGAAATATATAGCAAGCATCTTCCTCACTTCTCAGTAAATTAAGAATTTTAAGACTAAAATATAAATTAAATTCATTAACATATAGAATACTGAGAGCTCTTCTTGTGATGAGAGAATTCTGAGTGATTATGAATTATTAACATTTGCATGGGAAGAAATATGATCACATGGTCTCTTCGAAGCTCTTCTCATTATAAGCAAACTGTAAATCATCATTGTTGGGGCTGCCAGATGTTTCAGAATAGTTTACATTGGCTATTCATCAAAAATCTTGACAACTTTAAAAAATAGGATGCATAATAATAAGGAAAGAATATCACATCCTTACGAAAGCTTGGTTTAATTTATTTGATTATAGCACATAAGGGCTATCAACCTTAAACAATGGATGTCTTTGTGAAGGACTTTCTGGGGAAAACTGGCTCATATCTACATAGAAACACCTGGAATCCATCTTTGAAGTCATTTTTAAGCCTTAAATTGATATTAGCTTTCTATGAAAATACCTTGGCAGCTTCACAAGGGCTCATTCATATTAAAATTTGAGTGTATTTCACAGGATAAAAATTTGTTATTTAAATTTGAAGTGGGTGCAATATATTTTTCAAAACTATTTAGAACAAGCTTATATGTAGTATACACATTAAAAATTCTGAACATACAAAAACTAAAAAAAAATCTTCCAGTAGATCTTTTGTTTAAATATATTACATGATAGTTTTTCCATCCAAAGATTATGTATATAATTTATATTTAAACCAGATTCCTTTCAGATATACAATAAAATAATACAAATTGTCACATTTTTTACAAAATGTTCGTAATTTTAAATTAATTAATTATTCATTTGAATAATATATAGAGAAACAAATATTAATTTTTTTCTAATACAATGATGAAATTAAAGCACAAAACACTAATTATTAGACGAAATGTATTGGAAATATTAACAGAATGAATTTAAAACTGAAATCTCATATGTTTCTCAGTTATTTAAAATAAACACAAGAGTATATTGGAAAGCTACACATGTTAAAATGTTCATATTTGATATGTATTTAGTTAGCATCTGTAGTATTTTCAGAAAAATTTTCTCTGCTTCTGAAATTCATATTGCACAAGTATGTTTCAATTTATGCGCAGAAATTTACTGAGCATAAGGGGTGTATCAGGGGGGGCCCAAGAGCGATGCGCAGTGCAGGGAGAAAGTTATGCCACATACGCATGACGTCATGTGGGTGACAGAGTTAGTTCTTGGCGTTTGTTTACTTTCGTTGCATCAACAGTTTGATTTGATTTGTGTTGTTAATTTGCTATTATACCTAAGCGGAAGTGGCAAATTGTGCTATAGCGTTGTGTCAGAATTATACACATTAATACTTTTTTTGGCAAAAAACACTTTTTACAATCAGATAAAATAACTATTTTTAATGAATTTATGTAGTTTTCATACATAACTGTGATGTAATTTTACATTTATTTTTCATTTTACTGCTATTTTACATTTAAATTGAAAAATTTCTCATTTTAAATCATTTTTTATCATAATCTTCATTTTGTGTATGAGACTTACATCGTAGTGAGATATTTAAACTCAGTGTCATGTTTACCAATACTGAGTACCTAAATGATTAGTTAATAAATTTGCGTATCCAACTTCATTCACATGTTTTGGTTACTTTCTTTACATCCCAAACGTAACTCTATGTATTGAAGCAGCGTCTGGGTTAAGCTTTGCGAACTAAGTAAACTAATACATGCCTCACCATGAGGAAAGGACAATTTCTCGACCACACTATGCTGCAAACATCGAATGAGTGAGTGACATATTTCCTTCAGTGTTATTTAACTGATGCATACAGGTATGTGTGATGTAATTTAATTGATATAACTTACACATGCTTGAACCTGAAGGAAAACAAATCTGTGTATAATGCTAGAATACAAATAGTGAAAGAGAAAGTAAGATATTCTGTTCAGTGTTATTTAACTGCTGCATATGTTTTAATTTTGATTCCATATAACTTGTTTTTAATTATAAGAGAAAGAAAAATAATTCAATATTGAACACATATTTCGAGTATAACAAAAGTATTTTAAGAAACAAGCTAATAAAAATACATTAGTAATTAAAAATATTTAATTTGTGTACAGACTGAATTGAAATTAAGATGTGGTGGTGTATTTAATTATGGCAAAGCACACTAGGGCTATCTGCGTAATAGGTGTGATGCCTTCGTGGAGGACTTTCTCAGGGAAACTGGCTCGTATACACGTTACGCATGAGGAAAACCACGAAAACACCCATGCAGCCAGCCCGTTCGCGGGATTCGAACCGAACTACCCAGTGTTCAGCGACTTTACCGCTCGGCCGCTGGTGGGCCGAAACTAAGATGTAAGGCAAGTTTATTATTATTATTATTGTGTGTATATGTGTAAGAAAATGTATTTTAATTGTTCCATTTTTAATGTATGAAAGGAAGAATAGGATGCCAATATCGAAGATTATTTACTATAGCAAATAATCACGTCAGGATAAATGTTATATAGAAATCTTGGGAGTGTAAGGGATTATAAGAGTACTTTTAGATTATACTGAAAATATACGCACTTCTGCTAAAATCTGAAGTGAATCAGTATGAAGTGACTTTTCACTTTAAAAAGAATGTGATAAGTATACTATTTAAAAGTATAATGATGGATATTAAGAAATTTGTAGAATTTTATGGTATTTAAATATGAATTTGTTAAGTCAAATCTTTTTATATATATTTTTGCTTGAGATATGTAATTTGAACTGAAAATCACGATCATATATTTCTCATGGAAAGTGCATGAGCAATGAAAATAAATAGAATAATACTTTTTGATTATGTTTCTACCATGGTCTTAGCAGTTATGCCATCATGTGTTCTGTTCAACAAGATTTATTTAGTGCAAACAATACTACGAAAAATATTGAAAAATACCTTGTTTTACAATATTTATTTCCCTTAATTAACTTAAATATCGTTTTTCATTTTCTAATGCTTTCCTTTACGAAAATAATTTAATGTTTACAATTATTTTCAGCATTCGTACGAATTCTGTGCATAAAATAAACATTTTTTTTAACAAAATACTTAATCGGAAAGTATATACCCGGTATTTCCGGTATATCTACCACATATAAAATGATCATTTTGCTTTAGTTTACATTTTTTCCATTACCAAAATCATGTAGCAGACGCGTCGGCCGATGCGTCTTGTCTCCCGGGTGACGTCACTACCAGCAACCAATGGCACGCTTTTTCCGTTCCTGGCCTAACCTTAGTATATTAAAGAACCTTGGGGGTGTATCTTTGATGTGACATCATATGACACGTAGTTCGGACGTCATGTGACCTCCCTGCGCGTTTAGTTATTTAGGGCTGACCCAAATTCTTTGGCTGGCCTTTTTCTGACCACTGCAATTTTATTTAGCATCTACATTTTGTCTACAAGTATGTTTACATCATTTGCTATTTCTTTCCCCTCATGACTGATTTCCGAGGAGAAAGATTTAGGAAGAGACCTGGCTGTGCTTTGTACCGAACATCTTGTTTGTTTGTATTGTCATCCGCGCTTGGCGCTTGTGAAGAAACTAGTGGTTAATATAGCTGTAAAGGTGATTCTTATTAGATTGTAGGAAAAGCTTTAGGAGTATGATATGTATTATCAGCTGCTAGAAGCGAGTAAATTACATTTAAGTACTGCAACTAAGTAAGACTCTGCAAAAATGACCACAAAATGCGTATCGAATATAAGCACCGATAAAAGCTCTTTACATCAGGAAGTGTATGAAAAATCAGACTTGATTCAGACGTGTTCCAAATCTAAAAAACAGAAAAAATCTTCTATAAATGTTCTTCCGAAGAAGCGGCACGTTTGTAGAGTATGTGACAACACATTTGCTTCCAGAGGAGGTTTGCTTATGCATTTGAAAATTCACATCGGAGATAAACGTTATGTGTGCGACATATGCAGCAAAACATTTGTCCAGTCAAACCATATGAAAATACATAAACTAACACATACGGTTCAAAAATGTTTTATTTGTGATATATGTGAGGGAACATTTACGAATCAGAATTCTTTGAAAAGGCATCGAAGAATCCATACTCAAGAAAAAAATCATATATGTGATATTTGTCAAAAATCATTTCGTGATAAAACTTCTCTAACTAATCACAAACGAGTTCATACTGGTGAAAAACCGTATAAATGCGACTTGTGTGCTAAAACATTTATATCTAAAACATCTCTTAATTATCACATTAAGTACGCTGAAAAGTCCTTTGTTTGTGATATATGTTCTGTTTTTTGTAGTGATGAGAAATCTCTGATCAGTCATAAGAAAATTCACTCTGAAATAAGTCATTTGTGTGATATATGTAACATGAAAGTCTCTGATAAAGAAGAATTGAAAAATCATAAATTAATTCATGCAGATGAATATCCCCATGTTTGTAATATATGTAGCAAATTATTTAAGAATGAATATGGCCTGAAGAATCATATAAAATTACATAACCCTGAGAAACCATTTGAGTGTACAGTCTGCCAAAAACGATTCACTTTAAGTGGAACACTTGCGAGACACTACAAGATTCATACTGGTGAGAAACCTTTTGCATGTGAACTGTGTCCGAAATCATTCAGTGAAAATTTTAATTTAACTAATCACATGCGACTTCACACTGGTGAAAGGCCATATGTATGCGAGGTGTGCAATAAATCTTTTGCTCAAAAAGGTTGTTATACTATGCATATGCGGATCCATAGTGTTGACAATCCATATGCTTGTGATGTTTGCCAAAAACAATTTATCTGTAAGAGTGCTTTGTTGCCACATTTGCTAATTCATACAGGTGAAAAACCTCATGTTTGTCATATTTGTTCTAGAAAATTCAGAATAATGTCTGATCTTCGTAAACACTATCGTGTTCACTCTCAGAAAAAATCCTCAGATCAGAATGCGACTTAGTTAAAGTAAATGTAAATGTGAACTTTCCACGAACGAGTTTTCATCCGCAGAGAACCCGTTGGCGCCGTTGCATTTTTACTCGCCAAGCTCACGGTTCATCGACGATGAGCCGAGCCATAAGCCTGATATTATTTTGTAAACATGATTTTTAGTGCATGTAAATTCAAGTTAGCAGGCAAAACAATATATTAAGCATATGGTAGTAAAAATTCACAGATAATATGCATGTAGGTGTAAAACTAACCAGTTAAACGTGATATAAGGAAATAAATTTGTATTAAATTCAAGTTAGCACAGGAAAAGAATATATTAAGTATAAGACAATATATAAGCATTTATAACAGAAATAAAAAATATAAATTAGTATTAATGTACTGAAATTACCCGGTTAAACGTGATAAACGAAAAAAATTTGTCTTAAATTCCAATTAACACGGAAAACAATATATTCCTTACACCAGCAGTGGTTTGCTAATTTTGATGACCATGGTGATGCATCAAACTATTCTGTCATCTAAGATAATCAATCATATTTTTTATTTCAGTTTAATCATCTATTTATGTCACACCTGCTATCCTCTGAAAGGTTATTGTTAGAAAAGCATTAACAATATATTATCTTGTTTGTTAAAATTTTACACCATAAAAATTGTTTTATTCTCTAATTTTAGATGACAACAACCAATAATAAAAATAAAAGCATTACTGAATTATTTAAAATGCTCATGCATATTTTTTCGGTCTACGAAAACAAATTATTATAGGGGTTAAAAACCTCATAGTTCTCTTAATAATTAAAAACACAACGTGAACAGCCGTGTTACAAATTAGCATTCACCCCACCCGGCGTATTTTCTTCTTTTCATCCCGAACCGAGAACCGGCATCTATCTACGAAAATATTTCTATCTATTCGTTGTTTAAAAATTCAGAAAAAATAATAAATAAGAGAAGAATAATATAAATCTGCAAATACGAACAACGAAGTGAACGCAAGAGGACTTCGAAAAATTGAAAAAGGATAAATTCGCTGGGTTACCAGGTTTGAACTATTATCGCCAAAGTTGGCGATGTTTACATTTACCGGGTTCTCTGCGGAAGTGCTTCCAAACAAACTTTTAAACGACTCAAAAAGTATTATATGTACAGTATGCTATGGCATATGCTTTGCCAGCTCATAATACTGGTGCTCATATGAACCTTTTTTTATTTGTGTAAGGATGGTGTATTTAGTGATTTTATTAATAATTTTATATATAAATTTCTGTCTTGTAGCTGATTAATTGATTTCTATACACAGTTCATCTATGTTATATTTTTTCTGCCTCTTTCCAGACTTTTATTGTTTAATAATACAGTAAAAGTCGTTAATCCGGACCTCAAAGCTAAAAACTTTCTGTGCATGCGCCACATTGACACATGCGCATAGGCGTTTACACGTGCGCGTAAGACTTTTACGACAGTGCATATGCGTGTGCGCAAGCGCAGAATAGGTTTTCGTGTGCGCGTTTAATGTATAACGGACGGTATAAGCTAAAATAATCTAATTATCTATTTCAGTTAATGTTGATCATTGCGTTGTTCCTTAATCTTCGAATTGGATGCCGCATATTATTTTTTGCAGACTGGAAGAGCAATTTTATAAAAGTAAACTTGAACTTTCAATTATGTCAAATAGAATTTCCGATGCTGGAGCTCCCAAAGGATCTACAAAACAAAAGTATGTTTCGATGTCCGTCAAACAAATAGTGGAATTGCTGCAAAAAATGGATAAAGACATGAAGAAGGTGACAGAGAGGTTAGTGAAAACGAAAAAATTTTGATTGACATGTTAGTCGGTATTCTCGGCACAGCAATTACAGGACTTGAAAAGCGGAACTTTGTAACTGAACAAGAAATTATGTCTGTTTATAGAATTAAAGAGAAAGTATTATCACATAAAACAAAGCAACGTAAACAACTTACATTGAAAGAAATATTTAATAAAGTAAACAAATGAATATTAAGCTTTTTTTTTTTTTTTTTTTGTAAATTTTGATACCCTTTAGATCATAATTGTACCTTACTTCATAAATTACAGTTTCATATTTTTAATTTTAGAATTTCTGCATGCCATCTTATGAGATTTAAACTGATGATCTATAATCCGGAATCGCCGAAGTCCCGATGAGGCCGGATTAACGACTTTTGACTGTATTATGTTTTTTTTTTTTTTTTTAGTTTGCAGGTAATTTTTAAATGCTTCTAAGAAAACAAGCGCAATAAGTTTTTGGTTGATCTTTGGATTATGGTAACTTGGTGATTTTTTGGCGACCAACTCTGCTACAGCAACCCTCTATTTTTTTTTCTCCGCCATTTTGTCTTCACGAAGTAAAAACATGTTATTTTTCTTTTTATTTACTGAACACTTTTTCCAACAATCTACTAGCCGAATTACACTTATGCTAGAAATTTTATGTAACAAAACTACTTAATCATGACAAATATTAACTGCAAAATTGGGAAAAAGTGCACAATCGCAAACTCCTTGCGCGTTTTTCAGAATAGCACATACACATAAACCATTTACATGTTGACTTATTTTTACTTAAAAAAAATCCCAGAATTGAACAAAAATGGCGTTGCACACACTCTTAACTTTATCCATGTACACTGCTATTTTCTCATAAATTACAAAAATTTGCAAAAAAATTCTCTGAATCTTTAAACTTGCTAAAAAGCACATATATGAAATTACCTGATCGCGAAAAAGTATATACCCTTTCCAAGGATGAACATTTCCACGTATAAATTAAATAAAATATCCAAAAACTTTTACCTCTAAATTATCTATTATATTATAAACGTCACCAACGAATTTATACCGCAAACATTACGAATGGTTACAAATACTTAGTGTCAAATATTTAAATTATTTCCATACACATTTACTTCAACCGAAAAGTATACCAAATTCCTACAAACATAAAATTCACAAAATAACTATCATTTAATTAAAATATCACTAAACCATGTACACGTCGACTTATTTTTACTTAAAAAAACATCCGAGAATTGCAATAAAATGGCATTGCGTGCACTCTTCACTATATCCATGTACACTGCTTTTTTCTCATAAATTAGAAGAATTTCACGAAAATGCATGAAAATACTCAACGTATTCTAATCAAACGTATTCCAAAATACTACAAACATATAACTCACAAAATCACGATCTTTAAATTAAATTAAAAAGCACTACTTAAAATATAAATAAGCACATACATTAAATTAATAAAAATTAGAATACAATCCTAATTACTTTAAACTAAATCATTGCTAATAACAATTTTCCAATAATATCATATTAATTTATTTACTCCTTACATTTAGAACAATGCATAAAAATAATATCCTCAAATGATTAAAAATACTAACTTACCTGATCTTCAGAATGTTCATTACGTGGTACGCACACTTCCACTATTTCACACAACACACAATGAAGCTTAATACAAAAGAATATAGTATTACAGTTTTCCAAATTCCCCCCCTTTTCCGATTAAAGGACTGTAATTCGTCCATTAATGTCACATGACATATCTCATGATCTCTCATTTCCCTCACACAAAATAATGCGTAATCGGAACTGAGTACTTCTCACATTATTACCGAAGTCCTAGGTAGTAACCTTTATTGCCTCCAAAATGTCGCCAAACTACCAGTTACCATATTCCAAAGATCAGCCAATTTTTTTTTAATGTGTTATTTTGTTAGGGAATAAAATAATGAAGTACGTTTAGTACAGTACAAAGTCTGATATCCGGACTCGTCGGGACTTCAGTGATTCCGGATTTGGGATTTTTCCGGATATTAGATCATCAACTTAAATCTAGTAAGATGGCATTTAGAAATTATAAAATTAAAAATATGAAATCGTGATTTATGAAAAAAAGAAATATTTATGAACTAAAGGGTATCAAAATTTACAAAAAGAAAGCTTAATATTATTTGTTTAACTTATTAAACATTTCTTTCAATTTAAGTTGCTTCGTTTTTTGTGCTAATCTTTTTCTTTAATTCTGTAGACAGACATAATCTCATTAACTCTGTAGACAGACATAATCTCTTGTTTAGTTACATTGTTGAAGTCCTGTAACTGCTGTTTCGAGAATTCCGACTAACTTGTCAATCGAAATTTTCTTGTTTTCAGTAACTTCTCTATCACTTTCTTCACTATCGGTAGCAGTATTTACTGGATCTATATCCATACTACAGATTTTACCATTCATTAATTGATTGATGGAGAAGCATTGTCATCACAATGAAAATTTTCTTTGTCATCTTCATTTATTACCGCTTCTCCATATTTCTTTACAAAATCCGTTAATTAGAAAATTTCACCTTTGTTTTGTGATATCGAAAAACCTTCAAAATTAGTGGCTATCATCATCAAATTTAGTTATCCTTCACTATATATATTTGGCTATGCATCATGAGCTTGGCGACTAACAACAAGTTGTTGCGTTAAATTTTATCTTCCTTCTATTGCGCACTGAGATAATTGGGCGTGAATTTTATTAGTTTAGTTATTTATTATACTTATGTCTATTTCTTGCACATGCTTAAGGCTTATCAGAGTGCCGAATAAATAAATCCCCACATATACATAAGGGGCCTTATTGAGGGCCGGCACTAGATATCTTACCACCTAGTGCCATTCTTTGCTGGTGTGGCCATACCAGCCCTGGTGTTGCCTCTCGATTTATGTGAATAAACAAATGAGTTGTTCTTAATTCAAATAGCCCTAAATGTAATCTTTGGGTCTATGAGCATCATCAAGAAAATCTTTTTTTAGCATATGGAAATAAATTTTTGGTAAATTTTTCCTCGTCAAGATTTTTTAGCACATTTAACTTAAATCTGTAATTATCGGCAAGCGTAATGTCAACATAAAAGGTTACCATACTCCTTTATTATTCAAGTACTAACATAAAAAAATTGTTTAGGCATCGCTACATGAGTCATTACTAAAGTTGTCATGTTTTGATAAACATGCGGGGATGAAAGGAAAGTATAATAAATAATGATAGGCCAGGTTGGCGTCAAATCAGTGATGTATGTATGTAGAATGCTTCGATTTGAGATGTGTGCCAAGTAGATACACAGCAATGGAGCCATTTACAGATTTTACAAATTTATGCTAAAATGATTGTTGCATCAATAACAAGGTATTTTATTTAGTGTCAAAGTGAAATTAAGAATCTGGACTCTCCAGATGTTTTATTATGCGCAGAGGGGGGAATCAAATGTGCATGCGTAAAGCCTACGAGAAAATGTGGTGGTCGATTTGAGGTCCGTATTTTAAATCATTTCAAATAATGGACGTCCGGATTTCAGACTTTGTACTGTATAGGTAATTTTTTTAATATCTCTTTAATCAACTGATAAGTTCAATAAAAGTTTAATAGTCTCAGAGTTTAATTGTACTTTCATCATTCAGCTATTTCATTCAATGAAATAGAAAGAAAGCATAATTTTACTCATAATGTCTATGTACAATTAGTGAAACTAATAGCAGTGGTATTTAAGTAAGGGAAGCACTATACGATATGCCAGTATTTTGATTAAACATTTCCATTTCTTGAACAATAACTTAATTTACTCTTTTATCTTTTTCTGTCTAAATACAGTAAAAGTTTGAATATCCAGCATTCAACTAATATTTGATTTTAAGCGATTATTAAGTTTAAATTAATTCAAATTCACTGTTGAAAATTATCGGTTAGAGTAGAGAGAAGTATACCCCTTGTATTATCGTGAAGTTGTTGTTTCATTTATCACTAAGTTGTTGTTTCAGTAGTAGTTGAATGTTATGGAAACTATATTATGACGTAATCAGTTGCATGATTGCTGATTGCGGTAAATTCGTGAGGGCTTGTTGTGTGTTGGTTAGGCAGTATATTGCTTGTTTTATGTTTAGACGGTAAAATGGCTAAATGTGGTAAGATTAATTTGAAGTTTCTGTACGATTTGGAAAGAAAGGGGAAAAAACATTACTTATTGGTATGTAAATGAAGATTTACTTAGTAGCCATTATTAGGTGTCCTGTTTGTAGAAAGGAAATGCGTATGGTCATATGTCGGAAATGCGTACAGTCAAATGTCACTACGGAGGATATTTTTTACTCTTATTTTCTGAATTTATGTGGTGATGCCAATATACAGATTCTAATTCAGATAATTTTAGGAAATTTTTGGATGCTGTTCAGGAATTTTGTTTGACTGAAGATGTGTTAATTTGTAAATAAGGTGAGTGAATAGTTCCTTTTGTAGTGTAAAGATGAATTTCCTTTTTTATGTTATTTCAGTGTTTGATTTAAAATGTAGTTTATTGAGATTACGTATTTTTTTGTTCGCTGCTCCTTTGACTTTTTAAGTGAATATAGTTCAATGTGCACATGGATAAAATCAAGAGAGTGCGCAATGCTATTTTTTTGTGCAAATCTGGGATGTTTTTTGAAGTGAAAATAGGTCTATGTATACATGGATACCGAGTTTGTGCAATTCTTTATCTCTTCATTTTGGCTTTATGTAGCTTCGATTTTTGGCGCAAAAATAGCCGCTACACAAGCCAAAATAAGTGAAATAATTGCACAAATTCGGTATCATTGTACTGCCAAGTTTCACCAAGGAATACCCGTAAATATACTTTTACCAAATTATCATTTATATGATCAATTTTAGTTACCTGATTAAAATCACGGAACACGGGATCCAAATATACGGAAATCACAGGTTATAACTAGACTTGGGGGAGGAATTCCTGGAAGATATAAGCTCTTTATTGTTTCTCTTAACCACTTTTTATTTCTAGTTTTGATTGATGATTTTCTTAATAATTAAATTATATTCTATTTTAATCAAATAAAAAATTTCTCCATAAATCCCTCAATCATATGTCCTATTATACATTTTGTTTTTTTGCCTTGTTTAATCTTTTAAATCAAAAAGATTATACAGTCAAAAGTCGTTAATCCGGACTCGTCGGGACTTCGGCGATTCCGGATTATCGATTTTTCCGGATTATAGATCATCAGTTTAAATCTGGTAAGATGGCATGCAGAAATTACAAAATTAAAAATATGAAACCGTAATTTATGAAATAAAGAACAATTATGATCTAAAGGGTATCAAAATTTACAAAAAGAAAAAGCTTAATATTTATTTGTTTCCTTTATTAAACATTTCCTTCAATGTAAGTTGCTTCGTTTCATGTGATAATACTTTCTCTTTAATTCTATTAAACAGACATAATTTCATGTTTAGTTACAAAGTTCCGCTGTTCAAGTCCTATAATTGCTGTGTTGAGAATACCGACTAATTTGTCAATCGAAATGTTTTCGTTTTCAATAACCTCTGGGTCACTTTCTTCACTATCGGAAGCGAATTATAATGACGAGGAACTTGATTTAAATCATATCAAAGACAGAATGAAATACTACACTTAGTATGGAATTATAAACCAAATAAAATAAAAACATCTGCCCTGAAGATAAGGATAGTGCTGACAGATCAACTTCCAATCCGCGGCGTGAAATTGATAAACATATTTCGGATCTCAAAACATACTTTCGCTTTGTAGATACAAATTACATATTAGTAAATATATATCGGAAATTCTATTTGACATAATCTTTCTAATCTATCATAATCTAATAAGGACGTTTCTGCCCCCCCCTCTGCCGCAGAGCAGCGTGAAATTGATAAGCAGATTTCGGATTTCAAAACATACTTTCGCTTTGTAGTAAATATATATCGGAAATTCTATTTGACATAATCGAAAGTTCAAGCTTACTTTTATAAAATTGCTCTAACAGTCTGCAAAAAATAATAAGCCGGATCCAATTCGCAGATTAAGGAACAACGCAATCGGCAACATTAACTGAATTAGATAACTTTAGCTTAGCGTATAACTCCGTTACAATTTAAACGCGCATGCGCACAAAAATATTCGCAGCCGTAAGGGTCTTACGCGCTCTCGTAAACGCCTGTGCGCATGCGTAAACGCGACGCATGCGCAGAAAGTTTGTAGCTTTGAGGTCCGGATTATGGGTGTCCGAATTAACGACTTTTGACTGTGTTCACGCATGCGCAGAGAGTTTGTAGCTTTGAGGTCCGGATTATGGGTGTCCGAATTAACGACTTTTGACTGTATCTGAAGTCATTTGATGTTGTGCACAACATAACATGAAACATATGCAATATAATCAGAGCACCCGGGGACAACTGAACATTTTGTGCCCTTTTCTGTCTGCCAAGAATGGAAAACATTTCATTCTAAAATTTTGTAACATCAGTCTGGTGCCTTTTGGTCGCTGCATCAGGGAGCAGTTGTTCCCATTTGCCCCACCCTAACTATGCCACTGAATATAATTAAGGTAAAATGCTTATTAGCAAATTTTTCACTATACTTTATTTTTACACCTATGCCTTATTTTTTATTTATTTTAGTATAAAAATTTCTGTTTTTCAACTGCTAAAGAAGCAAACTCTTTAATCATTTTGGATGTTCTTCTGCAAAGACCTTGGTGCTTCCGCAGAGAAACGAATGGGAACAGTGCTTTTTTTATTGCCTGTTTTATGTAAATTAAATTTAGTTCATTAAACTTAATAAATTATTACACTTAAATTCTGTTAGCAGAAAAACATGATATTAAGCATATGCAGTTAAATATTATCTGGTTCAACAAGATATTTAATACAATTCAGGCTGGTAGAAAAGCATGATGAAAGCATAGGCTAATAAATATTAGTATAAAAAAGGTTAAGTAAATGTTAGTACAATCAAAAGTCGTTAATCCGGACTCGTCGGGACTTAGGCGATTCCGGATTATCGATTTTTTTCGGATTATAGATCATCAGTTTAAATCTGGTAAGATGGCATGCAGAAATTACAAAATTAAAAATATGAAACAGTGATTTATGAAATAAAGAACACTTATGATCTAAAGGGTATCATAATTTACAAAAAGAAAAAGCTTAATATTTATTTGTTTACTTTATTAAACATTTCTTTCAATGTAAGATGTTTAAGTTGCTTCGTTTCATGTGATAATACTTTCTTTTTAATTCTATAAACAGACATAATTTCTTGTTCAGTTACTAAGTTCCGCTGTTCAAGTCCTATAATTGCTGTGTCGAGAATACCGAATAATTTGTCAATTGGAATTTTTTCATTTTCATTAACCTCTGTTTCACTTTCTTCACTATCGGAAGCAAATTATAATGATGAAGAATTTGATTTAAATCATATCAAAGACGGAGTACATCGAGATGAAATACTACATTTAGTAAGGAATTATAAGCCAAATAAAATAAAAACATCTGCCCTGAAGATAAGGATAGTGCTGACAGATGAACTTCCAGTTCATTGCTCACTGCGGCGTCCCCCCCCCGCGCAGAACAGCGTGAAATTGATAAACAGATTTTTGGAATGGTTAGAAAAACAAAGGATTTTCCTTTATCCATTTTTTGCAGCAGTTCCACTTTTTGTTTGATGGAGATCGAAACATGCTTCCGCTTTCTAGATCCTTTGGCAGCTCCAGAATTGGAAATTCTTTTTGACATAATCGAAAGTTCAAGCTTACTTTTATAAAATTGCTCTAACAGTCTGCAAAAAATAATAAGCCGGATCCAATTCAAAGATTAAGGAACAACACAATCTGCAACATTAATTGAAATAGATAATTTTAGCTTAGCTTATACCGTCCGTTGTATGTTAAACGCGCATGCGTAAACATATTATGCGCATGCATAAATGTCTGTGCGCATGCATGAACGCATTATGCGTTGACGCATGCGTAGACAGTTTGTAGCTTTGAGGACCGGATTAACGACTTTTGACTGTATAATACATTACAAAGATCTTCACATTTTAGATTCCTCATGTTATACTATTGATGTTTTTCTAAAAGTCTGTTTGTTACATCCATTAATCCTTCACACATGTTATGCTTGTAAAAGTAACTGCGCCTAGTCTTCTGTGAGAAAAATATTATTTTGGAAATCAAATATAAATCAAGTACTTGATTATATTTGATTTCCAAAATAATATTGAAATATATATATATTGAACTGAGATTCAAATATAAAAATTGGAAGACTTTCCTAAGACATTATGTATGTTTCTTATGTGTTGAAATTGGGAGAGAATTCCAGATTTTATTAAATAAACAAAACAATTTAAAAAGATACATAGTAACCTTTTCAAAAATACAGTATATTTGAGATTTTTACTATCAATTTATTCAATGTGTTACATTTCTTAAAAAACAAACATCACACTTATGCAATACATTTTAGAAAAAGTTAAAAAATTATAATTGGTTAGTATTTAGAAACCTACTGAAATATATATATATAAGCATGTAGCTTTGTAGACTAAATTTGGGTACCTAATATTTAAAAAAGAAAGTATCTTCTGCACAGGAGAACTTGAGAAAGTCTTTTTCGTGTGAATTTTTTACTTGGTAATCAAAAAATAAATGCTCTCTGTAATTTTCAGTGCTATGAAATGAAGCGAAATATCCAATTTAGCATATAATTTTTGCGATACAACCCCTTTTTTGCGGGGACAGGCTAGAAAGTTTATTATACATATCACATGAAAACCCACCGTGAGAATTTTCCATATTCACTCCGTTGTCTTTTATTGAAATAAAATTAGAAAATTAGGGGAAAGTGGAGAATCACCCACTGCTTTGCGCGTTTTTAAGAATTGCACATAATCCGTATCCATGTACACATAAACCTATTTTCATTTAAAAAAAACATCCCAGAATTGCACAAAAATGGCATTGCGCACTCCCTTGACTTTATCCATGTACACATCGACCTATTTTCACTTAAAAAGGTCAAAGAAAATTGACAAAAATCCAATTCTTCTTACTCTTGTAAGAAGTGCCAAACAAATAAGTGGGCGATTCTGCATTTTACCCGAAAATTATTAGAAGTCGAAGCGAAAAAGACGTCATCAAAAGATACGAAAAGAGGAATGTCTTTTTTCGTCGACTGATGGCATCCACCTGACTTTTACTTTCGTCTTTTCGTTTTACTGATGTTCTTCACGTGATACAGAGTAAAAGGAGGCGCTGCTTTCTGAAACTTAAATTCACTGTATGTTCTTAGTATGAGTGGAAGATAAATAAAAAACAAAACCTTCAATTGCTGGCATAAAAATTGGTCGCCAAAAACAGTCTCCGGCGGAGGCTTATTCTAGTGGTTGAATTTCTTCAGCTCTCAGCGGGGTTTAGCCACCCGTCGTTCTTTGTTCCTGTTATTGAAAACGAAAAAATTTCAATTGACAAATTAGTCGGTATTCTCGACACAGCAATTAAAGGACTTCAACAGCGGAACTTTGTAACTGAAAAAGAAATTATGTCTGTTTAAAGAATTAAAGAGAAAGTATTATCACATAAAACGAAGCAACTTAAACAACTTACATTGAAAGAAATGTTTAATAAAGTAAACAAATAAATAAGCTTTTTTTTTTTTTTTTTTTTTTTTTTTTGTAAATTTTGATACCCTGTAGATCATAATTGTTCTTTATTTCATAAATTACGGTTTCATATTTTTAATTTCATAATTTCTGCATGCCATCTTACGAGATTTAAACTGATGATCTATAATCCGGAATCGCCGAAGTCCCGACGACTCCGGATTAACGACTTTTGACTGTATAATGTTCATTAAATTGTCTTATGTATTATTTTGCCTAAATATAATTAATTTGCATAAAGAGAATATATAATCAGTGTTTTTGTTGTTGTTACTAATCTCCATGCCTAGAAATATACTAGACGAGGTCCACGAGTCCATTCACCTTTAGAAAATCGAAAACAAGCTTAGTAGACCCTTAAAGGTCCACAAGAGACAACTCCAGGTGATGCGGGTGCATTGTGACATTTAGAACAAATTGGGTGCATCTTGATACCACTCTCAAAAGTAAGTCCCCTCAAGTGCCCATTGAAGAATCGGGAAAGTGTTGTTCTGAACACACATTTCGCAATCCATAGCAAGGGATCTTCCAGGACAATCAGCTTGATACCAAGGATGACTCGGAAGAACAAGCCAAATTTGCCTGTCAGCATATCTTCTAATGGAATTCCAAATTTAATTTATACTTAACGTTTTTAGTTTTTACCTGTTTCAAAAGAAAAAAAAAATAACAAATCTTTTAATCATATCTAATAGCATTTTGATATAGTCAGACATTCATTTTCATTAAAAGTAAATGAGTATGCAGAACTAGGAAATTTTGTCAGGACAAATTTTGCTATTTCATGGACTTGGAATTATAATTTTTGGCCGCTGATTTTCTTGGCCGCCTGATTTTGTTTGCGAACAAGTACTGTAGTTGCAGTTATCTTATTTTTTTTTATCTTTTTTCTGAATTCAGCTGATTTCTGACTTTTTCAGTACGCAAATTTCTCCTTATAATGTTAATTCAGCTATAATGTATTTTTTAGCAAAACATTCTTTCCCTAAGCCAGCGTTCATCGCTACTTCTGCCGCCATTAATTGTTGGTGACAACACCTGATTGCTCCTCTTTTACCACGTGACCACAACGCATCCGCAGACATGCGGATAGAAGTTGAACATTGTTGAACTCCGTCTGTATCAAGAATGTTAGAATAGAAAGAGGGAGGGTTCACAGTTTCCTCCACTATCGGGAAATGAAACTACACCCAACAAGCGGCGTCCATGTTTGTAACTTCGAAACATTGCATTACGGCTGTGAAACTTACGTGTTTTTAAGCTGTTCCGTGCATGCATTTTCCAGTAAAAATACGTTAAATTTATAATGAAATGCTTCGCTATTGTTAGTTTTTTGTTTTAAAGTTATAAATATGATATCTGTAATTTACTACGTACAGAAAATCATTAAGAAATAGTTCAAAATCTAAATGCGTGTGCATAACATTAAAGCCTTTAAAAATGATGTTTCTGCATATTTCAATAATTTGTTTAGGTTTTATTAGCAACCTGTTGGATGCAATTTCCAATTTTTCCTTTAAGAAGTGGTATTTCTGATTTATTCACAATATTATAATTTATTAAAGATCATTTAAAATAATTTTTTCCTGAGATTAATAGCAGAGTATTATTTAAAAAAATAGTCACAGGTTGCATTTTTTGAAATGAAAGTTTTAAATAGATTCTTTTCACAACCAACACCCTTATAACAACAAGAAAATAAATATTAATAAAATAAAACAGATTTATATGATTTCAGTTTATGCGCGTTTCATATTTATGAATCTCAAAGAAATTACCTTGAATTAAGCTGAATTACAGAAATATACCTATATAAATTTTTGGATACATCTTTACACATGTTCAGTTGTGTAAATATATTACTTACTCTTTTATCGCTATACTGCCCACAAATTTGTAAGTTTATGCAAAACATTTTTAACAACAGAACAGTTAGTTTATCTTGATCAAATGCACACATTATATTCCTAACAGTTCACAAAACTTAAAAATGAATAATAATTAATACATAAAGAAAAGCATTACTTTATTTAACACCTTTACAATTCATAAAAACAGTAACAATTGATTTCTTACTTTTAAAGAAAATTATAAAACGAATTACCTAAAACGTTCAAATTATAGAGTTTAAATCCTAGCATATATCATTCTATGTTAAGGAACGAAGATACCCGCTATAAACAGAAACATTAAAATGTATTTAAGGTATTTTGATTATTATTAAGTACTTTTTTTCACATCTGGAAAGAAAACAACATGTCATTGTGATATTTTTTAACATATTTATCAAATTACGTAGAAAAAGAAAATCAATACTTACGAATGAAAAATAATCTTAGAAATCTTTTTCGAAAATTTATTTGTGCATACATATGCAACACAAGCTGACATCCTTCAAAAAGAAAAGAAAAAAAAAATATTGTAATTAAAGACTTCTTTCACAAGTCACAGCGATAACAGGAATATGGCCGCCAAGCTTCACTGTTTGAGTTGAACCTTCCCTCCTGCTATTCTAACCTCCTTGGTTCGTATGTCATCCGTCACGGCACATCGACCGGATTGCAGATGTCAATCAAAGTGAATTGACTCGCTGATTGAAGAAACGCATAGACACCGCAACACATACGTAGCAGTGAAAACGGGCCTTTAGCAAGGAAAAGTATCACGCTGTCCTCCTAGAGGAAGTACGTCATGGGATGACAACCATAACCTGGTCTACCATAATAAGCTGTTTCTCCCCTTTTTGGCGTTAAGGCTCCGGAGTTCTGACTGAAGAATGTAAAACTGCTTAGTGAGAGATTCGAGAGAATAATATCTAATTCTTGAGAATTCAGGGTATGAGTATTACGTGACAGGTACTAGCCAATACGGTTGGATCTACATTGGTAGGCGTAGTGAGTTCAATTATTTTGACTTTGTACAAATAACACTAAAAGTCTTTGCCTGTCCAGGAACTAAGTCCATATGTTTTGGAACAAACGACACCAAATTTGGCTAAAGAAGAGGGTTGCCATTCACATTTCCTTTATCTATTATGCGCAAAACAAGGAATGTTAAGGATTCCTTTACTTATTTATAGGATAATATAAATTTCCATGATATGGGTAAAACCTTTCAAAAAACGACCGTTTTGTCAACTTCAGGCTAGGGCTCTGCACTGGAAAACTTTTATCGAATCCACGACCTGGAGATCTCGTTCTCGCGTTTCCCGTCCTTTTTTTCTTACTTCAATAAAGTGCGAGTTACGAATTTTTAAGTTTTTCTTTTAAGCATTAAAATTCAAATTGACGTATATCTCTTCTATATATTAATAAGCATATTAGCCGTTTCATACCGCTTTAAAAATATGAATGGACTCTTTGCTGTAACCGAAATTAATAAATTTTGAGCAAATGAAGTGGCAATCTGACTATTGACGTATGACCAACGGGAAGAAAAGCAACGAATGTATTAATATTCTTTACGAAGGTTTCTGATGTAAACATTTGAATCGAGGAGGTGTGATTGAAATATATGTAAGCATTAAGTCCCTAATAAATGCGTAAGAATCACAAGATACATAAATAATTTTATGGTAGAATACTGCAGAGTAATTGGAATCTGATCTTTATCTCTGTGACCTGTATCTGTAACAAGTGCGTGAGGGAAAAAGGCGAAACCACGTGCTTATTAATTTTATGTAGTTAATTAGCTACGGATTTTTCATGGATAAAAGTGATTGTGAAAGCAATATGCTGGAAATTAAACTTGAGGAACCTGAGACAGAGCTGAAGACCGTTGAAATTTCGGGATCTTCCATTCAGTGTTACGACTCTGATTCATGCGATAATCCATCTAGTAATGAAAATTCCGTGCAGCGTACGCAGTCTTATGAAGGTGAGACATCAGATGCATATGAAGGTGGTCCTAAATTATTTGAAGAGAAAAGTGAAAATAATTCTAAGAACTCTCATACGGAAAGACCATATGCCTGCCATTTATGTCCCAGTGCCTTCAGTATCAAAAGCAGACTTTTGACGCACTTAAAAATACATACAGGTGAGAAACCTTATGCATGTAATATATGTGATCGAAAATTTACGCAGTTGGGCCAGATGAAGAAACATAAAACCACTCATACAGATGAAAGACCTTTTCATTGTGTAACATGTGGGGCATCCTTTAAGGACAAAAACTGTTTGAACAGGCATCAGCGAATACATACAGGTGCCAGACCTCTTACATGTGACATATGCAGGAAATCTTTCATGCATAAAACTGCACTTAATGATCATAGACGAGTTCATACTGGAGAAAAGCCATATAAATGTGATATTTGTCAGAAGGGATTCACATCTTCTAGCTCTCTTAATTATCATTATAAGTATACTGAAAAAGTGACTTTTGAATGTAGTGTATGTTTCCTTCAATTCAATAATAAGAGGTCCTTAAATGATCATGAAATAGTTCATATTCCAAAATCATTTTCGTGTGAGGCATGTGGCTTAACTTTTCCTGACTCAACAGAGTTGGAAATGCACGAATTGTCTCATGCAACTGAAAAAATTCATGTTTGTGATGTATGTAATAAATCATTCCTAAGTGAAGCTAGTTTAGAAGTTCATTTAAAAATGCATACAAAAAAAAAGCCACATAAATGTAAAATTTGTCATAAACAATTTGCTTTGACTAAAACATTTTTGGAACATTACCTGATTCATAATGATAAGCAGCAGTTTTCATGTGAAATATGTGATAAATCGTTTAGACAGAGTTCAACTTTAAATAAACACATGCAACTTCATAGACAATCAAGTTTTGCATGTAAAGTGTGTAATAAGCCATTTTCTCGAAAATATGAATTAAAGAACCATATGCGTATTCATACTAATGAGAGTCCATTTGTTTGTGACATGTGTGGAAAGCAGTGTGTTTCTAAAAATGTTTTAAAGCAGCATTTATTGGTTCATACAGGTGAAAAACCTTTTGCATGTGATATTTGCCCTAAAAGATACCAGAGAAACTATCACCTTAAAAAACATTATCGTATTCATCATCCTAATGAAATTTCTGAAAAACCAGAATCTGATGATGTTGACGAAAATTAGAGAATATTTTTCTTCAGAATAGTCTTAATTTCGTTTATACTACCTAAGAACTGTATGAAATAAAAGCAGTGTTTGTTGGAGGCATAAAACATTGCCATTTTTGTACAGTGTTAGTTATGCCTTTTTTCATTAACTCGGTTCAAGAAAAGGTAAAAGTTTACAATTGGGTGCCCCTTGTTTTTTGGCGATTCTTTTTTTTATGCCAAGATCGGCACCAGGAAGGTACAATTTCTTGATGGTCGCTACACAAAACCAAAATAAGAGATCGAAGAATTGCACAGACTCTGTGTCCATGTACACATTGATCTGTTTTCACTTAAAAAAACATCCTAGAATTGCACAAACTAGGCATTGCACACTGCCTTAAATTTGTCCATGTACCCATCAATCTATTTTCATTTAAATAAAATCAGGAAGCTAAAACAGAGTTAAAACTATCATGGTAACCAGAAGTGAGGTTTCATTGCCAAAATTAAAAAAAAAAAATTGTCGCTAATCGAAGGGGCACCCAATTCTACACTAGAGCCTCCCCAAAAAAGTTGAATATTGCGTTTAATCTCTATATTCAGTTAACTGTTCATTTAGTAGTTTGTTTCCCCCCCCCCTTTTTTTTTTGAGGGGTAGGCATTAGATATTAACTGAGGTTTATTTTTTTATACAGTTCTCCAATTTTAGTGCATTTTGCAGTATATGCATGGCAATAAATAATTCTTTCATGCATGAACCACATATGTATTTGAAGTGCATACAAATTTATATGCTTTGTATTCAAGTCGTTTTGCTAAATTGGAAGAATTTTCCCTAGGGGGAAGGAGGACAGCCTTTTATTTAGCTGTTAAAGTATTTTAGTTTATGAATTATTCAAGTTTTGGTATTATTAACATTTTCTGTACTTTTTGTTGTTTGATTTATGAAGCATGTTAAAAAATAATCTAAATAAGTGTATATATGCATTTTTTTCCTGTTTTGGAAAGGAGGGGGACTAATTCTTTTTGGGGGGGGTTAAAATCTATAATGGCATTGAATGTGTTTGAATTTTGTCTTAATTCATGAAAAACATTTTAAACTCACTTGAATTTTAATAATTAATTATATGCAAGTTAATTAAACATTCACAAATGAATATTTGTGTCATTTTGATTTCAAGAAAGCAGTGTACTCAGAGTAAAAGTATCATATTTTTTATTAAATCTTTTGTGTAGAAAAATATTATTCATATTTATAATATTCTATATTTATTGTAAATCCTGAAAATAATGTGTAAGCTTATTGTGTGTTAACTAAAAATTAAATGGAGTATGTTAGGATTTTAATTAAAAATATTTTGTATTTGAAAAACTGTTTACATGAATTAAATAGAAATGATAAAATTTGTGAATTTTAGAATTATTGTTCCAAAATCTTGTTGATCATGGTGAAAAAGCATACAAAAGCTATCTATACCCAAGGAAAATGGCTTGTATTCACATAACATGAGGAAAACATTTTTACAGTTAGCCCATTTTCCATGGTTTGAACTTCATTTATCAGTAGTTTTAGGTACTTGGCTGTTGGTGGATGATTTTAGAAAAAATGAGATGAATAAAATTCTGCTTGTATGTTTTAAAAATAATTTTGATAAAAAAATGTTCAAAATAATTATCTAAGTCATACTTTTGAATTTAGATTAACCAGTTCATCGTTCTGCAAGACACAAATATTTTGTACCATTTTTCTCCTTCAAAGGTAAAGTTTTTGTGCATAAAACTGGCCTTAGAGTATTTCTTTCCCCTTTTCACCAGCTATGAAGACCTATTTAGAAGTTCTATTCAAGTCAACTTGAACCACATGTCACAGTCAAGGATGCTGAAGAACGGCCCCTTAACGAGGGCCATAAAACACTAAGATTGGTGTATCGCTTAGAGCAAATATTTTTCACTTTAATCTCACTTATGTACAAGAAGAATTTTATTCATCTCATTTTTTCTAAAATCATCCACAAACAGCCAAGTACCTAAAACTACTGATAAATGAAGTTCAAACCATGGAAAATGGGCTAACTGCAAGAATGTTTTCCCCATGGTATGTGAATACAAGCCCAAAGTAAATGCAATTTTTAGTTGTCAAGTGAAACTTGAAAATACTTTTTGTTCATTGAATTAAAAATAAGTGCATTATCTAGAATTACCTATTTGAAGTATCCTTCAATTTTGATTTTATTATTTTCTAGATGCACTGTAACAAAAATAATGATCAAATAATTTTGCATTGTATATTTAATTAAAAATTTATTTTCTTTTTGTAAAAAAAAATAATCTTGAATAAACATAATAGGTTATTTAAAATTGCAATTATTTAATTTAGAGTTTCTTTTTACCTTATTGTACTTTTCCTATAACAAAGAAAATTTTAGTTATGTGAAGTACCCTTCAAAGAGTAAGATGGTAGTAACCTTTTTAGTTGTTCTTGTTGAATAGATTACTAGATAAATTACAATTCTTTTGGATAAGGAACTGAAAATTCAACATTTTTAATAATAATTAAGTAAGCAGCAAATTTTTTATCATTTTTAATTTTTAAAATTATTGTTGTAATTATCTTTATAATTAACTCGCATTAATATTTCCTGTTTCTTATTCTAGCCTCATAAAAGTAAATGGCTTCAAGAATTGAATCTTCCAAGACTATTTTCATATAAAGTTAGATTAGGTGAACTAAAATACTTATCTAAATTTATTTCTTAAGGTTTTAGTATATTACGAGTTAAAAATATGGAGTAGTCGCATTGTAGCTTATATATTTTAAATGATATAAGTATGTATAAAATTGAGTTTTCTGCTTTGTATTTAGAATATGAATGAATACTAATTTTTAATACTGCATTTAACTGTTAACATAAGTCCGTAAGTGTTAGATAAATAAAAAATAATAATAATAACAAATTATAAATTGTAAAATACCAGAACTTATACATATCATATGACTTTACAATTAAGGTATACCTAGCTGTACTTCAAGAAATTGAATTTGCGAAATAAACTTTTGTAAAGTAAAGATATATTATGAGGTTTGTCTGTGAAATGTGATTGTTAACTATTTTTCAGATTTCTACAATGTAAATGAAAATTTTATAAAATTTTGTACCAGTATTTTTTGCAAATGAAAATATACCAGCCACTTCTAACTCTTCCAAGCAAAATTTAGCACTTGTTAATTCTTTATTCCAGCAGTATATGAAGTCTTCAGTGGAAAATGGCAGACGACTATTCTCAAACCGAAAAAGTGCATATTGTTGAAAATGTTTTGCACAAAATATAATTATATACGTTTAGGAAGAAACTAAAAGAAACAATAGAGCAATCTAAATTTCATCTATTACTGTTGTTTCTTCTAAAATTCTGAGACTTTTAATGCTGTAGCTTTCTCATTTAATGAGATTTAAAAAAATAGAAAAGTGCTGATTAAAAAGTAAAATATTAATTAATGACTCAAGTTTTAAAAAATGAATTTGAATGAACAGAAAATTTCAGTTCAGCAGTGTCATTCATAATTGGTGCAACCTAGTCATTATGAAATTTAAAGCGAATAATATTTCCATCTGTGCAGGTAAGGTGATAAAATAAAATGCATATATTTGATATAGCATTTCAATGCAATTCATTGTTCAGAGATTGATATACAGATTATATCCTCAGGGAATCATTAGGAATTGAAAAGATATCATTTAAAAACTTCAAATCTCGTTCCCCCCCCCCCCCCATTAATGGAAGGGAGAAAGTTGCTGTAGATCTCGCAAGCTATGTTGAGGGTTATCCATTCGATGAAAGTGTTTTCCCAGCCTTTACCTTCCTGATACAAACTGCTGTGATCCCAATGTAACACCCCCCAAGGAGATAAGTGTGACCAAATAACCCATCAATCACCTTTTTTAATTTTTGACTTATTCTGGGGAGTTGGAAAAACACGATGTAATGAATGTTTTTCCGGGGTCATGGTCTAGCTCACATTTCACCCCGATGAGAATCTGCTGTTACTAACAGATGAAGATGCACTTCCTGTGAACGAATCTTTGTCGGGGAAAACAGTGAGTTGGTTAATCTCTGCTATAGTATAAATCATGAAATTTCTAATTCTGATATAAGTAATTATATCCAAAAAGTTCAAAATCTAGTTTTTTTTTTTTTTTTTTTTTTTTTTTTTTTTTTTTGTGTTGAGCATTTAAAACATGCAATTCATGGTAGAAACACCAAATAAATCAAAGAAATTCCTGATCTAAAATTACAAAAAACAAAACAAAAAAAAATTGTTAGCAGAATTATGCAATTTTTTTTATTATTATTGAGAGGGGATGCATTTCAGAGATAAAAACTGATGTGTATTTTGTACGCCTTAAGCATAATAAAGCAAAACATCTTATTTGATGATGAAATCAGGTCAAGTATGCAAGTCAGCCGAGATGTTGCTGAACTTGATCCAGTCATTGCAACAGAAGTGTAAAGGAACAGGTCATTAATTAGATAATCAACAGATGCAAGTTATTGATATAAGCCTACAAAAAACTTGAATTGCTTATAATTTTTCACATTATATTGCTTTTGTTGATTGGTTTTCAAACAAAATCACATATTGTGCCCATTAATGCAAATTCTTCATGCCAAGATCCCGTAACTTTGAAAATACTCCAGTGCATGTTATTCTATAGAAGGCAGGTACCATACACCACGAAGATGACATCCGTCCTAGTTCTTGCCATACGGAATTGAACGTCATTTCTGCGGGAATCAGTTACATTGGCATACAAGGCTTGTTATTCAGTACATATTATTTTCTTTTGTTTCAAGATATTTTGAATAGCACAGTATTACGTATGAACATTCTTATAACATAAATCAATACTATATATAAGTGAAATTATATTGCATGTATACACATATATGCATTTGGTAGTGCATTAAATGAATACTAACATTTGGTGTATAAATAAGTCAAATGTGATACATTTAAGTGATGACAATCAATGTTAACGATTTTTTTTTTTTTTTTTTTTTTTCAAAAAGGGAAAACAGGTAAATAACAGTCAACTTATATCCTCCTTTACAAAAACTAAATGGGTTTATCAAGAATTAGTTAACATAAAACAAACACCAAAGATCTTATTATTGTGTTGTGACATCATACTGATTCATTACAGGTTCTCTATTTTTGTCTATGTATGTAACTGAATGCAGGACATATTGTAGAAATAGTATATAATATACATTATGATTTTTATAAAATATGAATTATATCTAAATGGCAGTAGTGAGAAGCAATCGATTTACTATCCAGAAGTGGAGAAAAACCTACAAACTTGATTTTTAAAATTCAAAAAATATTCTGGAAAAAAATTATATTTTGGTAGTTTATTATACATCAAAGGCACTTTATAAAATGGAAGTTTATAAAAGAGAAATAATGCCCATATTAAAGCCGTTAGTTCAGGTAATTATAAAAATTGGTTAACTTAGTTTTGTAATAATTGGTTAACTTAATAAATTGGTTAACTTAATAATAATTGGTTAACTTAGTAATTTGTAACCTAAAACAAGTAAATATTACCAAAGGTTTACAAGCTGTTAAAATCTACTCTGTTCAAAATAATATTTGAAGTTTTTTATCAATTCTTAATATGGAGGTACAAATTTGGTTAATTTTGGAAAAAATATTTATTTGATAAATATAAATATATTAGTTGTGTTTAATATTGTAATAGATAATGTGTTTTAGTTTTAATGTTGGTTGTTTTGTAACATGAATCCATTTGCTACAATCATCATAGCCAGGCTTGTGACTGCAATGAAATTTAATCAAAAATATTGTCTTTATTCTCACAGACCTTGAAGAGTTTCATTATCGTAAAACTATTAATCATGCTACAAAATCTACTGTTAAATTTGTAGAAAAAAGTGGTTATAGGGGTAGGTATTAATTTATATACAGTCAAAAGTCGTTAATTCGGGCACCCATAATCCGGACCTCAAAGCTAAAAACTTTCTGCGCATGCGCCGCGTCGGCACATGCGCACAGGCATTTTACGGGTGCGCGTAAGACCTTGACTACTGCGCATATGCGTGTGCGCAAGTGCAGAAAATGTTTTCGCCTGCGCGTTTAATGTATAACGGACGGTGTAAGCTAAAATTATCTAATTATCTATTTCAGTTAATGTTAATGATTGCGTTGTTCCTAAATCTTCGAATTTGATCCCGCTTTTTATTTTTTGCAGATTGTAAGAGCAATTTTATAAAAGTAAACTTGAACTTTCGATTATGTCAAATAGAATTTCCGATGCTGGAACTTCCAAAGGATCTACAAAACGAAAGTATGTTTCGATGTCCAACAAACAAAAAGTGGAATTGCTGCAAAAAATGGATAAAGACATGAAGAATGTGACAGAGAGGTTAGTGAAAACGAAAAATTTCGATTGACAAGTTAGTCGGTATTCTCGGCACAGCAATTAACGGGACTTGAACAGCGGAACTTTGTAACTGAACAAGAAATTATGTCTGTTTATAGAATTAAAGAGAAAGTATTATCACATAAAACGAAACAACTTACATTGAAAGAAATGTTTAATAAAGTAAACAAATAAATATTAAGCTTCTTTTTTTTTTTTTTTTTTTTTTTTTTTTTTTTTTTTTTGTAAATTTTGATACCTTTTAGATCATAATTGTTCTTTATTTCATAAATTACGGTTTCATAGTTTTAATTTTAGAATTTCTGAATGCCATCTTACGAGATTTAAACTGATGATCTATAATCCGGAATCGCCGAATTCCCGACGAGTCCGCATTAACGACTTTTGACTGTACTATATTTGCTTGTGCATTTTCACCTAGTGTTTTAGTACCAAGTTCTTAAAGTTTAAAAAACATTTTGCATAATATTCCCTTTTCTCATTTAATTCAGTAATCAACTTCCCTAAATTTTAAAATGCATTTGTTCATGTACTGGTTGTTTTTGCTGCACTAGCAATGACAAACCTTCATAAAATACCTGTGAAGATACCAAATCTTTCTTTTCTAACTATTCAACTTTGTGCCAGCCTAATAATAGAACTGACTAGTCACAATGAGGCAAGCACATGCTGATATTTACTCTATAATTTTGTCCAGTCGGCTGCATATTCACCTTCTCTAATTATTTATGGGTGATTTGAGGACTTAGAAAGTAGCAGAGACAACAATTAGAATAGGCAAGCTTCAAGTTACAGGGAAGTAGAAATGGAGATATCTTATTAAATAATATAAGTAATTTCTGTTACTGTTAATATTGCTGTGTATTCATATTAGAATGTAATTTTCTTATAAAGAAATAATATTGTGATAGTTACCTGTAGTTATCTATGGTGACTTTTCATTTATGCTCTTATTGTAGCTGCATCCTTCAGAAATTAAATTACTTGCATAAATTTTTTTGATAAAATTTGTAAAAAAAGGGGGGCGGAAATACAGTATTTTGTTCACATTCCTCCAACGTACCAGATATTTCACAAGCATATTGTTTTGTAAGGATCTTAAGTTTTACTAACGTTTATTTTATTTTAAATCTTTACTATCACTTCTTATTTTCTACTTCCGGCCAGAATTAAAAGCTTTAACTTATTTATGCAAATTTGTCCGGCGAACGCCAAGTACTTAAGTTGTGGCTTTTTGCCAAGCGAAAAAGAGAGGAAGGAGTTAGTAGAAGCAGGCCGCTTCCCTTAGCAGTTTTACTCGGTTGCTGGTTGCCTTCCAGGCCAGAGGTTTAATCCTCTTATTTTAAACGTATTGTAGTGTTAACAGTTCTCTGGACTACATACGGCGTCCTGTTAATATACGGCCAATCTTCCACGTAGGCCCTTGTTTATTATTCCAAAGTTAAGTTAGAGTTTAGTTAATATTTTTTATATTCTTACGTTCAGACCACAAGTGGTTGGTCTCTGTATTCCGAAGTCCGGAAATTATTGTAAAGAGTGAAAAATAAAGGGTTTCGTATACCCTTCCTGTGTATCTTGTCTACTTCCCACATTTATTGAACATAGCTTTAGTAAGCTCCCTGTTCCGAGTCAGGTCTTTGCATGTTCCCAAAGCAAGTAAGGCGGAACACTGAACCTGATAGTTTACCCAGATGTAAATCAGGATTAGTGCTGTACTCTGTTGTTAGGAGTTTGGAATCCTATGGCAATAGTCTTAATAATAATAATGAATGATAAATGGTTACAAATACAGTCACACTCATTATAACATTATAGCATTTAAACATATTGTGACTTTTTTTTTTTTTTTTTTTTTTTTTTTTTTTACAAACATAACTATTATAATGAGTTTCAACTTGAACTGCATAGAAATGAAAAAAATATGATTTTTTGTTAATATTGTTTGTAATTTTCTTCCTTTCCGATTAATTAATCTCTGTAGAGGAATATTTTTCAGTACTTATTAAAGTGACTGCGATATATGAAATGAAATGTATCAATTCACCTTTTATGAATTTTTGCTATGAAAAATGAATATTTTTAAATGCACTATTCAGAGAATTTTTATGCTCATTTATATATTTAATTATTTTCTTCTGAATATTTATAGGTTGTGGACATTAATCCTTCATTACACTCAAAATTTTGTTAGATATACACTTTAAATAAATAAATAACACACTCTTAATATACACTTTTAAGAAATGGCATTCTGAAAACAGTTGTGCAGAAATATAATTTTTATAATATAATTACATTCAGTGTTTCCAAGCCATCCTTGTAGAGCTGGATTAAATAAAATAAGCATGTGTGTAAGGCATCACAAAAAAGATGCTTAGGGACTCAAGAAAAAGGACACCACAAAAATTTCTCATTGCTGATTTTACCATGGAATGCATGTGGCAGCCAATACCAAAAGAAAAGGAGCATGTTGTTACATAAATATATGTGAAAGTGCCAAACCTTTGAAATGTTTAGAGCCTCTTAAGTCGTAATTCAGCCTTGTATCTCTGGAAGACTTCAAAAGTCATACCTTTCAAATATAATATATTTTCACTTAAATGGGGACAACATCCACTGTTAATCCAAAAGCAGTTTTAAAAAGGCAGAAAATATAATGTAATTATAACAGTGCGCTAGGAAGAAGGGGCATCCTGACCTTGCTCAAGGCAGACTTAACCCCTTAACTTCCGCGGGCGTATATATACGCCTTGCTCAGCCGATGCGTTAACTGCCCCGGGCGTATATATACGCCCTTACAAAACACTATCAGTTGCCTCGCTCACATTTTAAGACGTGCATCTGCTCGCTCCTGATTTTGTGATATTAGAACTGTTCTTTTATTATACCTGATCAGAGTGCATGCCGCTGTAACAGTAGGTCGGCATTGCAATAGACTCTGGTTGCTTTCTCCGCTGCTTCATTTTCTGCCATCCGCTCCACCATGGATCGAATGATTGATTTTATTGCCTCTGAGATTACCAACTTAGAATGCATCAAAGAAGCTGATGGATCTCTCTCATCTAAGGACGCACGAGACCTTAAATTCCTTCGACGCCTCAAACTTTTCATTGACAGAGAACTGAACGCTGATCGTTCTTCTACTTCTCTTCCCAAACCAAACATCCCTGCTCCTAAGGTTAATGACAGTGATTCTTCAATAACTGGAATCAACAAAACTAATGTCAGACGAGCCAGCAGCCCTGCGCGCTCAGATGAAGAGCAGTCGAAAAAACATAAAGCACTGAATGAAGACAGCTCCGACACGGACTCAGGTCCTAAAGGAGATTTTACTAGAAGACTAAGAAAACCCTCTCGAAAGTCTACTCTGACGGATTCCTCTGTTTTGTCAGAAGTTTCGACAGCTGAGCCGACCACGGAAATAACTTATGATAATATGGATACAGCCCCAGACGTGGATAATATGGATAAAGCCCACGCTAATGTGGCGCCATCTAGTGAGATCCCCGAAAAGCCGGCTGCGAGTACGTCTCAGACGGAAAGCATGGTGCGGCCTATCGGTGCTGCAGATGAGGTCACGTGCCCGGCTGGGCTAATAGGTGATGCTCATGATCATGAAACTGGTACCAATTCTGCCGAAAATAATGAGCAGGATGTGGATAAATTCATACATCCAAATAAAGTGAGCAATAAAGCTCCCCCGATTATTATACAGGATGGTAAATACTCCTGGTCAAAATATAAGGAAATGTTTAAAGATGCAGGAATTAAGCTAAAATCAGGTATAATGAAAGCTCAAGACCACTATGAGCTAAAAGTTGACAGTATAGAAACTCATAAGAGTTTAACTGCATTACTTAATGCCAAAGGAGTGAAATATCACTCATTTATTTTACCCGAAAACAAGAAGGTTAAAGTTGTTATACGCAGCTTACCGATCGACACGCCAACCTCAGAGATATCTGATGAACTGATAGATAGAGGTTTCCCAGTTGAACGAGTCTCGCAATTAGTAAGACGCAGAAATGGAGAAAAATTTAATCAGCCCCTGTTTCTAGTTATTTTGAAGAGGAATGAAAAAGCGAGAGGGATACATAATATAACTAAATTATGTTTGCTGAATGTTAAAGTAGAAGCTTACAAAGGAAGGAAAGGGCCGGTACAATGCTTTCGGTGTCAAGCATTTCATCATGCCCAGGCAGGATGTATGCATGACCCGAAATGCATGAAATGCGCTGGCGATCATTATTCAAAAGACTGCCCCAAGCCAAGAGAAGATAAACCTAAGTGTATAAATTGCCAATTAGATCATACAAGCAACTACAGGGGTTGCCCGAATTTTCCCAAAATAAATACTCAAAATCCGCCTTTGAAGAATTTCAGTGATAGAGTAATTATCAATAAATCTTATGCCGCCGCTGTTGGCGGGCAAACAATGAATACTCTAGATGAAGCTAGAAGTATTTTTGAAGGGCTTAAAAACCTTGCTGAGGCTATTAAGGCTTCCGGCATTCTACAAGTAAATTTAGCTCCTAGCGCCAATGCTAGTAGTTTCAACGCGGTCAATAATGAACCCAATCATGGATAGGAAAGATAATAATTTTAGGCCAATCAAGATGTTAGTGTGGAATGCTAACAACATAAGAGGAAAGAAAGATGAGTTGGAGGACTTTATGTATGAGAACGACATTGATATTTGCCTGATCTCCGAGACGCACATCACCCCAGGAGACAGAGTTAGCATCAAAAATTATAGAACCTACCGATGTGATAGGTTACATCACAGAGGAGGTGGAGCACTCATCTACGTTCATTGTAAATATTCATCTTGTTTAATTTCGACTGAAAGAGACAAGGGCTATGAAATTGTGATTGCCTCTATTAGCTTGCCTAAGATTGGAGATACCTTATTTGCGGCAATCTACAACCCCCCTACTAATAGGCTAACTGAGGAAATGTTACAAAATATTATTCCGGATTCTTCAATAATGATTGTTGGTGGCGACCTCAATAGTAAGCATAAAGATTGGGGCTGCCGTAGCACTAATCACAATGGTAAAGTACTGAGAGAGTATATCAGTAACCACCCAGTTGGTATATTTGCGCCTGACGTACCGACGTTCAGGCCCAGCAACATCAGGTACACTCCTGATATTCTAGATATCATCTTGACTAATACAGGAATTAATATGGTGCTGGAGGTTCGAGACGACTTAAGCTCTGATTATACTCCTGTGATTGCTACACTAGGGGTCACCAGTATTAATTATACGAATGTTAAGACCCATACCGACTGGAGAATGTACCACAATGTTGTGAAAGTGAGGCTCCCTAAATTAGGTGCTATGAAAAGCCCTTCTGATATTGACAAGGAGATTGATAAGTTTACTACATGTCTTAATGACTCTTACTATGAGGCCACCAAGGTTACTCAAAGGTCTTGTAAAATCGCTAAGATTCCAAGGTACGTCAAATCTCTCATAGCCGAAAGAAACAGGCTGCGAAGGAGGTATAATATCACCTGGGACCCAATTATTAAAACGGAGTTAAATAGGATCAGTAAGCATATTAAGCTTGAAATGCATAAATTAAAGTGTGAGGCTTGGAATGTTAAAATGGAGGAGTTAAACTTAGACAGTGATGCCTTCTGGCAGAGTACAAAAATGTTAAAGAGGACGCATCAGTGTGATAGGCCAATTATTGACAACGGCGTCACTGCTTATTCAGATACTGACAAATGTCAGATTTTTGCTTCACATCTTGAAAAGCAGTTTTCTCCCAATCAGACACCTCGTAATATTCACTTTGAGACCCAAGTCAGAATGAAAGTAGAAGAATGGCTAGGTGCTCCCACGGCTCTAAATGCCGATGGTTTAACTAATCCAAGAGAAGTTACGGATATTATCTCCAAATTGAACCCCAAGAAAGCCCCAGGTATTGATGGAGTTACAAATTTAATGATCAGGAACCTCCCGCGCGGTGGAATCACAAGACTTTCCAGCATTTTTAATATATGCATTACGTTATGCTACTTCCCGGACTGCTGGAAGTACGCAAAAGTTTTCCTACTACCGAAGCCTGCAAAAGACATCACTAAGGCGGAAAATCACAGGCCCATAAGCTTGCTCTCTAATATAGGCAAGATCTTTGAACGAATAATTTTAAGGAAATTCCAGCCTTATTTACAGGTACTTCCGGAAGATCAGTATGGATTTAGGAGCGAACTTTGCACATCTAAACAACTGATTAGGCTTGTGGAATTTATCGGCTCTGCTCTGCATCATAAGAGTTGTACTGCAGTGCTCATGCTGGACGTGGCCAAAGCATTTGACCGTGTCTGGCATGAGGGCTTAATATATAAATTGATAATGATGAATTTGCCTAGAGAACTGATCTTACTCACCAGATCTTATATTGCAAATCGTTACTTTACAGTTAGCTGCAAGCAAAGTCATTCTGGATACAAAACTATCGCTGCAGGCGTCCCCCAGGAGTCCTGTCTTGGCCCAGTACTCTATCTTTTCTATGCGGCTGATTTCCCGCGGGATAAACTCAACAGAAATACATTGCTGGCCTGCTATGCGGATGACACCGCTGTAGCGGTCAGATCTATTCAGCCTAACAGGGCAATTTCTGTTATGCAGGATATAATTATGGACATTGAGGAGTGGTGCTCCAGGTGGAAGATTTCCATCAATGCGACTAAATCACAGCTACTTCTTGTTAGAAGGAAGAAAATACTGGTCTCAGTTCAGCCACTTTACCTATTCGGCCAACGTGTCCCGATGGTAAACAAGGCCAAGTATTTAGGTGTTTACTTGAATCGAAGACTCACGTGGAGTACGCATGTCAATTACATTGCAAACAAGACCAGAGGAATTGCTCAACAATTACAAGTACTGCTAGGGCGCAGCTCGCAGTTAGATCTGAGAAGGAAAAGACAGATTTATATTTCCATTTTAAGACCAATTATGTGTTATGCGTCCCCTGTCTGGGCGACTGCTACGAGCTCAGATATCAACAAATTGCAGGTGACTCAAAACACAATCTTACGCACCATGACAGGAGCGCATTTTTACATCCGTAACAAACTCCTGCACGATGATTTACAAGTTGAATATATTGACAAATATCTGCAAAAACTTAACAGCAAGTTCTTTGACAAAGGCTTGAATTGCAGTAAAGGAAACTTTAATGCTGTACTGAACTATGTCTGCATTCCTGAGGACTACAATATCAGGCCTTTTACGGCTCACAGAATGAGGGATCACAATTTTGTCACTTAGCCCACTCGTTTTCAAATATGTAAATAACACATTTTTATGCGTACATTACTTCACTTTCATTTGTTTATTACATGTTCAACACTGTATCCTATGCACATTTCATGTATTTTCATTTCTTTTGCATCTTCATAGCTCCATACACGTGATTATTACTCTTGTCTCAGGGGTAAGAGTTAAGTTACTTTGATGATTGGACTTTGTCACTATGGCCGATGGGCCCTCTTTTCCTTACCCGCTCCGATTTCCTGGCTGGGAACTAGCTGATAGTTGACATTCTGATTGTCCTTAGGGGATTAGATCAATATAGCTTATTAAAGCCCAACTGAGCAATTAGCATAAGCAATTAGCATTTAAGCATTTAAGCTATCAGTTGCTTTGCGCTGCTACCCGTTAAATTATTCGCAAACCTTTGGAATGCAACACCAGAATGACCTTGACGAAGTATGTGAAGGAGGATATTATTTCAGAGAAGTGTGGGGAGAAATTGGAGAGAGGGACGTGTCTAAAGTGCTGAAAGTAATGACTGCGTGGTATTGGCTAGTGTTGTTTGAATAAAACGTATTTTTTTTAATTCTGTGTCCTCCGTTTTCGTTTACTTTTTGTAGTAGGTTCCAGGAATAAAGAAAGATATAACGGATGTTTCAAATCCATTTATCTTTTTTGAATTATTTTTTGATGAACTGCTCGTGCTTTATATTGCTACTGAAACTAACCGTTTCGTAGACGAGTATATGAACCAACAACACCTTGCAAACGAAAAATCAAGAACAATATCGTGGCATTTAAAAGAATATATGTTTTTATAGGCATACTGATTTCACAAGGTATATAACACTGAAACGTGATATTACACTTTACTGGTCTAAAAATGAATTGATCGAAAACCCATTATAGGGACATTTTTTATTATAAAAATATCATTTTTATTATACTTACATCTTTTTATTATATTTTTACTCAAAATATTAAATTTTGTGCATTCATTTTTTTCTTTTACTGTTTATTTTGTGAAAGTAAACAATTTTTAGAAAGTAAAACTTGCTCTTATTTTCCCCCTAATAAATCGCATAACTACGCGCGTATATGTGAAAAACCGTGGCACTGGGGAATGAATCTTGTACGTTTTCCGCGGCAGTTAAGGGGTTAACAAAGGCTTAATTGCTCCAATCCCCGGGTCAACCCCAGGGGACAACTCTTGTAATGAATAAAGTCAATGGTGGGCGGCAAGCATCCACCTAAAAAGAAACTCAAATTTATGAACAGCGTCAAATATTGACTTTCTCCCAGCCTTGTCCAAGGGGAGCCAAATCCCCAAGGACACCTTGATCTGACACCTGATATCTGACATTGTAACATCCCAACAACCAAGGCGTTAAAGTGGCCCATGGCCATACTTAACCCCAGGGTAATAATAGAATGATTAGGATTAAATGTCATTTTATTTACTATTTTACCTTCCTTGATTTGTAATTTTTACTGTATTATTATTTTATGTATTCGTAAATTGTTTAAACTTTACTACTACAACCGCTTGCATTGTACACTTAGTACTTTTTGTTCCCAGCTCGATCAGCTTTCTGAACAACCGCCTCCTTATAATATATTTTAAAAAATCATTAATACAAATTTGTTATCTTATTTCTTAATGTATTATTAAGTATATTATTTCAAAATTTTTAATCATTCGATTCAGGCTAGGGCAGCGGGCCCAGGCACCATTCTAGAAGTTTCCCAAGGAGCAGACAGGACAGTACAGTACGTTCCTTGCCTAACCTGAACCTACCACCAAATAAACGATGGTTCTAGTCGCTGTGAATACTGTTAATTTGATCGCAGAAGTCAAGTCTGTCTAGATATTGACCTTGCCAGAATTGCTCCCAGTTAACCCTCGGGGTGGTCATCCGAACATATCCCATGCGAACTGGGTTTCCAGCAGTTCCACGAGGAGGCCTATGTTGGATTAGAACAGTGAGGGGCTATATATTGTGCATCGCTGTTCTGTAACTATTCCTCCCTCTCAGAAGGGCCAGACTAGACTCCAGGTTTCCTCTCAGTAAATGGTTATTTCTGAAAGATTCGATCCAATCCCTTCTTATAGGAATATAGCTACCCCAGCCATGTAATTGTAACGGAAAAATGTAACAATTTACCTGTATTTTTTAAGCTGTTTGATTTACAAATTACCTTCATATAGTTACAAAAATTAATCCTTTCAGCCCTGGGTTTTTTAAGACATGCCAAAAAAAGTTTGCAAAATATTGTTTATAGGTGTTAGAAATCATGTATAACATATTCACATGTTTCTGCTACTAAATTGTTCCACAAACGATGTTCAAAGCAAATACCCACAGGTTGAGTGGAAAAACATATGCGGACAAGCTATCAGATAAGATGACAAACTATCAGATGGCAATGAATAGTAAAGTAGCCTCTAGTACCGATAAAACAGATTCCTATACACAGAGTGTTTCATAGATCATGGGATAAACTTGGAGGGGTGGTGGAAAGAACTAAAACATGCATTTTTTAAAGGAATGTAGGGTCTAAAGTGACGGGTTCAGGCAGGAACGAAAAAAAAAACCTGACAAGAGAGGAAAATGCGTTTATGACCAAAATCAACGCAAAGTGCTTCTTTATAGCAATACAGTATTCACAATAAATGTTCAAAATTGCGACCACCAGCAGTAATACATGCTTGGTAACATCGCAGAAGGGATTGACGAACATTTTGAAAAATGACAGGCATTTTGCGCACACTTGCAGCCGCAATGGATAGTCATGCAATGAGGTCCTCCAGTGAGTCAATTGGAGCATCGTAAACGATGCTCTTCATATGGCCGCTTAAAAAAAGTCCAAGCTGGATAAATCTGGCGAACAGGGTGGTCATCGAACGGGTCCACCACGGGCAATCCATTGGCCTGGTAATGTCCCATCCAAGTAATTGTGGATTCGCACGTGGTTATGGGCTAGTGCACCATCATGCTGGAATCACATGCCATCACGAACGACAACTGGAACATCCTGCAACAATTCCGGTAGCAATTCTTGCAGAAAAATATAACATAAGCCATTTGTACGTGCAGGTAAGAGGTATGGGCCTATGAGATAGTCGTTAACAATACCCGCCCACACATTCACGGAGAAGCGGGTTTGGAATGCATGTGGACGTGTATCGTGTGGATTATGAGTTGCTCACACGTGCATGTTGAGGCTATTGAAGATGCCGTCCTGTGAAAAAGTTGCCTCGTCCGTGAATAGCACATCCGATCGGAAATCCGCCTGCGCCGCACACTGCTGCAAGAATCAATGACAGAAATGAACTCGAAGAGGGTAATCTGTTTCTTGCAAGGCTTGGACTCTCTGCAAATGGTATGGATGCAAATCATTTTCATGCAATACTCTTCAAGCGGTTGAATGACTCAGCTGCAGACAACGTGCAATAGCTCTTGTACTTGTCTGAGGTGATTCATGCACAATGTTCAAGATGGATTCTTCAATGCGAGGTTGTCGTGCTCTTCTTCCACTCCTAGTGTCAGAGGTGGCTTCAAATGACCCGTTTTCACACAGAGACCGATGCAACCTCTCGAACATTGTGTGCTTCGGCATCCGCCTGTATGGAAACCGTTCCTGGTACAACCGTAGCGCTGCTCTGCCGTTCCCATTAGCGGCACCATACATGAGATGCATGTCAGCTTTTTCCCTGTACGTAAACTCACACATCACGCTCGACATCAGAGTTGCGAATGATCTCTGATGCATCGTATCGTGGTTTGTCCGGCTCACTACCACCCTCTACAGCTGCATTACCAGCCAATCACAACTGTAGTTCCTATTACTGTTAGTGTTTCCTTTTTTGAACATTTATTGTGAATACTGTATTGCTGCAAAGAAGCACTTTGCGTTGATTTTGTACATAAACACATTTTCCTCTTGTGTCGTTTTCTTTTCGTTCCTGCCTTAACTCATCATTTTAGACCCTACGTTCCTATACAAAAAATGCATGTTTTAGTACGCTTCACCACCCCTCCAAGTTTGTCCCAGGGTGTATATATGAAGATAGCAAATGCTACCAGCAGGACTGATCGAAAGGGTTCTGTTAGCATTCAAAACAGAAGAAACAGTTTCATTTATCTTAACCCATGTATTTTAACACATTAATGGTTGTACCCTTAATTTATTTTTATCATTTAACAATCAATTATATATTGCAGATTATGTACGCTGCGCAAAAAAAGGGGGGAGACAGTTCTATATCTCCCGACTACTACATGTACTGGGACGATTGACAAAATTCAAATTGCGTTTTTCATGTCTCAAAAGCGTGACTTAGGATATATATTAGATATTTATATAGCACTGTTCTAACATAGGTATTTTGACACAAAATCGGACTTTTTCTGAATTTTGAGATGAAAATCAACCGGTTCATTAGTTATTAAAATTAAAGAAATTTTTTTATACAGTAAGTGCTAGACTATCTGGCATTTAACTAACCAGAAGTTTCAAAAAATCAGATAATTTTAGAATCATACAAACTTCTTTTAGCAGAAAAATTTCTATTTTCCAATTTTATCCAAAATCTAATCGTCATTATATGAATGCAGAAAATAGAATTTTTTGGAAGTTTGATGTATGAGTTATTGTGAAAAAGAAAAAAGGTTACATATAGACAGACAGATATGATTGTAAAAATGTGTTGTGGGGACTCTAATTTGTGCTTATTCCACAGAATACTAATTGTCAGATTTTTAAACCTAAAACATTACCTCCCTCACCTATGTACCACCACCAAATGTTGGTGAGAGATAAAAATACTATTAACATTTGTGATTTGCTTTCAACAAAACACCATGTAGTAGAGTATTTTAAAAATTCAGGGAATCTGTCATCAAAAAAGGTTTGTATTAGTTCAGTATATGCAGTTTCATTTAAAAATGAATAAAGAGTGGTGATGGAATGTAAAAAATTATTAAAAGCGATTTGAATTTTTTGCATATTGAATCTCTAAAACTAAATAAAAAATTATCTCTTCCTTCAAACTTCTTCTGGCACAAGTTTGGACTTCAAACCACTTCTGGCACTCTTTCTGTTTCTTTATCAAACTTCTTCTGGCACAAATGAAAAAACAGAAAGAGCTTTCTTAATTTTCAATGAAGCCGGTATTTGTGGTATTTTCTTTGAGCCCAGTTTAAATGCACCCCGAAATTACTATTTTTAACTCGATAAAAGTAACAGGGAATTAAATAATAGCAATAAGCATTTTGGGCAAATTTTACTCCTTGAATAAAATGACGAGAGCTTTTGTTTTATTAAATTTTCAACAATCAGTTCAAAGGCTCTTAATCCACTGAGTGCATATTTAGTTTTATATGCAGAGAAACTTACTGCGATAGGGAAACGTGAATGCCTGATTTATTTCAATGTAATTAGTCAGATCTTTACATCGGAAAGATCCCCACCAATTTTCATGGTCGACAGAATTTTATTATTGGATAAGATGTGTTAATTTTATATGTTTAAGGAATTGAATGAAATGCATTTTTTAAAAATCTTTCATAATTTTAAATGTAGGCTTTGGATATTTATCTTAATTACACATATGGTGACTGTTTTTATATTTTTAGATTGGAAATTCCTTCTTCCACTCATTTGGCTTTCTCACCAAGAATTGCACTTTTTGCATGCTCAACAATTTGGAATTTTAAAGTACTGGTCATTCAGCATTTCTTGAACTTTCTCAATAGTTGAGCTTTTAGTATAATAAAAATTTAAAGTAGTAATTAATGATATAATATATTCAAGTAATTAATGATATAATATAGTAGCCTCTATATTATATCATTAATTACTTGAAGTTCTTCTGTGCTTTTATATCAGAGTTGTATGTGTGTGAAACAATTCGTTTCTAATAATATGTTGATGATGAAAAGGAAATGCATAAATTTTCATACAAAGTGTAAAATCAATCCTCATTAGTGGTGTAACAATTTAACTGCGTGTATTTCCACCAGATTTACCAAAGGTTAAGAATAACGTACATAATCAGCTAAAAGAAAAAGAAAATTAGAACATTCATCTTTTGAGACATGGACTTGCACAGGGTATTAAAAAAAAAGAAAATACTTAAGTCCAAGGACAATGCATTTGTATACAGTCAAAAGTCTTTAATCCGGACTCGTCGGGACTTTGGCGATTCCGGATTATGGATCATCAGTTTAAATCTGGTAGGATGGCATGCAGAAATTATAAAATTAAAAATATTAAACCATAATTAATGAAATAAAGAGCAATTATGTTCTAAAGCATATAAAAATTTACAAAAAAAAGCTTAATATTTATTTGTTTACTTTATTAAGCATTTCCTTCAACCCGCGCATGCGTAAAACATACATTACGCATAGTCGAAATTAGAAAATTGCAACCAGATAACTATTTGATGTGTATTCGTGATATTTATAATGACGAAGAATTTGATTTAAATCATATCAAAGACGGAGTACATTGAGCTGAAATACTACATGTAATAAGGGATTATAAGCCGAATAAAATAAAAACATCTGCCCTGAAGATAAGGATAGTGCTGACAGATCAACTTCCAGTTGATTGCGCGCCGCGACGTCCCCCCCCCGCAGAGCAGCATGAAATTGATAAACAGATTTCGGAATGGTTAGAGAAACAAAGGATATGCCTTCATCCATTTTTTGCAGCAGTTCCACTTTTTGTTTGATGGAGATCGAAACATGATTCCGCTTTCTAGATCCTTTGGCAGCTCCAGAATTGGAAATTCTTTTTGACACAATCGAAAGTTCAAGCTAACTTTTATAAAATTGCTCTAACAGTCTGCAAAAAATAATAAGCGGGATCCAACTAGAAGATTCAGGAACAACGCAATCTGCAACATTAACTGAAATAGATCATTTTAGCTTAGCTTATACCGTCTATTATACGTTAAACGAGCATGCGTAAACGTATTATGTGCATGAGTAAAGGTATTACGCGCATGGATAAATGAATATGCGCATGCGTCAATGCATAACGCGGAAAGTTTGTAGCTTTGAGGTCCGGATTATGGACGTCCAGATTAAAGACTTTTGACTGTATATAGCAACCCTTCAACTAGGTTAAGATAGAGGTCATTCCAAATGTTGATCTGATGTGGCCGAGGCTAATCAGTAGCAGAGTGTGCATATTCCCTATGACATTTTATTAGAAAGCTGCATTTTGTTTCTTGACTGCATTGTGTGGCGACTCTGTAAACTTGTGTTGTACTCGCCAACCGCGCGCCGTTATCACTAACTGTAACCGAAGGTGATTTCGGCGACACACAGTCACGTTTCCTTCGCACCTATGCTTGATTTTTCGCCATCGGTGCAGAAAGACTTAGCGGGTGCAAAACAAGACATCTGTCTACTTTAAGACACAATAACACGCCGAATAAATACTAATTCAGAAGTCAAACAACAAAAATCAGCGTTATACCTACAAAATTTTCCCAGGACTAGTTTCGATGGTTTTACCGAACCACCATCTTCAGCTGCAAAACCGCAAATGAACAAGATAGGAAATAATGATTAGATAAGATAAGAAAGCCTGGACAAGAATAAGCAAGTGGCGCCATCTGTTGGCGAAACCAGAACTAAAACATAATTTCTCTAAAAGCCGAAGGCAAATTTGGATTGGAATTAGGATCGTTAACTAGAACAGAAAGATTTTTATGAATGTGAAATGCCTCTACAAAATCCAGTTCTCCAATGGAAGATGTTTCTTGAATAATTTTGGCAGCAGAAAAATTGAAAGTGTGATTTTCGGACCAACAATGTTGAGCAACAGCAGACCTCTGTGTTTCCTTTTTTCTAACATATGCCTCATGTTCTTTGACGCGAAATTTTAAGGCTCTCTTAGTTTTGCCAATGTAAATTAAACCACACTGGCAAGGAATCCTATAAATACCCCAGGAATTCATATCCGGAATGGGGTCCTTGAGTATAGAAGTTGGAATTTTATTGATGGGAGAGTAAACAACCCGAAAGTTAAATTTCTGCAAAATATGTGCAACTTTATAGCTAATTGATGGAAAGAAGGGAATGACAACAGAATTTTTATAATCTCCTAAAATAAGAGTGTGGCTTTTAGTGTGTTGAGATGAGAATTTTTTAACTGCTTGATTAATAATGTTGGGTGAAAAGCCCCTGTCAATAGCTATTGCTTTTAAATAATTTAGTTCTTCATCAAGGGCTAGTTTGGAGGAGCAAACTTGAAGAGCACGGAAAACATAGGAATAAAATGAAGCTAACTTTTGTTTAGTCGGATGACATGATTTAAAGTGTGGTGGAAGGCAAACCGATGAAGGTTTACGGTAAACTGTAGTACTGAAGTTGGATGTGTTACGTGTGACCAGAATGTCGAGAAACGGAAGAGAATTGCAAGTCTCAAGTTCAAAAGTGAACTGAATATCAGGATCAATAGAATTCATTGTTGAAAAAACTTTATTTAAATCATCTTTATTACCTTCAAACAGGGTAAAAGTATCGTCTACGTAGCGGAACCATGCCGGGAAGTTTAAAGTTTCAAACAATTCTGATTCATAATAATGCATGTAGATATCAGCCAGGATGGGACTGAGGGGACTTCCCATGGCTAAACATGTCATCCGACTAAACAAAAGTTAGCTTCATTTTATTCCTATGTTTTCCGTGCTCTTCAAGTTTGCTCCTCCAAACTAGCCCTTGATGAAGAACTAAATTATTTAAAAGCAATAGCTATTGACAGGGGCTTTTCACCCAACATTATTAATCAAGTAGTTAAAAAATTCTCATCTCAACACACTAAAAGCTACACTCTTATTTTAGGAGATTATAAAAATTCTGTTGTCATTCCCTTCTTTCCATCAATTAGCTATAAAGTTGCACATATTTTGCAGAAATTTAACTTTCGGGTTGTTTTTTCTCCCATCAATAAAATTCCAACTTCTATACTCAAGGACCCCATTCCGGATATGAATTCCTGGGGTATTTATAGGATTCCTTGCCAGTGTGGTTTAATTTACATTGGCCAAACTAAGACAGCCTTAAAATTTCGCGTCAAAGAACATGAGGCGTATGTTAGAAAAAAGGAAACACAGAGGTCTTCTGTTGCTCAACATTGTTGGTCCGAAAATCACACTTTCAATTTTTCTGCTGCCAAAATTATTCAAAAACATCTTCCATTGGAGAACTGGATTTTCTAGAGGCATTTCACATTCATAAAAATCTTTCTGTTCTAGTTAACGATCCTAATTCCAATCCAAATTTGCCTTCGGCTTTTAGAGAAATTATGTTTTAGTTCTGGTTTCGCCAACAGATGGCGCCACTTGCTTGTTTTTGTCCATGATTTCTTATCTTATCTAATCATTATTTCCTATCTTGTTCATTTGCGGTTTTGCAGCTGAAGATGATGGTTCGGTAAAACCATCGAAACGAGTCCTGTGAAAATTTTGTAGGTATAATGCTGATTTTTGTTGTTTGACTTCTGAATTAGTATTTATTCGGCGTGTTATTGTGTCTTAATTAGACATATGTATTCATATGTGTATGACAAATGAGATTCTCATATGTATTATGGCATATGAGACAGATGAGTATTGCCATATGTATATGACAAAGATCAGTTTCTTACAGTTGTTTATAGACCAGAAGACTGGCCTGACAAGTAGTTAAAGCCACAAACACTTGTAATTTTTCCTGAGGTTATTCTGGTAGCTGGAAGAAACTGCTTGCATGCATTTCTGTAGATTTTATCTTGTGTAGTGATGTATCAGCTAGTTTTTCTTAGAAAAATCTTCACAAAGCCATTCTGCTTGATAAACAAATAACAGTATATTTTGTCATACTAAAAAAAAAAAAAAATCAGCCTAATCAGTTCTTTCCTTTCGGGCCCAGAAGTAAAAGCTGGGATCATAGTGTTTCCTACATACAATATGAATATGAGACAGTTTCTTTTAGAAATTCCTCCACGAAGGCATCCCTTCATTTAAGCAGATAGCTGTAATGTAATTTGCTATATTCCAACAAATAAAACAAACAATTTAATGACTTCTGTTTCTACAGCATCTAGTCCCTCCCAATAGTTAGAATTTGCTGAGTATTTTTTTCATGATGCATTCAACAGTGTCTCTAGTTTCCTTACAAAGGCCATTTCAAAAATAGACATTGCGCATAGTACCTTTCAGCAATTCGCAGAAAACCATTGAATTCTGAGATTTTTAGCACATTTTATGCATTAGTCTGAATGAAGCAGGTGGATAGATAATTTATTGTGACAAATTATATAAAAGATATGCCTTTATGAGAAATTTTTTAAAGACAGTTAGCCTAAATTTCTCTAGGAATAAATGCAGCTTTTTTGAAGTTAAGTAATTTGTATTTTTATGGGAAAGCCATGAAAACCATGTGTTTCCAATCTATTTATCTACTGGTTATTGAATCTGGAACAAACTAATAGCATTCCATGGCTTCAGACGACATTCGACCCATGATGAGCCTTTTTTTCTAATACAGTAAAACATGGGTAATTTTTATTAATGGGTAATGATAAATGACGAACTTTCAGGAAATTTATGAAAATTAATACATGAATGTGTACAGTTGGTTGAATACAAAATGAAGAGCAAAATATTAATGTAATTTATTGTTGTATACCATATACAAAATGTTATAGCTATTTCACAATAAAAAGGAATGGAAAAATTTATTTGAATAAACATTTTAATTTTAAAAATGCATAAGCCAGGCTATTTTCCATATAAACGTTCATAGTATTGAGCAACTAATTGAACTGAGAGACAAGAGTTCATATCTACTTTGTAACATACTTCTGTCACCAGTCTATTGATTGAACAATAAGCAAGTGACAGTCAAAATCATCCATTATCAGTCAATGATGTGTGCTAATTTAAGTTCGTATTTATATGAAGTGACACCTGCTTGATTTTTACTCGCTATAAATACTCTTTCATGTGAAATTAAATATCAAATTACGGAAGTTTATGAAGTTGACCTGTTAAAAAATCGAAATTGAGACAGTGACATGAAAAGTTCTTGGGTGAAAGAGATGACATGCATTTCTAAGGGGAACTCGCTCGTATACACGTTACACATGGGGAAAAAAACAAAAACACCCATGCAGCCAGCCAGCCTTGCCTTTAATATAAGGTTAGGTACTTTTAATATAAAAAGATTTTACTAAACTAACAGTCTCTATCTTTTTCTTTTAAATATTTTATTCCTAAATGGATACTGCTTTTTGGATTTTTTTCATGTATTCATGAATAAATATTTTTATGCTTCACTTTTGCATGCTTGGATACTGAGCTGCCATTTTTCGAAGTTAATTAACTAAACCATAATTTTTTATCTTTAGGTATCTGACATATAAAATTCTAGTAAATTTAAAAAAAAAACCCTCAACTTTTATAATTACAAGAAATGCATAGTGAACTTTGCGAGAATCTGTGGTATATCTAATCTAATATTATTATAGATTTGTTTAATGGATAGAGTCATGAACAGGTTTAAGAAATAATTATGTCTATGCTTCTCATAGTATATAAAAAAGATAAAAATCTATTAATCAGACCTTAATATAGAAAATGCATAATTTTTGTAAACACACCAAAGGTTCTTCACTAGTTGTTAAACAAATAAAATCTGTTCATAATTTTAATTCAAAATTCAGAAAGAAAATGAAATTTCGTGTGGTTTCTGCATATATGCGATTCATGCATATTAATGATTCTAACTAAAACTTAAGAAAATCCTCCATTAAGAATAATAATTATGAACTTTATCTCTTAAAAGAATCTCAAAGATAAATTTTACTATTTTATTACAACAGTGTTACTTTATAACAGCTGCACATTTAAATAACCCCATGTTCTCAACAATTTTAGTACAGAAATTATCTTTAAAGTAAGAACCCCGAAATTAATCTCTAAGAATTGGTAATTCAATCCAGGTTAGACTATTGGCGCACAATTTGTCTTCATAATTTTTCCTATGTGCACAGTGAATATGAATGTTACATAATCTTTCACGAAGGAAAGATTCCTCTTAAGCAGATAGCCTTCGTGCGCTTTGCCATAAATTGACTAACAAATACAGCTTCATAAAATAAGTAATTAGGGAAATATGAATAAAATAGCCATCAGTAAATTTTTTAATATATTTTCAATTTTAGGTTAAGTACATTTCTGAAAATATTGAATGAACTGAAATATTGTAATGAAGGTTCATTGTGTTCTCGATGAAATTAAATAATGCATAATTTTTAATGTAATACTATATTGAATGCTTTAAATGCTTTAATTAATGCATTTATTTGCAAGAAATATTTTAATTGTAGTAATTAGCTTTATAAAATTGAATTTTGATTCTTGTTTTTAATGAAAAATCAAAATCCTTAAATAAGTATAGAAACAGACATCTATGTATAAATATTTACAGCACTAGAGAAAAGTACTCAAAGAAACTCTGTTTCACATTAAATTTACTGGGAGTTAATAAACAATAACTAAATTTTGACAAAACAAATAAATTTACATTAATTGATGTAATAAATAAACAGAATATCAGAATGAAATGAGTAACAATGCAAAATTTACGAAAATATGCGTATCAATACATGCAAATTATAAAAATAATGAACAGTCAACGAGAAATATATACACTGCATGGATTACAAAAGAGGGAAAAGAAGAAGATGCATGAAATATGCTTTAGTTTCTTCCTTTATTTACCTTTAGTATTACAGCTTTTCAGTTATACAATGAATATTTAAACAATGTCTGGAAAGAATTAAAAAACTCTAATTATCTGAGGCAAAACTGTTAGTATTGTGACAAGTAATATAAAATTATATAATCAAATTAATAAATCTGAATCAAGATAAGACAAAATATAATAAGAGAATAGATAGAATTACAGGAAAATTAGTTTATTTGAAATATGAAAACAGCCTACAGTATAGCATCACATTAAAACATTAGAAGTGTACTTTGGATTGTAAGAAGTTATTAATATAAATTAGAATATAGAGGAAAGGATGAAATGATAGGACTGGAATTTTAGAAAATTTGTTATTCAGTGACAGATTACATTCCTTTGATAAGATGGACAGAAAATTATTTTTAAGAAAGATCTTAATTGTTCAAAATGTTTTCTAAATCTGGAACACTGCACCACCAGGTAAGGCTTGAGACTGTATATCCCAGAATGAAAATAGTAATTAAAATATAACTGAAATAATAATACAGTAATTTTATTGTAATTCAATAAATGCACAAAATTGTGAGATAATTACTTCAAAGTATATCAAATTTAGAACTACAGTATACAAACGTTTGGAATACAAAAGATCCCAAGCGTGAAAAATGTGAATGAAAAGAGTACCAGCTATACAAAATTCTTCGCTGAACCTAGATGTATACAGACATTTTATAATGAAAAAATGATTTTTAAAACATTCTGATAGAAAAATATGAAACTCTTTGATGAGATCTAATGAAAATATCAACAGAATCAACTTGAAGATGTTTATAAGTTTTTGCAAAATAGTACGCTTTCTATGAAAAATTAAAGAATATTTCTTAATTTCTTGTAGAGTTTTATTCGTACATGTGGTATATAAATATTGTTAAGAATTACTTCGATTTTCTATTCCTTTTCATTCATTACATCAGTTAATAAGAAATAACTGTTTTGCTAATAACCGAAATATGAAATATACTGTGACCCGAAATGTTGTTCGATGCCGTTTACTTACTTTTTCTTACTGTTATTTATTTCACTTAGAGTGCAAGTAGATGCGTAGCAATACAATAACAACAGTATTCAAATTATAATAATTTAATTCAATATAAGTCACAGAGTAATATCACATGTAAATTTTCTGTCAAACATTGTGAATTATATGTAATAGGGAATGTTTACAAACTAAGAACAATATCTGTGAATTTAAAAATATTCTGCCTAAAAAACACTGAAGATGTATAGTTTTCCTATATCCTTAAAGTTCAAGTGCATACCATATAACAACGATAGCAAATTTTTACCGATAACTGCTGTGCTTGTTTACGATATTATTAACCTATTGTAATTGGCAAGCAGTGATAAATCAAAGAGTAGGGCAACCACTGTTAGAACTATATTAATCCTGCTCGTATGCCATTGGTCAACAAAAATAATGTAACGATGACGTAGGTACACTTCCGGTGATGACGTACAACACACTTCCGGGTTCCGATTTGCAGAATTGTAGCTCGTTCCCAAAAATTAATGTCTTTAAGAAGCAAATTTTAGCTAGGTTTCAAAAAAATAATAAATGAATGAATTCCTACATAGTAATGTGTATGCCCTTATTTTGAGACTTAAATAGAAAAGACATATATCATCGCAGAGATGTACATAATATTTTAACTAAAGTAACATTAAATATTACCGTTCCCAAAAAATTCATGTATATTTCAGAAAAACAGTAATAAACAAAATCATAACTTCATACACAGTGTGAGAGCATTTCAGCAAAAATAGGTCGCCGCTTTTTCGGATGGCCTAGAGTCTTCTTTTTCCATCGATAGAAAAACTTGTGTCAACGATAGGGGAATGGCCGGTTTATCGATTACGAGTTTCAAAGTCCGTCTCGTCCGTATATTAAAGAACCTTGGTCTCGTGTATGAACCTTTGTGTTTAGAGGCAAAATGAATTTTGCGAAATCTTGGAGCGAATTTAAAGAAATACTTCGCAGACACGAAGTAGAAACTGTAACAAAATATGTTTACTACTATGGAAAGTCATTCGATAAAGAGAGTAAGTAATTTTTGAAGATGTAATGAGTAAATAAAAATCCTCTAGAATGTAAATGCTTTCTTTGGTTGTTTAGTTGATATTTGGCCATTTTGTTCCAAAGAACTTATCAACACTAATTTGTATTAATTTTATTGCGTACGATCTAGTTGATGTTGCGAGATTCGGTCCAAGTTGAAAAAAGGGTTTTTAGACGTTCATATTCATTAATTTTGTTGCATAACGTGTAATAGCGTTATGTTTGATTTTTATTTGGTTTCATTGTCAGGTATTGCATGTTTTTTTTTTTTTTTAAATAGCTGATGCTTCACGGAACATTCCGTACTATATTAAACATTAAACAAGATATACCGTGTTAGATTTGAAAATTTTTATTGTTGTTTCTTGAGAAACTCGACAATTGTCTCGATGACTACTATATTTTTCATCCTATTTTAGTGTATGAATGCAGTCTGTTGATTTGAAATATAATCATTTAATAGTCTATAAAGAAAATCCATTCTTTAGTTTTATCATTAACAACATGTTTCAAAATAACCTTATAATAAACACTACCAATTCAAAAAATATTCTGTTTTATTTTCAGGTAATAGTTCACCATAAAATTATAATGCATTGAAATATCAGGAAGTTATAATAATAAAGATATTGAATTTTAGAAAACAGGAAAGTTTTCTGAAATGTATATATATTTCTTTAGTGATGTGATATATATATTTCTTTAGTCAATGAATGCTACTTATCTTGTGTGTAAAATCACATTACTGTCTATTTTGACTCTTAGCACCAATGGACTAGCAGATAAGATAGCTGAATACTGGATGTTTGATCAAGGTACAAATACTGTTGAATGGATTAGCTGCATGGGAATTTTCCTGTTCTCCTTATATATAAGTGAATACAAGACAGTTTCCCATTAGACCTTCTCAAAGGCATCCCTTTTGCATAAGGCAGCTAGCTCATTCTATACTTTACCTAGCATATATAATTTTAATATGAGACAAAATGACATAATTTTTTTACATAATAGTTTAATGCTTTTAATATCTCTCTATGTTTGCAGTAGGTGCTGCTTAATGTGATTACATTTGCCCATTTTTGATAATATAAGATGATGAGAAAAGTATCTTTTAAAATAGGAATTGAATTAACTATAAATATAACTAGCCACTTTCTTAACATTTTAATTAGGAAAAATAAAAGTTTGTTTATCAATTGTTTACAGTCTTCATTGCAAAAGTTCATTTGAGTAGTCCATAATGTTTCTGAAATTTATTGGACCAATTCTATACCTATAATCTTAATACTTGGAGGGCATCCTTGTTTAAAGAGATTTTACCAATGTAAAATCTGAAATTGGGCAAAAACGCAAGTGTATTTTGGCAAAGATGTTTTCAGGAATTTTTACCTCCCTTTTGAAGAAGAGGGAACTGTGCTGAAGCCCTTCCAAATCAATAGCTATTGAAAATTTGTATGAAATTAAGTTTTTTTTTTTTATTATTTTATTGTTTTGCGCTTTTTTCTAAATGCTTGATTAAAATCATTTTCGTTCTTCAGTTTAAGAAATTTATTGTATAATATTTTGATTATATTAACCAAATTGAGCAAATAAAATTACAGCAAATGATGCATTTTTTATGTTTCCATATATGAAAGAGCAGAACTTAGAAATTCAATAGCAATATACACGACATCAGCTGCAATACATTAAGCAGTGTCTACAGTATGTAGTATATATAGAGACAGTTAAATGTATAATATGTTTATAGAGATCTGTAATTTCTTTCTTTTAAAAATCAAAGTATAATGTTAAATGTATAATATGTTTATAGAGATCTGTAATTTCTTTCTTTTAAAAATCAAAGCTTATCAGATTGTGATCTAAATCAAAATTTTCTTTCCAGTTGAACTAACTCCAGATTTACGATTAAACTGGTTAGATGATATTCCCTATTTCCACTTTGGGCGAAAAACCTATGTTTGCCATCAAGGAAAAGATCTGAATAAATGTCAAAAGGAAAATTATGCTAAAGAAAAAAATGAAAAGGTAAAATAACATTGTTATATTTAAAAATTTATACAAAAATATCACCTCTTGGATTATATATATATGTGTGTGTGTGTGTGTTTTTTTTTTTTTTTTTTTTGGTTGATCTTTACATTATGGTAACTTGGCAATTTTTTGGCGAAAATTTGGCGACCAACTCTCCTACAGCAACCCTCTATTTTTTTTCCCCGCCGCCATTTTGCCTTCACGAAGTAAAGACATGTTTCTTTTCTTTTTATCTACTGAACACTTCTTCCAACAATCTACTAGCCGGATTACACTTATGCTAGAAATTTTATCAAACAAAACTGCTTAATCATGACAAATATTCACTGCAAAATTGGGAAAAAGTGCACAATACCATACTCCTTACGCGTTTTTCAAAATAACACATACACATAAACCATGTACACGCCGACTTTTTACTTAAAAAAACATCCCAGAATTGCACAAAAATGGCATTGTGCACACTCTTCACTATATCCATGTACACTGCTTTTTTCTCATAAATTAGAAAAATTTCACGAAAATACATGACAATTTTCTCAATCTTTAAACCCGGTAAAAAGAACATATATGAAATTACCTGATTGCGAAAAAGTATTTACCCTTTCCAAATATAAACATTTCCACATATAAATAAATAAAATATCCAAAAACTTTTACCTCTAAATCATCTATTACATTACACACGTCACCAACGTGTACTTAGTATCAAATATTTAAATTATTTCCATGCATGTTTACTTCAACTTAAACGTATACCAAATTCCTACAAACATAAAATTCACAAAATAACTATCATTTAATTAAAATATCACTAAACCATGTACACGTCGACTTATTTTTACTTAAAAAAAATCCCAGAATTGCACAAAAATGGCATTGCACACACTCTTCACCATATCCATGTACACTGCTTTTTTCTCATAAATTAGAAAAATTTCACGAAAATGCATGACAATTTTCTGAATCTTTAAACCCGTTAAAAAGAACATATATGAAATTACCTAATAACGAAAAAGTATATACCCTTTCCAAATATGAACATTTCCACGTATAAAATAGATAAAATATCCAAAAACTTTTACCTCTAAATTATTTGTTATATTATACACGTCACCAACGAATTCATACCGCAAACATTCCAAATACTTATTTGATCAAATATTTTAATTATTTCCATGCACGTTTACTTCTAAAACGTATACCAAATTCCTAAAAACATAATATTCACAAAATAACTATCATTTAATTAAAATATAATTAAATTCAAAAACACTACTTAAAATATAAATGAGCACATACATTAAATTAATACATACATAAATACCCATTTCGAATTCACTTTAGTTATGGCCATGGGATTCAAGAAATCACGAACACTGTTTCACACAACACAGAATAAAGCCAAATACAAAATTTCCAGATTTTTTCCCGATTTCCCCCTTTTTCCGATTAAAGAACCGTAATTCGTCTATTAATATCACATGACATATCCCATGATCTCTCATTTCCCTCACACAAAATAATGCGTAATCGGAACTGAGTACTGCTCACATTATTACCAAAGTCCCAGGTAGTAACCTTTATCGCTTCCAAAATGTCGCCAAACTACCAGTTACCATATTGTAAAGATCAACCTTTTTTTTTTCTTTTAGTGTCAAACTGATCATGCTTTTGGTAAAGGATATTCCAAGAACCAGACAACTAAAAAAGTTAATTGTCCAGCTGTAATTAATGTTATCCGAATGTACAGGATGCCTCAGTTCAAGGTAGAAGTTTATTTAACTTTTTGTTCTAAGATGGTCTTAGTAATTTTAGAGAATTTTTTTTTTAAGGAAAAAATATAATTCTGTCACGTATGAGCAAGATGTATTGAAGGTATTCTATGATAAAGTATACATACTTTTTGACATAAAAACAAAAGGTATTTTTAGAGTCACAATGTAAAAAAGAGAAATGATTTTTTGTGTCTCTTTATTCAACATATTTTTCTAAATAGTTTTTTTTTTTTTTTTTTTTTTTTTTTTTTGGGCCAAAAGAGGGTTTTTAACAGTAATATTTTCCTAAATAAATAATTCAGTAATTGACATGCAAATAAAATGATGTTTTCAGGCCAGAAATAAAGGCTTTTTATGCTAATTATATTCTAACCAATTTGCTACAAATAGAAATAAGTTGTTCAAAGTGAAGTTTTATTGGTTATGTTTCTTTGAAGAAGTAATTTGATCTATTGTTATAAAAATGGAAGATCCTTTTTACAGCTTTTTTTAAAGGAAAGAAATGACTCCTTTTTTTTTTTTTTTTTTTTTTTTTTTTTTTGAATAATTTGCTATGAACAGAAAATTTTTAAAATTGAACCTTTATCAATAATTAGTTTTAGATGACTGTGCTGGAATTTCTAAATTTTACTGTGATAAATATGTTTAAATTACAGGTAGTGCCAACCTGAAAAAGAAAGATTATGATATCTCGGAAAATTAAGGAAAAACTAGCCAATAAAGATAGTATTGCTGGTGAAGAAGTTTTCATGTTTAATTTACCTAAAACCAAGATCATCAAAATCATCTAATGGGTAACATGGCTGCAGTAATAGAACCTATAGATGCTAGAGTGCGGCATTTCATAGCTTCTAAAGTTAAGAATGGAAAATGCAATGCTACTGTAATTGCAGAGCTATTAGAAGTATACGTTTCAACTGAATTGGGAGAAACTGATAAAACGCGCAGACGATTTTATCCAGAAATGGAGGCAATAAGGAAAATAATAAGCCAAGCAAAATCCGATATTAGAACTAGTAAAATTGACCAGGAAAATACAGAAATGTTAATAAATAGCTGGGATACTTCCAAGTGTTCTGTTTTTTTTAGACCATGTACTGAAAATACATATGATGGTACTGAGCCAAATGACTTTACAGATTCAAAACTAAATCTGCTATTTGTATATCAAAGTGAAGAAATGAAAAATTTATATGTCTTATATGGTTCTAATCTTGTTCTTCTCGACGCGACCTATTGAACCTGTAAGTATGCTCTCCCACTTTATTTTTTAGTTGTCAAAACAAATGTGAACTATCAAATAGTGAGCATAATTATTACACAAAATGAAACAGCCAAAGCATTAGAAGAAGCTCTTATAATTATTAAAAATTGGTCGCCTCTCGTTAGACCAAAATATGGGATGGTTGATTTTGCAATGGAAGAAATTACAAGTTTGGAAAATGTCTTTACAGGAATTAAGGTTTTTATATGTAGTTTCCATCGAGAGCAGGCATGGTCAAGATGGGCTTCTAAGAAAAAGAATGCAGTGGTTCCCAAAGAAGAGCTTTTGTGTAAATTACGTGCCATAGCAAATGCTCCAACTCAAGATGAAATGGTTGCAGCAATAGAGGTATTAAAATCATGGAACCAATATGAAGCTGTGAAAGATTATTTTGAATTAACATAGTTCAAGGAAATTGAGAGATGGGCTTTGGCTTACAAACCAAATGACTTATTCATAAACTCGAACAATGGTGTTGAACGCTTAAATGAGGAACTAAAATATAGATATCTTCAGGGATATAAAAACTGTATGCTGTCTGAAATAATTAAGATCTTGGTTGAGAAATTTCTGCCAGAAAGATATAGAATTTACGTCAGAAAAAATCTGAGTATGCTTTCGCAGGCCAGATTATACAATGAACATCTACCAAATTATTTAATCAATAAGCCAAAATGGTTAATTGATCACATAAAAACAAAATTAAGAGCTGCTGAAGTTTATGTGGGTAGTATAAAAAAAATTTCACATGGCTTCTTTAAAGTTTCTTCTCAAACTAAGCATGATGCAGTTTATTCTGTCATGTTTGATGAACAGAAACAACTATGTCAATGCACATGCTTAGATTTCAGAAGAAACCGACTGCTGTGCAAGCATATTGTGTTTGCTGGCATGAAGTTTCCAGCCTGGAGTTTGGAATGTACTGAAGAATGGCTATTTTCAACACCTATTTTCAAAGTTGATGAAGATTTAGTCTCAAGAAGTATTTCAGGCACCAGAAAACGAAAATATTCATCAACTGAAACTCCTTCAGGTGGAACATCAGATAATTTACCCACCATATCTGAAGAAGCAACGTTGAGTAAAAAAAGAAATTTGATCAATGAGTGCGATGCAAATTACAGATCAATTCGGTCACTCCTTTGGAATTTAGATAGCGAAAATTTACACAATGTAGCCAACTCTTTGAAGGAGATTTTCGAGTGCTTCAAAAACAGTTATGCGAGATGAAAATACTGGTCTACCGCTTCAAATTGAAAAAAAAAAATAAATAAATAAATAAACTAAAAAAAAGTAAAAGAATTGTCAAGAAGTATGGTCAACTAAACCTCCATCGCCGTAGAAATACCAGAGTTGGAATAAAGGTGGATATACATAAAGAAACCATTTCAGTAGATGGCCAGTAATTAAAATTAGTATAAAACCTAAAGCAGGCTACAAAGAGCCTTTGGCAAAGGTGACACCCCCACCTATGAGTGGATAATAGAGTAATCTCGGGGACCTGCATGCCATGGATACACTAATACTTATTTTCAAATAAAATAATAAATTTCATACTTTTAGGATAATCTTAAATACTGAATATTATCATACTTGAAATACTTTAGTATGTGCATTTATTTTCGGATTCTTCAGAATTTATAGTGAAAAAACTGCTACAACTATATACTATCAAATACCAGATTTCAGACAATTAAAATTGACGATAATTCAAAGTATAACATATAAGTTTTGTACAATTCAATAAACATAATACATGTTATTATTTAGTAATATTTATTTCCTGAACAACTTTACAAACACTTATTTGAGAGTCATATAACTTATTTCTATTCAATAAGGCTGCAGCTGCATTGATTGTCACGATCAAGACATATGAGCAATATAGTATTTAATGCACTCAAAACTGAATCTGGTAAAGACTTACGGCATATTGGTTACCAAATGCATCTAAAGCAAACCAGTATGCAGGGTTAGTTTTACAGGTTCACTTGTTTTCAAATTAGCAACTCTGTAAAAGTTTTACTCTTGGTTGTACTGACACTGTCTGTTCTTTCTCATATCTAATTGTAGTTATTCGGTTGTAATATGCAGTAAAGGTAAGAACACTGGTGTAATATGCTGTAATTTTTATGTTAGATAGCCCAGTTACATGACTACAACATTTTTCCACTACTTTTTTTACCCTGTAAACTCGGTTTAGAAAGTTATTTTCCATGATTTTGGGGTGTTGTATAATACATCATATGGAATAACTACAGTTAAATGTATTCATTCAAAAGAGGATATATTGTCTTGCTGAATCCTTTCCTGTACTTATTGTTTGATTTAATATTTCCAATGTGGTGGATTGACCATCATGGAATCATAGCATCCACTAGATCTTTCAATATAACTCCATTCAGATATTCACATTTATATTATTGTAAATTAACGTAGAAGACAGATTGATAGATTTTCTCAGTTCATAGTGCCAAAGTGTTTTTTAATAATGCTAAAATACAATTTAAAAAAAAAGATTACTCATGTTATTATGTAGAATTAATGTTAAAATTCCATACAAGAAACAAGTATCGATTAATTGTGTTATATAGAATTAAAGAATAAACAGTCAGGTAGAAATTTATAAATGCATAAAACACAACAAAAGGCAGGGCTGCATTTATTCATCCAGTTCATTGAAAAAGTTGTGGCTTTCCTAGACCCCTACCCCTTGTCGAACATGTAGGTTGTTTCGAATGTTGTCATGAGTAACTAACATAAAATATAATTTTTTCCCCAAATTAGTATGTTATAATTTTTGAATAAAAGAAGAGTGAGATAAGTGGTTATTCTAGCCGAAATAAAGTGTGCGTCGAGTTCCAGTAAAGACCCAAAAATGTCATCTGGGAAAGCTGAGAAAGGGGAAACGAGCTAGCTTTAACCTGAGTCTAGAGATGCATATAATACATACATACAATACAGATAAGTGTGAGTAAACTGGTGCACTTAAATTATGTATAAGTCACAAATGTACATTACAGGTAAAGCATGTCAATTTAAATAATATGTGTATTAAGTATGGCCATAGGCCATTTACAATTATTTGGGTCATTCACATTATAATCGTAAACCCTTATAACAGGGTTGTCTTCAATCTTTAAATTCAGAAAAACTTCTAAAATCGTAATTTTTTCTATAGAAGAATTTCTATCCTCAGAAAAATAAATGTTAAAGAATTGAAATATAAAATTTGTGCATTTTATGCAGAAAGTAAAAAGAAATTCATTATTTCATTATAAATTTAATCATAAACAAAAATCTGCTTAATATTTTTTAACAATAATAAGAGAATTGCAAAGATTATTTCAAGTATTTCATTTTGATGTCCAGTGATATTAAAAATTGTTTTAAATTTTGACTTACAGATGCCCTAGAGGAGTTGCATGGTATCTAAAATTTCTGTGAAACACAGTTTGAAAACCTTCAGACTACTCGAAAACTTCAGATTATGTGAAAAAAGAAATGTAGATGTAAAGAGCAGTGATTAAAAAGTTTTAATGACCAAAATATTTTCATTCCATCAGATTATTTGTGTATTTTGAAGAAGACACAATCAGATAAGATCACAAATAGAGGATAAGTTTTTTTCTTTTTCTTTTTTTTTTTTGGGGGGGGGGAATTATTGCATATACCATACATTTTAACATATAGAATATTCTTGGATTGTCTACTGAAAAAAGTACATAATATATGTAAATTTTAATATATAAGAAGTAATGCAAATATTTCAATAAATGAATGGATAAAAAATGGCCTTCTTAAACAACCTCATGTTTAAATTACTTAGAGGAATTTATGCGAACATGTTTCTGTTGGCATTAATTAAACATTAACAAATGTAGATGAACACAAATTGCATAATGTATTTTAATTGAATATATGTTTTGGAATGAAAAATGTAAACAGCCTTAATATACTTAATAACTCGGATTTGTAATGCATATATTTTTATTTCCAATGGCAGACAAAAGTATTTATACAGACACACTATCAAATAAACACACACAAACAAATATATCACACACTAAATAAACAGAGAATAAGGAAGCCTATTTACTACTGCTTGAACATACTCTAGGCTTCTAGTAACAGCCACAGAGATCCTGTACAAAGAGAGCCGTGCATTTTGCAGATGGTGGAGGTTCGTATCTTGGGCTTTTATCACAAAGGACGAATACAGAATTTTTTAATCAAAAAGTTTTGCTGAATAATGACGAGTTAAAATACAAGTTATTATGGTGGAATTAGCCTTTGGGTATCGGAAATGAATATGTAGTTGAAGAACGAAGGTTTGCTTTAAATTACAGATTTCTAATACATTAATTTAATTATGTGTTTTAAAAATATCATTTTAATATAATATTTTTCTAATACATTTATTTTATTATCCAAAATTATTTTCTAATTAACAGAAAGATACAGCATAACTTTCAGTGATCCATTGTCAAAAAAAGGCTTCTTCTGGACAGCTTAATAATAGTACAAGGAAATAAAGCTTATTTTATGCATGCCTTGTGATATAATGAATTTCTGAATGAGATATGAATTTCTGAAGTATTTTAAAAACTGTAAAAATATGTACATATACCATAGAAATGATTTTTAACACTAAATAAAATGCAATACGTGCCCATAGTAAGATCAACTTATGAAAGCTTTTTTACCAAACTGGAAATCATTGCATAAGGAGGAAAATTTCCAAAAGCCATTTTTTAATTTTTATAATATGACTAATGATAATGTATTGCTTTTTGATCAATAACATGGGTTGTTTGAACTAATAAAGAAAAACAGCTGAATGCACATATTAGTAACCTTAAATTGCATCAGTATTACAGCGAGTTAATTCTAAATTACAAAACACTTCTGTAAGACAGTCAGACACAGCTGCTACAAAAAATTTTCTATGGAAGTGGTTGTCTTAGGTGATATTTGATGTCAATGTTATTAAATTACCACTTTTGTTATCATCATAGTGTGATATGCATCTCTCTGTGTATACATTTTGAATCTGAAATAATGCATTCAGCATAGCATATATACTTTAGGGATAATTGGGTGTAAAGAAAAGTCAATAAATACAAATTTATTCGCATACAAAAATAATTGTATGGTTAAAATGTACACAAAATGATGAAAATACATAGTTTTTTTATTATTAATTACCAGATATAAACAGCGCATAAATCTTAACACTAAGCAGGATTATAATTTAAAAAGAAATCAATAGCAAACAAAAATCCACAAAATATTAGTTCACTTGAAGCACTACACATCTTAATATCTGCTGCAAGAATGAAAAAGAAACATGTGCCTACATGAGAAGCAACAGAAAGAAATTGGAGAGTATGGTTAAATAATAAAAACCAAATCCTTAATATCATCTACTGACAGAAAGAGAACAAAATGCAAATAAGAAGCAAATTTCTTAAAAGCTAACAATAAAGAAGAGATTAAAATTAGGATGAACTGTCATATTTTTATTGACATAAAACATCAGATGCCACTTGAAATCAAATGTTAAGTGAAGTGGTGCCCCCACCCCAGTATAATTTTTCGATGTAGAGAAATGAAAATCGTAGACAAAACAAAATTTATAAATTTCTTTCCTCCAGACATAAGTTTGTGCTGTTTAGTACAAAATTTAAGACACGCATCTCAGCTGTTCGGAGCAAAATTTTAACGCTGTCTTTGCTTGATCATTGTATATGAAACAACACAGTCAGAGAATATTATAGATATTCAAAGAAGGATTCAGTTGGTATTTCTCTAAGATTATATTACATATATAAGAAAGTGCTTGTGTGGTATAGTATTATAATGTTTATAATAACACATTATACTATATTTAATTTTTTTACTAAATCAACCCAAGTTTTAAGGCCCGTTTATTCGTATATATATGCACACACAATTAAGTACACAATATATTAAAATAGATATATCACCTAAAAAAGATATATCCCTATGAACAAAACAAAAATTATGGGTCATTCAAATAAATAAAAATTCAGTGATTCTTTTGCTGTGTTCTACCCTACGTAATTATTACTTTAAATCGTACATATACAATCAGTAGTCTAATATATATTTTACAATCAGGCATTATTACTACTTAGTCAACAATACAGACATATCTAAATTTTCATTATTGTTTACACTCATTACATGCACAATTGCGCTTTTTTATTTTAACAACAGAAATGAACTAAACATATCAATACTCTTGATCATTGTATCAGCAATATGAGCAAGTTTCTGTGCATCATACAGATTTATTCGCATTGCGCCCAGTCTCGTATACCGCAAAAAAAATAAATAAATAAAATAAAATATGAAGGTGAAGGCCCTTCCGTTCCGCAAAATTTTCCACAATTCCGCCTAAAACGTAAACAAAGTATCGAGACTTCGTCATCGATTACAAAGTGCAAAGCTATCAGCTAGTCGTCATCGATGGGGAAAGGAGACTTGGCCATCCGAAAAAGCGGCGACCGCAAAAATAAATTATACAGTGTATTTTTCTTAAATATTAGTTAAATATAAAATTAATTTATTAGTTTAACCGCTGCAATTTTTTATAGTACAAGTTTAACGAATTTCGTCACACTGTATTTTTATTTGCTCATAATTCTAAGTTTGAGATCTGAAAAAAAAAGTCGGAGATCTTAGTTACAAAAATCACAATCTATACTCATCGATGGTCAAGAGATCCCCATTTTTTCCTCACAACAAATTCCTAAGCACGAAAGGGGGGGGGCCTCCGAAGGGTGTGAGTTACTGATAAGAACGAACTACTGATAAGGAATGTGGCGTCTCTACGGAATAGTTACGAAGAAAAGAACCACATGACCTGCTATTATTACCAACTATTGTATAATGCTAGAATCTTATAAAAAATAATAAATAAAGAAATTTAATGGCACTCTAGTGATAGATAAACAGATATTGTATAGAGAACAGAATGTTACTTATCTGAATATTCCGTGTCAGGGCCTCTTTTGGATTTCTCGTGTTGATAGTGAACAGCTAACAAAACACCTGAAGTTTCGAAGAAGTGAAGTTTCCTTTTTCAATTTGATGAATGAGACATTGCATAGGAAAAGTGCATTAAACTTTTTTAGAGAGTTGAAAACATTTACTGAAACATTAAAAAAATTTCGGAGCTATATTTAGACACTGCCTCCAGCTTTCGTGATAGCAGCGCCAGACCCATCCAGCGAGGAAGAATATTCAAAGTCTGGGGATAATTCACTGCAGTCAACACAGACTCTACTTCAAGCCTAAGCGCGCGGTTCGAAAATTCCTGTGACGTCACGACTTCTGGTCATAATAAACTTCGGAACGCATGCAGTGGCTCTTTGCTGATTGCTGAAGCTTCTTACGTTGTGCGAACGCTGAACCAGAATACTTTGATTTATTTATGGTTTTAAGGTTGGATGTATTTTAGAGAGGTAAGAATACATTACTTTACTTCTGTAAATTTATATTTTTCTAATTATATCAACGTTTTTAGGCGTATGTTCTAGTACACATGTGTTATTTCTGGTAGAGACAAGGCTGCTGTGCTATGTATAATTTCTTTTTTAATTATGTTGTGTCAGCCCATCGTAGAATAAACGGGCTTTGCATAATTATATTACCTGATCTGTTTCAGAATAAAACATTTTTTTATGGACCTGTATAAATTTGATGTTATAATACAAGCTAACACAGCTTATTCTTAAAATTTTTGATGCCATTAGCTATACACTATAACTATTTACTCTCTTTTTTATTTAAAAATAATTAATTTATATTTTATACACAACTATTTACTCCCTTTTATATATTAATTTAAATAAAAACATTTCAGTTATTAAAATGCCGGATAGATGCTGTGTACCATTATGTAAGGGAAACTACCCAACAGGACCAAAAATGTCTGTATTATCCTTTCCTAAAAATGAAGATTTGAAGAGAGAGTGGCTTTCTGCAATCCAACGGAAAGACTTTTCACCCAAAAAGAGTTCAAAGGGAAGTAAAGTAGAGTTATTAATTAACAGTGTGGATTCTAATTACATATAAGGGTTCATTCAGAAATTTTTGTATGATAATATTTTGTTACATAAACCAGGATATACAGAAATAAAGGATTGAAATAGAGCTTTAATCACTGCAGATATTCTCTGGTTACAACACATGTCAGAGAGCACGGGGAGATAATTAAGTAACGTCATGAATGAAATAAGAATGTTAAGATAAATATAAGTATTCATGTTACTTGCTATTTAATTGTGTAACATTTCATTAAACTAGTTTTCTTTCCAGATCTCTGGAAGGAACCAGATTTCAACTAAGAACTCCTGTTTAGATGCGGTACAGATGAAAAGTAATTGTCCATAGAGTTGACAATGTAAAAACGATATTTTTTTTAATTTCTAGTTCTAGTGAGAAATGTTTGTAAAAGATTGGCCTCGCGTTAGATTCTAGAGCTAAAAGTTTTCAACAAGGTCGTTTTAGACCTCAGTTTCAAACTAATTAACTCTGGCGGGAAGTATGTAAGGATCTTAAGTTTTACTAACGTTTATTTTATTTTAAATCTTTACTATCACTTCTTATTTTCTACTTCCGGCCAGAATTAAAAGCTTTAACTTATTTATGCAAATTTGTCTTGCGAACGCCAAGTACTTAAGTTGTGGCTTTTTGCCAAGGAAGAGAGAGGAAGGAGCTATTAGAAGCAGGCCGCTTGCCATAGTAGTTTTACTCGGTTGCTCGTTGCCTTCAAGGCCAGAGGTTTAATCCTCTTGATAATTTTAAACGTATCGTAGTGTTAGCAGTTCTCTGTACTACATACAGCTTTTTGCTAATATACGGCCAATCTTGGAGTAGGCACTTGTTTGATTAATCCAAAGTTAATTTAGTTAGAGTTTAGTTAATATTTTTATATTCTTACGTTCAGACCACAAGTGGTTGGTCTCTGTATTCCGAAGTCCGGAAATCATTGTAAAGAAAGAAAAATAAAGGGTTTCGTATACCCTTCCTGTGTGTATTGTCTACTTCCCAAATTTATTGAACATAGCTTTAGTAAGCTCCCTGTTCCGAGTCAGGACATTTAATGTTCCTAAAGCAAGTAAGGAGGAACACAGAACCTGATACGTTTAACGTGATATCGCTACAATTTAAATTAGGAGAACCAATCTGCTTGTGTAACTCTACGCTGCATATCGTTACATCTGAACCAGTGTCAACTAGACTATTAACTAAATGATTATTTATTTCTACAGTCTTCATAATTCTATCCTTGTCAAAAATTCGTTGAATTAAAGCTTGTTTCTCGGGGGTCTGCTCTGGACAGTTCGTTGAATAATGCCCAAACTTTTTACATTTTATACATTTTACACCCTTTGATTTGTTTACACAGTGCTTTGATAGGTGCCCAAATTCCTGGCAATTAAAACATTTGACCTTATTAACGTTAGATTGATTTCGGTTTGATGACGAAAGCTTACTTCTATCTTTAGCTTGAGTGTCTATTTTCGGTTTCGGATTTTTAAACTTATCATTGTCCGATCTCATTTTATCATAAATTTTAAGCCTTTGTTTAAATTCAGTTATTGTTTCGCAACCATATAGTATAGTCTTCCTCACTACAGAATCGGGAATACCATCAATAATATATTTAATTAATGAAGCATCTTCAATGTTACCTCGGGAACACATTTCTTTCATTTTCAAAATATACTCATCTAAAGATTCATTAGGCATTAATTTACGTTTACATAACATTTCATGCAATTCAGCAGAATTAAAAGCTTTACCATATTCAGATTTCAAAAGCTTTTTTAACTTACACCAGTCATTAACTTTAGGTTCACTCTGAATAAATAGTTTCGCTTTACCTTTTAACGATCTTTTAGCAAAAACTAATTTATGCAAATCACTCAATTTTAAAGAATTTATAACATCTTCAAATTCATCAATCCATTTATCAACATTTCCAGAAAAAGGATTAACAATACTTTCAATATCAGAAAAACTAAGATGAGGTTTAAAATGATCTTGAATTGGAAGCTGCGTACTGTTATTTACATGAGACTCGTTAAAACCAGGATTGTCTCTTTGATTATCATCAAGCATTACTTCAGAAAATTTATTAATAGTTTCATCTTCAATATCACTGTTTTCTTCATGCAAAATATTTTCAAATAATACAGATAAATCACATAGGAAAGAGACAATTCGGGTTACAACTTCTGTTTTTAAACCTTCTGAATTTATGCACAATACATTGCAAACTTTAATTAATTCATTCAAAGTAAAACTATTCTGCACTGTATCTATTTTCTTATTAAATTCTTCAGAATCTGGTTTAAATATAAAGCCAGAAAATTCACGTAATCTTTTCCGATTATTTCGATCTCCATCAGTATTAAAAATAAGCTTATGCAAACTTTTGATTTCAGAACTTTTACTGTTCTTGAAAGCTGCTTCCAATTCTGGAATTTCTACTAACTTCATATTGGAAAGAAAGTTTTGTACTCACCCGACAGATGATCGTCGTCAATAAGGGTAATCCACACTTTATACGAGTAATCCAATAAATTGAATAACTTGTGAGAACAGTTCACTCAGTCAGTTCAAAGCACAGTTCTACTACTCTCACACTTTCGAGTTCGAGGCCGCACGATTGGTCGCCAAAGTTCTTTGTAGAATTCTCTTTAAAATTAGATCATGAGAGCACGGATATTTTAAATATGGTTTATTTAATAGAAAGAAATAAAAATAAGAAAAATAAATTAAGTAAAGATGAAGTTAACGGTATGCAGGATTAATATAATGATGCACAGACAGTCCTTTACACAAACATTCGTGCGTAGCTTTAAATAGTATGATCATCTAGAGTCATCACAGCTAAAGGCATAAAATCTAAAGAAGAAAAAGAAGACCGTCAGTCTTCTTTAACCCTTGAAGACGAGAGAGCCGTCTGCTCCCGTCCATGCCCGCACGCTATCTCTCGCTGTCTGGGATGATTCTCACTGCGCTGAGCGATGCTGATGACGTCATAATCCTGGTATTCTAATTCAGCATCGGGCATTGGTGATGATTCCCACGTACATTACCGAAATTTAGAAGAAACAGGAAAAAGTAACAATTGTAACGTAAGACGTACTTTTTAATAAACCATATATTATACAATGTATTAAAAGTTGACTACAACATCAAGAACAGGATAAAATATAAAATGCTGTAAACTATCTTGTTTGCCCTCGTATTTCAAGTGCGGGTGTTTCTAATGGTTTATTTTTCCTTTTTACATTTTGAAATGTTAAAAATGTGCTTTCAGTATGCCTGATTTTTGTATTCGAATATGTGGCTGTGTGTTCCTTGTAAACGCGAACTGACATAAAAATTTCTTGGATGTCGAAAGGAAGATATTCTACTCGAAAACTTCAATTAAATCGAATAAATTCATATGCTGAAAGAATTTCTAGAAATATTTGTTTTTTAAATTTTATTATTAAGATTTGAAATTCAAAATAGTTTTAAAATCTAGGAAAAAAAGTACGCGTTTTTTGGAAAGAAATTTACCGGTATAAAATCGCATAAAATTAACGGAGTGTAAGTTAAGTAAAACAGTTAGTGTACGGAAGGGTTACATATACTGCGCACGAAACACTAGTCAGAGGAACAATTAGCTAACGAATTAAATTAATTACATTAAAAAAATTTCGTTAGAAAAAAAACCTCTCCAAATGTCAGTACTGATAGCAGCACTACAAATGAAAGTTTTTAATTTCGTAACTTAATTAATCCTTTGGTATTCAATAATTTTGGCCCGCTAGCGGTCGAGTGGTTTAGTAGTTCGGTCTGAGGTTCGAATCCCGCAAACGGGCTGGCCGTACGGGCGTTTTCATGGTTTTCGCCAAGTGTAACGTGTATACGAGCCAGTGTCCATTACAAAGTCCTCCACCAAGGCATCCCTCCTCTTAGGCAGATAGCCCTCGAGGGTTTGTCGTAATCGCATAACACCAAATCAAATTAAAACCAATAACTGTGTGTTAGCGATTACTTTGCAAAGATTTTTGATAAAGATTCAAGAAAAGCCCGCAGTGGCCTAGTAGAAATTGGCAGTTTGAAGCGAGTTTAAATCCCGGTGAATGGCCTGGGTACCTGGCAGTTTTCGTGGATTTTTCGCGAATCTCATTTAAAAAGGTCCTTCACGAAGATCTCCTCTGAGTACTAGTCCTCGCTTGGGATTAGGTTTAGTTTGGTTTGTTAGATTATGATAAAACACGCAAAGTACGATCTGTCTAAAGAAAGTATGTTTCGTGAAAGACTGTCGAAGGAAAACTATCTTGTACCTGTGTTACATATAGGTAAATTCACGAAAACGCCCATGTGGTGAGCCAGTCACAGGGGTTTCAATCCGGGTCAAACTGTAATTATATTAATAGTCCTCGTGTATTTTATCGTGAGGTAAATAAAATAAAATAAAATAAAATACCGCGAAAGTCACTTTATGTTATTGAAATGGCAATAATTTCGTATTATACAGGCCATCATTTTGCGTCCATTATGAGATGTTTCTCTTTTTCGTTACCCAAGCTAGCCCACAACGGAACACTACTAGTTCTGTCCGGGATTCGAATCCCGGCGAAAGTATTCTGCACGGATGCTTCCGTGTTTTTCTCATGTGTCACGTGTACACAAGCCAGTTTCCTTTAAAAAGCCCTCCAAGAAGGCATCTTTCCCCTTATGTAAAATAACCCTCGAGTGCTTTGCAACAGTCAAATAAACCAAACGATTACTACATAACATGCTTAAAATATTTTGTGTTTAAAAGTTTATGCGTCAAAGTTGGCTCACGTTAAGTGAAAAATGCTGTTCCTTTTTTTCTCTTTCTTTGCTTTTATAGCAAAGTTCTCGTTTTCAGAATGTGAATAAAACATTTTTAATAATGTGTCATTCTATTTGGTTTTTTTGTTTAATGAAAAAAAAAAAAAATGAATTTAAGCAACAAATTTCTTATGTTCCGAAAATTTTTACCATTATAGACATAAGCTGCTGTCAAAAGTGCGTTTTCTTACTAGCGCATCTATTTGTATAGAGAACATTCTTTTGTGTGTGTTGTCCTATAACTGAAAAGATCCTGAGAAATTTGTATAGGGAAATAAAGTTATTAAATTTAAATGAAAAATAATGTTATTTGTGGGTTATATGTATTTTGAGGTAATAGTTGAAACACGAGGTATGCTATGAATTTAAAATAAGGATATATATAGTAAGGATTTCGCCGCTAGACATTCCCAACAAAATTTGCTAAATTTTTCTATATGTAGAATTAATGTATATTCCGTTTAGTATATAAATTGTGTTATAACACTCTCCTTTATCAGTGTTATTCTGTGTTATATCGAGATTTAGTTACGTCCGGTATAAGCATTTTATTTTTGTTTTATAAAACTGGTTCGTATAATAGTATTATGCTTATTAAATACGATTTATCAGGCTTTTAAAGCTATCAGACGCCAACCAGTGGCCTTCCTGGCTAAAACCGCTGATTACTACTAGTTCCACTTGCACTGAAACCCAAACGAACAAATTGTCTGCATGGTTGGGTTTCATAGTTTTCCCATGTGTGACATGCATATGAATGAGTTTTACTTAAAGCCCATCACGGCGACGAGTCTATCCTTTAGACAGACAATCTCGTTTGTTTTGCCATATTCAAATAATCGGACAAAATTTGAGAACAAAGAATGGTAAATGCATATACCATAATAAAATAAAATAAGTACATATTCAAAACTAAAATAAATGCATATAACATAAGAAATGAGATCACAACAAATTTTAAATTATTTTTAATACACTAATTACTAAATTGCATTATTTTCAAATTTTATTTCATTTTAATGTATGTATTAATGCATATTTTATATGTGCGAAAGTGCGCTTGTTTAGCTTATCCATATACATTAAATAAACCTGATTTGAAGATACATGTAGGTGAGATTTTCGTAACTTGAAAAGATTTACTCGCAAAATAATTTCTGAGAAAATATATATATTAAGAAAATAAAATTTTATCTCCCTACTTAGTTTTGTGTAAAACAATTTAAAAATTAGCTTATTATTTTTTTATATCAAAACCACTTAATTTGTTTAAATCTTTCTGTCAGACCGGAAGTATTTAGAAGCAAAAAATTGGTCTTTTGAACACATGTTTCTGTGGTATTTCCTTGTGGACGTAGATAAAAGGCCAACCCTTGAAGAAAACATTGACCGATTTCACCACCGAAAGACCTTTCCTCTAAATAGAGGGCGGCCACTTTTATCTTTGGCTTCTGCTTTGTAAAATAGTATAACTCAACCCGTTGGCCCTGTTTGCCCGAATAGCTTCTGAACAGCGCCGGACTTAGCATTTTTCCTAGGCGGAGCAAAAACTTAAAACTGCCGCCCTCACTTATCTTCCTTTAAGTTTCTCTAACAAATTTCAATTTTTTTTTAATAAACATAGAAATAGGTAGGGTTTGAGATAAAATGTAAAATCCATTTTATAGAAAGAAATTCTTTATGTGCCATTTTTGTTATAAAAGAAATATACATAACAAATTGTTTAGTTTCTTTACTTACGGCAAAGCATAAGAGGGCTAGCTGCCTAAGAAGAGAGATGCCTTCGCTGAGGGCTTTCGAAGAGTAATTGGCTTGTATGCAAATAACGCATGAGTGAAACGACGGAAACGCCTATGGAGCCAGCAAATTCGCCGGGATTCTAACCTACGAGTGTTCAGAGTTTACCGCTCAGCCGCTGGAGGCCCGACATACGGTGTATTTAATTATGGCAAAGCACACTAGAGCTATCTGCCTAAGGGGGGGGTGCCTTCGTGGAGGTCTTTCTAAGGGAAACTGGCTCGTATACACGTTACACATGGGGAAAACCACGAAAACGCCCATGCAGCCAGCCTGTTCGCGGGATTCGAACCGAACTACCAGTGTTCAGCGATTTTGCCGCTCGGCCGCTGCTGGGCCTATCATCGTCCTCACACAGCTCGATAACATAATAAACCAGCTCGATAACATATATTTATATATTCAAAATATTTACATATTCACACTGTTTTTGCATTGTAATAATCAAATTTACATAGAAATTCTCTGAAATATGCAGTTTTGAAATATTTGCAACAATAACTAGCCAAACTAATGGAAAATGATTCAGTCCTAAATACTAAAGCAGTTCAGCATAGTACAAAAAATAGGAATGACGCATTACTAATTAATATCTGAAGCAAATATATACAAGTTACAAATCACGAATGCAATGGATTCAGTAATTAACACACCAATTTCTCGAATTTAACAGTGATTTTAACCTAGCACTTTAAAATTTCATTTCACTATAATGCCTTTATGAAGACTACTCAAGAACTCTACTATCGTCCTCACACAACCCGATAACAGTATAAATATTTACATATTCACACAAAAGAAAGAGCTCTTGGTTTGTATGTTATGGCAAAGTACCCGAAGAATATCTGCCTCAGCCAACTTGTTCGCCTGCGATTGAACCTAGCGTACAGCGGTTTTCAATTCGGTCACTAGTAGGAGCAAATTTTCAAGATAAACTGGCTCGTACTCACGTTACATATGAGGAAAAGCCACGAAAACTGTCATGCAGCCAAATCATTCTCTTGAATTTGAAACTTCGGTCAAATTACCAATGTTTAATGATTTTACCGCTTGATCGCTGGTGAACGCACAAGCTTGTGAAATTAGTCTTATGAGAGGCTGTGTGTTGAATAATATATTAAAGAAGATAGAAGGTATAATATTAGTAAACGCAAAAGTGAGCTGAATATAGATTTACATATCTGGTATATGAATTACATTTATCTCTATGCAATCATGAAACATTATATCACAAAAATATAAAGGAAGAAGAAAATGTAATCAAAATATTAGGAGCATTTGCTATTATTTCCGGTATGGCTGGAAATTTTTATAAAAATTGTAAATGAGCTATACTATTAATCACGTTAACTTGTATTATAAATAGCAACAGTTAGAGATATTATTAGCATAACTCAGCGTCATCTCTCTTTAAAAATAGTTTTATTGTCTTTAAAAATTATTTATTGTTTTATTAGTCTAAACTGAAAAATAAGATGCATACTGACGATTCATCAACACGAAGACGTTAAAAACATCTTCTGTTAACTAGAGTTATGATGCAGAACTTTCTAAAAATTATCATTTAAATATAAATTGGATGAATACAATGCAAAAATATACAAATTCTAATGTATAGCAAAAAGAAATATATAATGCAAGTTTAAAAAGAAATGGGTGAACAGGACATTAAAAATTTTAAGCGATGAATAGAAGGAAGTTAGAAATTTTTTGTATAATTATGAACATGTTTCATATGTTCATAATGATTAATTAAACGTGTATGTGTTTAATTAAATTAAATGTGTTTCATTGCATATCGGTGAGAGAAGTATTGGAAAACAAAATAAATTTTTGAACATTTCTTATATTTCTTAAAATATGGAGTCTGTAAGAAAGTTAAGTAACTTCAAGTTCAGTGATTAAAAATTGGAAAAGTAAATAACGGCTTAATATGACATATATTATAACAATATTTGTATGAATTTAGAACCGTTTAACAAGCCGAATTTTGGGATTCAATGAAAAGAATTTTAAAATTAGATTAGAACTATTTACCTAAAATGTAGAATTTGAAATTTAAGATCTAAGAAAATTCATAAATATTTATCTAAACAACAAAAAAAAAATTAAACTGCGATACAAATTAATATTAGTACTGTAGTATCTTCTCTTAAATCCGATATTTGATAGGTTGATTTAATATATATAGTAGATATATATATATATATATATATATCAATTTCTTGTAGGTTCATTAATTTATCTAGTTTACATACGTCAAAACTGATATATTAAACATTACCTCCAAAGTTAAGTTAAAAGTGCACAAGTAATGTTAAAACTAAATAGGAGAAAATTCAAATTAAACTCGGTTATTACACTTCTTAAAATTACATCAGTAAATATAGATGGTAATTTTAAGAAACACGATAACTCAGTTTAATTTCAATTTTTCCTATTTAGTTTTTGACATTAATTGACCACTTTTAATTTCAAGAATTGGGAGATAATATTTTAGTACATTAACTATCGCTTTGCAAGATTTTAACTACTTTAAGTCCCAAATTTCTTCTTTATATAATAATTGTCAAAAATAACATATAGCAGCTAAATGTTGCAACTTGAAAATTTTTTAATTCCTGTGGAGCATAAACAAGTTCTGACTCATCATTCTTTATTATAAAAATATAATATGAGTATAAAAGAAAGTGATTCGTTCGTAATTCATAGTTTCTTCTTTGTGTGTCACCCTTTGTACATTAAAGTGAGGGACTGAAAAGTTGACCATTGTTAGTTGTCGAGGAGAATTGCATGGAGGTAGGAAATAACCTGCTTTCTTACCTCCTTAGAGAATTGAGGAGGGCTTCAATTAATTCCGCGAAGTTGGTATAGGATCGGGCCAGACATTTTGAAGTGAGCTTGCATAAAAGGGGCAATAATCCCTTTTGGGAAGACAAGCGAACGGCAGTGAAAAATCAAATGAGGTTGGTCAACACCCCCCCCCGCCAAGATCTATTATATTTAGGCTGTGTTGAGTTGGCAGAGGCGCCAGCCTCGAGGACAGGGTCGTCTGACCTTGTCAGTGACGCCTGCAGTTCCTCGATTGTCCTCTCTCTGATCTTATCTTTACAGTCGTATTCAGAAGTACTGAGCTTTCTTTTAACTGTTTGTTTCATTAAAAATGTTTCTTAGTAATTAATTATAAATATTCTTAAAAGTGGTCTTTAAAATTATTAATATTGTATCAAAAATTAGACAACATTCCAAATACGATCCAGTAACACGCTTGAATTTGCCGCCCGGGGCACAGCCCCGGCTTACTCCCCTCTAGATACGGGACTGCTTCTGAGAACCGTTTGCAAAGACTTCGTGTTCCCAAAGCAATCAGTCGGAGACCAATAAAATTTGTTGTCAGCATTTCTGCTCCCTCTTTCTTTCTCTGAGTTCTTCAAATCCAGGAAAGGGTAATCCGTGCATTTGGTGCATGTGAGAAAAAATTTTCTATGCTGTTTTTTGTATTATTTTTATAGTGGAGCATTTAAAAAAAAACAGCTTTATATGCAAAGTTTATATTAAAAAATTTAAATAATTGCTACAGTTTGTTCACAGTGGACAGCATGCATGTACGTACATGCATACAAATCTCTTCCCAACGATTTATAGCCATCGCATTTGAAATCATTTCCTGCCTTGTTTGCAGTGATCATTACCATCTTCTAAATGATAAATCTAACACTGACATGTACATACAGATCCCCCAAAATACCTTCATTTCGTCGATTGTGATTGAATTCATTTTGCTACGATTTTGTATCATGTACCTATTGAATTCAAATGTCAAATGTTCTAGAAATTCCTTGCCAAACATAAACATTTACAGTGGTGTTTTGGCTTGATAAGCAGTACATTTGGGTTTCAATTCACTCTTTTCGGTAGATCTTTATCTACCCACTCCACAATTTTCTCAAGGTAACATGCGCCAAAGATTTCCCGACAAAGATTTTGGATTATGGTAAAGCACACAGGGGTTACTTACCTAAAAGAAGAGTTTTTTTTAAGGAAACAGGCTGGTAATTCACAATACACTTATGAAAAACCTCGAAACCTCCTATGCAGCCGCTAGGATTTAACATGCTCAACAATCTTACCTCTCGACCGTTACTGGGCTTTCTCAGCTTACGAAATATGTATTTTAAATTGATTATTTACATAACAGAAGAACAAAATAAAATGACAGATTATAAATAGTGCATTTTACTGACAAAACGTTCTTCGAAAAAAAAAAAAAATACTGTAAAGAATAAGAACGATGCAGTTAACTTAACGGCGGCCGATAAGCAGTGCTGGTGCATATAATTTTTCAGAGAAAATTATTTTGCTCGTGTTGTCGTAAAACGAAAAATATTCATAAAGTTTTTTTATAGTTGTTAAAATAGTCATGTATTATCTGTTTTAAGAGAATATCTTCTTAGAAAATTTTCAAAATGAAATTTGCTTGAATTCACATTACGCATGGGGAAAATTATAAAGACACCAAGCCGCTAACCTGTTCGGTTGCGAGCAACAAATCCCGGACAAACATCACACATCCAGTATCCTTATTCACTCAACTTGCAGTGAACTTAAATATTTGTTTGTATATTATTATTAGTATTAAAATAATAAAAATATTTACTCTAATAAAAACAGTTGTTTAAGACATTTTCTTTTGTTAGGGATTTCATGTGAATAATTAAATCTGCGTTGAGGCAAGACAATTTCTTAGAACTTAATGCTTCAAAAAATTGAATGTTGGGATTCCTAGGAAAGAAATTATCCTCAAAAAATATATTCCACAAAAAATTTTGAATTTCATTCTTATAATGACTTCTTAAATAATTAATAATTGTGATAATTATTAAATATAATGATTACTTATTTTTTACAAAATGTACAATAATACCCTTTATTTGCAAAAATACCATATTCAACAACTATATTGTAAGCTAATAAATAATATAATAATAATAAGCTAATAAATTTGTTTCTTATTAACTATGTGCCATTTTTCCTTTTTAGCTTTCTGTTATAGGGTAATGTTTTTAATCCTTTTTCAGACAAAGTGTACTAGTGTTTCAAGGACAGGAAGGCAAGAATTTTTAACCTCAGTCAATAAATTCATGATCAACTGAAAATTCATAAAGACTGTTTCGGGTTCAAATTCCCTTTCAGAATAGAAGAGTGTATATAAAAAAAGTGAAATGCAAATTTTAAATTGATATTATCACCGTTTCAGCCCTTAAATAACTCCTAAATGTTTTGTTTATTCCTAAAAACAGATCAGATGTTTAAAAATTAATACCGTAATGTTTGTTTTAAAAAATCTCGAAATTATTGCTTAAGAAAAAGCGGAAACCGAAGCATTATTATTATTTATTTATACCAAGGGCACGTCTAATTTCTTTGAGATCGAGAAGATATTTAAAAAAATGTTTATGCTATATCCTGAAATCACTTAATTTTTTGTTTTCATAAATCAGATGAAAAATAAGTCATATTTGAAACCCATCCTTTTTCAAAACAGCTATCCACGTATAATCATGAAAATATTTTTTTTCGCCCTTAAAATTAAGACATTCAGTTACCAAATTTTAGCTTCGCTGAATATTTAACTTTACTTGAAAAAGCATATTTGTTTTAGGGAAGTAAACTTTAATGTTTCGCAGCTGTATCCTGCGGCATTGAGACGGTCATCACGGAGATTCTAGTCTTTTGCAAGACTCTTGACAGCTGACATCTACGGGACAATATCAAGTAATCAATCTCACTTAGCGGAATCATTGAAGTAAAATTCTGGGAGGGATGGGAAATAACAAAAGAACTGCCTGACAATTTTCGGAGGTTTAGGGTTATTTTCGCGACATTTTACGGGAAGTTCGGTCGGAAACTAGCGACAGTTTTAAAGGGATTTGCAGAAAATAGCTCGACAGGCTAAATGTTAACCCTTTAACTGCTTAAGACTTGTTTAAACGTTTTTGGAATTTCTTTAAAAATGCTTAAGACGTCTTTACACGAATTTCAAATCGCACGAAAAATGCTTAAGACGTGTATACACGAAGTCCGAATTTCGCGAAGACTGCTTAAGACGTGTTTAGACGAAGCGATCTGGTCTTCCTTCCTCTACCTTTCTGCAGGCGGCTGTCAGTTGACACAAAGGTCTTAATAGGGTGTAAAGTCTCTTTGAAAAGAGCACTTTAGGAAAAAGTCCTTAGAGTGAAGTATTTTTGTCAGGCAGCAGGTATGTATTATCTGTGTGCCGACTAAAAGTTTGCGAAAGAAGATAAATCGTTTTACAACTGTTTGCCTTGTGGTACTTTATACAAATGAAAGTCAAACAGGATCCGACGTTGTTATAGTACATTTCCGAATTTTAGTAGAAACAAGAAAAAATAAGAATTGGAACGGAGGACGCCTTTATGCCTATATGTTATAGAATCAAATATTTTATTTTTGTATTGAAAAATGATTACAATTTCTGATTCGTCAGGAAAAAATATAAAATGTTGCAACCAGCTTTCTTGTTTGCCTTTGTATTTCAAATGCGCGTTATTGTAATGGTATATTCTTCTTTTTACATTCTTAAATGTTAAAACTGTGCTTTCAGCATGCCTGAGTTTTGTACTCGTATGTGTGGCTCTATGCTCCGTAGAAATGGCGAATTGACATATAAAAATTATATGAATGTTGTAAGGAAGATATTCTACTCGAAACTTCAACTAAATGGAATAAATGAATACGCCGAAGGAATTTCTAGAAATATTTGTTTTAAAAATTTTATTATTAAGATTTTAAATCCAAAATGTTTTGAAATCTAAAGAAAAAAATATCGATATAAAATCTCTTAAAATTAATGGAGTGTAAATTAATTAAAACAGTTAGTGTACGGAACGGTTAGATATATTCCGCACAAAAAATTACAGTCAGAAGAACAATTACCTAAAGAATTAAATTAATTACATTAAAATAATTTAAAATAAATTAACATCTGTCCAAGTGTCAATGCTAACAGCAATAGCACGAATGAAAGTTATTCTTTAAATTCCGAACTTAATTCATCCGTCGGTACGCAATGATTGTGTCTTTGCGATTACTTTTCTTATAGATACTACAAAAGGCCGCCAGCGAAGTAGCGGTAAAATCGTTGAATATTAAAGAGTTTAAAGCGGGTTCAAATCCTGACAAATGATTGCCTGCATACCAGTTTTCGTGAAATTTTGCTGTCCATGTTTAATGTGAATATGAGCCAATTTCAGTTAGCTTTCAATGATGACGTGCCTTGACTACGAGTCCTCGCTCGGGTTGTGTTTGGTTTGGCTTGTTAGATTATTAAGCACGTGAAGGCGATCTGTCTAAGGGGAGGTATGCTTTCGTGACAGATTTTCTAAGGGAAACAATCTCGCACTACAAAATGTTAAAACCATAAAAACGCCCATTCAATCAGCTTGTTCACGGGGGTTTGAATGCAGGTCAAACTACCAGTATGTTAAGAGAAGCGATTTCAAGAATGTTTAATTATTTTATTTAGTTTGTCATAAGCTAAATAAAATAATTAAACATTCTTGAAATTTCTTCACATTACTGAAATGGCAATAACTTCGAATTATACTATGCTACCACTTTTCCTCTAATATGAAATTTTGAACTTTTCCGTTATCGGACAGCCCACCAGCGACTGAGCGGAGTCTAACGAAACAACTGGTTGTTCTGTCCAGGGCTCGAATTCCGGCAAACGGGCTGGTTGCCAGGATGATATTCTTAGTTTTCCATATGTGTAACATGTATGCAAGCCAATTTCCGTTAGGCAGACCTCGAACGAAGGCATCCTTCACCTTAGGCAAATAACCATCGAGTACTTTCCCATAATCAAATAAACCTTTATCCATAACATGCTTCAAATATTTTTATGTTGAAAAGTGCATGCGCCAAAGCTGGCCGCCGTCGAATGAAATATGTTGTTTATTTTTCCTTTGTTTTTTATAACAACAACGTTCTTGTTTTCAGAATCTGAATTATCAATGAAATTCTTTTAATAATATGCGATTCTATTTTGTTTTATGTTTAATGAAAAATTAACTTAAGCGACAAATTTCTTTCATTTAAAAAAAATTTTCGATTTTCGAAACTAGTTGCTGTCAAAAGCGCATCTTCTTGTTGCTACATATATTTTTTTAAAGCAAACTGCTTGGCGCGTATGCTTTTATATTTGAAATGATCCAGAGAATTTTCAACAGGGAAATAAAGTTATTAATTTTACTGAATTTTGTGAATTCTTTGTGTTTTGAGGTAAAAGTCAAACCATCAGATACGTGATAACCTTAAAATAAGGGTATATATAATCAGGATTTTGCGGCCAGACATTCCCAGCGAAATACATTACAAAAAATTATCTATGTAGAATTAATGTATATTCCGTTTAGTATTTTAATTTATCAGTGTTATTACAAACAAGTTTATCAGTGTAAGTAATATCGAGTTTTAGTTGTGTTCGATATAAGAATTTTATTTGGTTTATATAAATCCGATTCGTTTAATAATATTATATTTATTAAATACTATTTATTAGGTTTCCAAATCTGTCAAACCTAATCAATGGCCTCCTGGCTAAGATATCTGATTATCGCTATTTCGACTCATATTCGAAACCACACAAACGAACTGGTTGAATTTTGTGATTTCCCCTATGTGTAACATGAACATGAGTACGTTTTACTTAGAAAGTCGTCCATGGAGACATTCATTGCCTTCGGCTGATAGATCTCGTTTCCTTTGCCATACTCAAAAAATCCAAAAATTTTTCAAAAAGACTAACAGATGCATATAACAAAATAAAATTAAGTAAATGCATATAAAAAAACTGAAGTAAATGTATATAACGAAAAAAAATGAGGTAAAAACAAATTTTCAATAATTTTTCAATACAGTAGTTTTTAAATTACTTGTTTTCAAATTTTATTTCATTTTTATGTATGTACTAATATACAGTGTATGTGTGCGAAAGTGTTCTTGTTCGGCATATCCATATATATTAATTAAATAAATCTGATTTGAAAATGCATGCACTAACGCGCTATTCTCGTAATTTGAAAAACACTAAAGTATTGTCTGAGAAAAATATTTCTAAAGAAAATTAAATTTCGTCTCCTTACTCGGTGCTGTGTAAAAAATTTAAATAAGCTTATTAATTTTTTCTTCTTTATTAAAAACAAATTAGTTTCTTTTCATCTATATATGAAAAATAACAAAATCTTGCTGTCAGAATGGAAATTCTTAAAAATATAAAACTCGTTTTTTTCGAACAAAAGTTTCTGAGAAATTTCTCTAGGTCAGCAGGTAGTAACAGGACCACTGACTGCTTTGTTTGAAAAACCCGATGAAATGGATGATTTTACCCCCAAAAGATTTTCTTTAACAAAGCAGATGCGGTCCAAATGGCTTTGCTGAGAAGCGTTCGTATTTGAATAGCTTGAAGCTTGAAAGCTTGAGGTGAAAGACTTATTGTTCCCGAAGCAATCAGTCAGACAGCAATAAAATTTGTTATACCTATTTCTCTCTCTCTCTCTCTGTGTGTGAGTTCTTGAAATCTTGGAATGGATAAAAGTTTATTTTGTTTTACATATATAAGGAAACTGCATGTAAAGCAAAATAATTCAAGGCACCCATTGTATATTAATCATTGTACGTCCCTTTAGCTCTTCGGTTGGGTATTAAGAAAAGAAATTCCTATACTGCTTTTGTATTACTTACATAGTGAAAGATTTGAAAAAAATAGCTTCATATAAAAAGTTTTTCTCCGATGAACGAATACTGCTGAAACATGTTTCTGTCTTCAAGTATATCCACAAAACATGAAATAGTATTGTACTCTTTTGTATTCTATTGCATTTTTATATTACTTCGTGGTAAATGTTTTGATTCTCAAATTTCTCTCTCTCTTTTCTTATAATACACAAGTACTCTTTCAAATATGGCTGACCTATGAACCTAAATTTTTATAATATAAAATTTTATATAAAAATTAGCCGTATTCATTAGAGACAGATTTGTGTATATTATATTCTTGAATACATGCCTGGAATTAATACTAAGAATACTATTGATAAAATTCGTGATATAATTAATAATGAAAACACTGTTTAAGCTAAAAACCGATTTGAATCTTTTTTTCATTATAGGGTAACATGAACCAAACAATTTTCGTTAGAAATATACAATTATGCTAACTTGACACATCAGATAGAAAATATTTTATCGTCATCATCGGCTATGATAAAAGATTTTTACGCTTTAGATTTTGGATTATGATAAAGCACACAGGACCTATTTGTCTAAGGGAAAGGAAGTCTTCAGGGTAGATTTTTTTTGTGGGAAACAAACTGTTAATTCACAATCAATTGTACTTATGAAAACCCCTAAACCTCCCATGCAGCCGCTAGAATTTACCGGTGCTCAGCTATCTTACCGCTTGGAGACTAGTTGGCTTTCTGAAATTAAGCAATATCTATCTGAATTTGAATATTTGCATAAAAAACGAGCAAAATAAAATGACACATTATAAATAGTACATTTTACTGAAATCAAACTTTCTTTGAAAAACGAAAATTAATTGTAAGGAATAAGATGGATGCATTTAATTAAAAGGCTGGCAGTAACAGCGCTGATCATATGTTTCGGTTAGGAAATCATTTTCTTCGTGTTATCGTATAACGGAAAATATCCACAGATTATATTTTACAGTTTTTAAGATGTCATGGGTTATCTGCTTTAAGAGAACACCTTCGTGGGCAATTTTCTAAATAAAATTGGCTTGAATTCACGTTAGACATCGGGAAAATCATAAAGACCACAAGCAGCTAAACTGTTCGGTTGCCAACAACAAACTACCAACATCCAGCAATCTTATTCACTCAATTATAGTGAACTTAAACTAATGTTTGTATATTATTAGTAGTATTAAAATAACGAAAATATTTATTCTAATAAAAATTTTTGTTTGAATATCCTCCCTAGTAAGGTATTTCCTTTGGTTGGAGTTTTGTCAACAATAAATGCTATGTTCAAACAAGACATTTATATACAGCATAATGCTTCAAAAATGTATGCTGCGATCCCCAGAAAAAAAATATCGCCGGAAAATATATCTCCAAAAATATTTAATTATTCATATTCTTATGATTAATTAATAAATAATTAATAACTTTTATAATTATTAAATGAAATGCTTATTTATACTTTACCAAATGTACAGCAACACTCTTTCTTTACAAAAATACCATATTGAATAAATTATATTGTAAGCTAATAAGTAACAACATTGCTTTGTTTAATTAAGATACAATAACAAGCCGAACAAATATTAAATTGGAAGTCAAACAACAAAAATCAGCGTTATATTTTCAAATTTTCACAATCTAATTTTCATTATATCTTATCTCGTTCATTTGCGCTTTTGCAGCTGAAGATGATGGTTCGGTAAAACCATCGAAAGTAGTCCTATGAAAATTTGAAAATATAACGCTGATTTTTGCTCTTTGACTTCCAAATTAATTGCTTTGTTTGTTATTAATATGTCTCATCTTTCCTATTTCAGATAAAATTTACTAGTGTTTCTTGGACGGGAAAGCAAGAATTTTTAATTTAAATGAATAAATTTATGATACACTGAAAACGGTTTCAAGTTATAATTCCTTTTCTGAATATCTTGAATGTATATGAAAAACTAAAATGCAAATTTAATATTAATATTATCACCCTTAAAAACACCCAAATGTTTCGTTTATTACTCTCTTAAAATTACGTAATAATTAAGGAAAAAAGAAATTATTTAAAATAATTATTAGTTGCATGCAGTTGAAGAATATAGGAAAATGCTGAAGGTTTTAAAGATTTTTAATTAATGACAAAAATACAGAAAATCGGAAATAATACGAAATGTTTCAGCAATATCTCAGAAGGAATGAAAGTTGCACCAGATATTTGTCAGAATATAATTTTAGTGATAGCAGTTTAATCAGCCTGCATTGAAATTCCGGTGATAATCAGTGACAAACAGATTTAGGTTACTTAGGTTAAAAATGCGTAATAATTTAAAATTTAACCGGGTAAATTTTAAAACCAATTTATTTGAAAACTAGCAGCTTCGCTGCGAGCTTTTAAATGTACCGGAAAAATGGCTGAAGGGAACTCCAAACGTTAAATTTAAAAACTGCGTAGGATTTTACTCTGCAGAACAACTTCATAAAAAAAGTTATTACGTATAACAAAATTACAATGAAATAAGCAATATCCCTTAATACAAATATTAATTATCCGAATAAATAAATTAACCAAATTCCCTTTGCAAAATCTTCAGAACTCAAATGGAACGAAGGAGGTTAAAAACTTTGTTTCCTAAAAAAATCAGTCAAAACTTTTCAATATCTTAAAAACAGTGAAATGAGCAATAAATAAAATAAAGGAATGCGAAAAACAAAAAGTTCTGAAAAACAAAGTATAATTAATGATATTTTATCTTATGTTTTCAAGGGAAAAAATTACAATGAAATAAGCTATATCTCTTAATACAAATATTAACACAGAACAACTTTATCAAACAAAAATCAATAAAAATATATTATATTTATATAAAAATGACAATGAAATATGCGAATCTCTTAAAAACAGTGACATAAGAAATACGATGAAAAATTGTTGCCAAACCCATATTTCTAAAAGAATGAAACTATTCAAAATGATGCGATTTTATCAAAAATCTATCAACAACAATAAGACAGGAAAATTGTTGCCAAAATCACATTTTTAAAGATGTGAGGTGTGAGAATACTCGGAAGCTTCATTTAAAAAATCTTTTAAAAATACAAAATATTATCATTTTTCCAAAATTCTTTTTGTAAAAGCATTCGCAAGAATGAAAGTTTAACGCGTCAAAAAAATCAAAGAAAAATAAACTGTACATTTTTAAAAATAAACTTTTTTAGAAAAATTCCAATTGAAAATGTGTTAAGCTCCCTTTGTTGAATAAATTCGTATTTAATCGATTTATTGAAACACGAAATTTATTTTAAGTTCGTAAAATAGCTAAGTGCCTACGTTTCATGACGATATGAAAATGCAGTGTGTAGAGTAAAATTTCGCTTTCCTATAGCCCATTATGTTTCAAAATGACACGATTTCGTCACAAAACATGAAATAAAAAAAATTCGAATTCGAATTTCGAAAAAATCGCTTCGAAGTGCACTGGCTCTTGTGTAGATGTACCTATGTACCAAATTTCGTAGCCGTGGGTCTATTAGCTTACGCGCAGCGCGAACGAAAGGCACACACACAGACAGACTCTTTCTTTTATTATATGTAGAGAAGATATGTAGCGATAAGATTGTTTAAGGGAAGGAAACTTTTAAGTTTCAGAGCTGTACCCTGCGGCATTAAGACGGTCATCACGGAGAGTCTAGCCTTTTGCAATTCTCTTGAGAGCTCACATCTACCGAACAATATCTAGTAAGCAATTTCACTTAGCGGAATCATTGAAGTAAAATTCTGGGAGGGATGGGAAATAACAAAAGAACTGCTTGACGATTTTCAGAGGTTTAGGGTTATTTTCGCGAAATTTTACGGGAAGTTCGGTCCAAAACTAGCGACAGTTTTAAAGGGATTCGCAGAAAATCACTCGACAGGCTAAGGGTTAAATACCGCATTGAATAGCGGTCAAAAACGAAATTTCTCCCTCCCAGCTGATCACTGGCAGAACTACTTTTTCGACCTGTAACCATGTTCCCCCCCTCCCTCCCACCCGAGAAGAAAGCGAATCGAAAATGATTGCTCTCCCCTGCGTATTCTTCGCCTCTGACGTATGCAAAACACGATTATCAAGGTTCTAGGAAACTTCACCTTTTATTTAACTAGTCAAAATCTTTTAATGACTGCCTCTATCTAAATTATTCTGGCCCTTTTTCGGCGCAAAATTAAGACCTTCTGAGTTTTTTGCCTTTTTTTGTCTCAGTGTGAAGGCACTTATTCCAAGTCATTCGGCTTCTCAAAATTTTTACCCTATTAGACAATCCCCTCTTTTTGATGATGTAAATTCCTTTGAAGATGTGGAGGTAAAGGCGTAACTGCCTATGAACTCAGTAAATTGCACTTCCTTGATCCTTGATCCTTGATCCAGCAAGTGTCTGCTGCAGTGATGCTAATTGGCTGACAAGATCTTCAGTAGAATCAATTTCTGTTTCGTAAACAAGATCCACTGTCATTGTAATGCATGAAGTTTGCATTATCTATTTGTACAATTCATTTATAATAATTCTCAAATATCTTGCTGTAATCATAAACATTTACCAAGGACTTCAGTTTATTTAATTAAATTAAATAAATCATGAAGGAAATACTGCAAAATTTTCACTATCACATTCTGTAAGTTGGAGATGATTTATATTTATGACAATTAAAATCAAAAATGAAACAAACTATTTTTAGTTTATTCTTATAGCATTTAAATCCACTTTTATTAATTGCATACAGCATTATTTTATGACATTAGGAAATATTAATTTATTAAAATTTATTGACACTTCTCAGTTCATAATGCTTTCTATATATATAAAATACTATAAAGATGAGGAAATGTTTAATGAAAATTACTCTTTCCATTACATAATGCATGTAACTAAATATGTGTTTAAATACTACAAAATATATATCCTTCTAGCAGGTTTAATGAAATTTTTATATTTATAGTGCAGTTAAGAAATGAAAGACAATATCATTGCATTTTGTTGAATTTTAAACAATTAAGACTTGAGAGCATTACCATGTCTAACAGCACTCAAATTTATCGCATACATATTTCTAAAAAGTTATTATTATTTCTAGTTCGTACAATAAATACTAAAAATATTAAATGTGCTATAAACTAAATATCAGACTGAGGCTACAAATGTCCAAGAACAAATATACTGCAAATATGTTTAGTCTGAGAACTTAGGTCTGTTTAAGCCAGATATTTCTAGCAACTGTGAAGTAAAACTGCCACTCTATAGGCAAATTTAAAGTTCCTCTGAATTCAGATTACTGTACATAACTATGAATATGATATGAAAGCACACATTGACTTATTTTATTGCACTACGATATGAAAGGCCCACATTGCAAGAAAGTGTATATATGTACAAGAAAATGTTTATAGATTACTTGCAATCAATACAGATAAAATAAATACTAAAAAGCTATAGAATAAACCATGTTTGAATATCGGTGAGTACAGAGAAGCATAAAAAGCAAATGAAAACAGAAAATAAAGCATTAAATAAATGAAAACAGAAAATAAAGCATTAAATAAATATTTACAGGTGCACGACACTCGTTTTTACATATATTATCAATATTTTATATTTTATTCAATTATGTGCTATTTCTAATTTAATACTCTTTGCTTGATAAGCAAATAGCTAAAAAAAAATAATTAAATAAATAAATAAATAAAATAAATAAAAAATAATAATAATAATAATAATTTCCGAATACGTATCCCGATCTCCTGCTACGGATAATCCCTTAGCAGGGAAAAAGTATCTCCCTGTCCTCGTAGAAGAAGTACGTCATCGGAAGACAAACATAACGTGGTCTACCATAATAAGCTGTTTCTCCCCGTTTTGGCGTTAAGGCTGTTCTCCGAACCTTATCCAAATATCCATTAACGTTCTCCATTTCTTTTTTCCATACTCTTTTCTAAATCCAGCAGCGTATTTTTTCGAAAAATTTCACCATTTACTCGAATTCTATTTTTTTTCCCTACCGCCATCCTCAGTAATAAGCACATGCGAAACAGCCCCTTTGACAACAAACTACCCCCTTCCCCTGAGCCTGGAGCAATGTAGAGGTGAGATAGACTGGTTGCTATGCAATAAACGTCACTTCCGCAAGGGGATTTCCACTTCATTTTCCGCCGACGGAATTTGAAGGGGCCAAACTCGCTCTCCCTTCTGCTGTCGAGTGGAAAGAGTATCCCGACTGGTGTTCCGATATCGATCTCGACCGGTGTCCAGACTAGACCCCAAAGATTGTAGCCTTCATAATCCAAGGATGTATACATCGATCTGTTTTCACTTAAAAAAAGAAAAAAAACCTAGAATTGCACAAACTAGGCATTGCGCACTGCCTTAAATTTGTCCATGTACACATCAATCTATTTTCATTTAAATAAAATCAGGAAGCTAAAACAAAGTTAAAACGATTATGGTAACCAGAAGTGAGGTTTCATCACCAAAACTGAAAAACAAATGTCACTAATCGAAGGGGCACTACACTACCATAATTATTTTACTTCCGTTAGGCTTTTTGTGCTGCTTTTCCTTTTATGTTTTCTGTGCTAACCTTACGGCGTTCATAGTCGATGCAAAGAACGTCTACGATACAATATAAACCATGTCGATCAACCGTCGATGAGCTTGGCGAGTAAAACAGCAACGTCGTCAAAGGGTTTTTTGTGCCGAAGCGCCAACGTGTGCTTTGCGGAAGAAAATTGCCTTCGGTATGGATGTCGGCTCCCCTAACCACCATCTTGGTGGCCGTTGCATATTCTTAATCCATAATAAATTAAATATTTAAGCTCAAGTGTGCCAAACTTGGTGATATTTTGTCTGGCATGGTAACCATGCGTTTTGCTAAGATTTTGTTTCGCATGGCAACCTTGTATCAGAGTATTACAAAATCATAACAAAAACAAAATGAACTACTTTTGTCTCAGAACTGCTACGAAGCATATCATAACATCAAAAAGTACAATTTTGCATTTGGTAAAAAGAATTGTGCCGAAAACAGCGAGCACAACGACGCTTTCTGATTGGCTGGAATTTCTGCAGGTCCCGGCGTGTTTGGTCGCCGCTTTTTCGGATGGCCAAGAGTCTCCTTTCCCCATCGATGACGACTAGCTGATAGCTTTGCACTTTGTAATCGATGACGAAGTCTCGATACTTTGTTTACGTTTTAGGCGGAATTGTGGAAAATTTTGCGGAACGGAAGGGCCTTCACCTTCATATTTTATTTTATTTATTTATTTTTTTTGCGGTATACGAGACTGGGCGCAATGCGAATAAATCTGTATAATGCACAGAAACTTGCTCATATTGCTGATACAATGATCAAGAGTATAGATATGTTTAGTTCATTTCTGTTGTTAAAATAAAAAAGCGCAATTGTGCATGTAATGAGTGTAAACAATAATGAAAATTTAGATGTGTCTGTATTGTTGACTAAGTAGTAATAATGCCTGATTGTAAAATATATATTAGACTACTGATTGTATATGTACGATTTAAAGTAATAATTACGTAGGGTAGAACACAGCAAAAGAATCACTGAATTTTTATTTATTTGAATGACCCATAATTTTTGTTTTGTTCATAGGGATATATCTTTTTTAGGTGATATATCTATTTTAATATATTGTGTACTTAATTGTGTGTGCATATATATACGAATAAACGGGCCTTAAAACTTGGGTTGATTTAGTAAAAAAATTAAATATAGTATAATGTGTTATTATAAACATTATAATACTATACCACACAAGCACTTTCTTATATATGTAATATAATCTTAGAGAAATACCAACTGAATCCTTCTTTGAATATCTATAATATTCTCTGACTGTGTTGTTTCATATACAATGATCAAGCAAAGACAGCGTTAAAATTTTGCTCCGAACAGCTGAGATGCGTGTCTTAAATTTTGTACTAAACAGCACAAACTTATGTCTGGAGGAAAGAAATTTATAAATTTTGTTTTGTCTACGATTTTCATTTCTCTACATCGAAAAATTATACTGGGGTGGGGGCACCACTTCACTTAACATTTGATTTCAAGTGGCATCTGATGTTTTATGTCAATAAAAATATGACAGTTCATCCTAATTTTAATCTCTTCTTTATTGTTAGCTTTTAAGAAATTTGCTTCTTATTTGCATTTTGTTCTCTTTCTGTCAGTAGATGATATTAAGGATTTGGTTTTTATTATTTAACCATACTCTCCAATTTCTTTCTGTTGCTTCTCATGTAGGCACATGTTTCTTTTTCATTCTTGCAGCAGATATTAAGATGTGTAGTGCTTCAAGTGAACTAATATTTTGTGGATTTTTGTTTGCTATTGATTTCTTTTTAAATTATAATCCTGCTTAGTGTTAAGATTTATGCGCTGTTTATATCTGGTAATTAATAATAAAAAAACTATGTATTTTCATCATTTTGTGTACATTTTAACCATACAATTATTTTTGTATGCGAATAAATTTGTATTTATTGACTTTTCTTTACACCCAATTATCCCTAAAGTATATATGCTATGCTGAATGCATTATTTCAGATTCAAAATGTATACACAGAGAGATGCATATCACACTATGATGATAACAAAAGTGGTAATTTAATAACATTGACATCAAATATCACCTAAGACAACCACTTCCATAGAAAATTTTTTGTAGCAGCTGTGTCTGACTGTCTTACAGAAGTGTTTTGTAATTTAGAATTAACTCGCTGTAATACTGATGCAATTTAAGGTTACTAATATGTGCATTCAGCTGTTTTTCTTTATTAGTTCAAACAACCCATGTTATTGATCAAAAAGCAATACATTATCATTAGTCATATTATAAAAATTAAAAAATGGCTTTTGGAAATTTTCCTCCTTATGCAATGATTTCCAGTTTGGTAAAAAAGCTTTCATAAGTTGATCTTACTATGGGCACGTATTGCATTTTATTTAGTGTTAAAAATCATTTCTATGGTATATGTACATATTTTTACAGTTTTTAAAATACTTCAGAAATTCATATCTCATTCAGAAATTCATTATATCACAAGGCATGCATAAAATAAGCTTTATTTCCTTGTACTATTATTAAGCTGTCCAGAAGAAGCCTTTTTTTGACAATGGATCACTGAAAGTTATGCTGTATCTTTCTGTTAATTAGAAAATAATTTTGGATAATAAAATAAATGTATTAGAAAAATATTATATTAAAATGATATTTTTAAAACACATAATTAAATTAATGTATTAGAAATCTGTAATTTAAAGCAAACCTTCGTTCTTCAACTACATATTCATTTCCGATACCCAAAGGCTAATTCCACCATAATAACTTGTATTTTAACTCGTCATTATTCAGCAAAACTTTTTGATTAAAAAATTCTGTATTCGTCCTTTGTGATAAAAGCCCAAGATACGAACCTCCACCATCTGCAAAATGCATGGCTCTCTTTGTACAGGATCTCTGTGGCTGTTACTAGAAGCCTAGAGTATGTTCAAGCAGTAGTAAATAGGCTTCCTTATTCTCTGTTTATTTAGTGTGTGATATATTTGTTTGTGTGTGTTTATTTGATAGTGTGTCTGTATAAATACTTTTGTCTGCCATTGGAAATAAAAATATATGCATTACAAATCCGAGTTATTAAGTATATTAAGGCTGTTTACATTTTTCATTCCAAAACATATATTCAATTAAAATACATTATGCAATTTGTGTTCATCTACATTTGTTAATGTTTAATTAATGCCAACAGAAACATGTTCGCATAAATTCCTCTAAGTAATTTAAACATGAGGTTGTTTAAGAAGGCCATTTTTTATCCATTCATTTATTGAAATATTTGCATTACTTCTTATATATTAAAATTTACATATATTATGTACTTTTTTCAGTAGACAATCCAAGAATATTCTATATGTTAAAATGTATGGTATATGCAATAATTCCCCCCCCCCCAAAAAAAAAAAGAAAAAGAAAAAAACTTATCCTCTATTTGTGATCTTATCTGATTGTGTCTTCTTCAAAATACACAAATAATCTGATGGAATGAAAATATTTTGGTCATTAAAACTTTTTAATCACTGCTCTTTACATCTACATTTCTTTTTTCACATAATCTGAAGTTTTCGAGTAGTCTGAAGGTTTTCAAACTGTGTTTCACAGAAATTTTAGATACCATGCAACTCCTCTAGGGCATCTGTAAGTCAAAATTTAAAACAATTTTTAATATCACTGGACATCAAAATGAAATACTTGAAATAATCTTTGCAATTCTCTTATTATTGTTAAAAAATATTAAGCAGATTTTTGTTTATGATTAAATTTATAATGAAATAATGAATTTCTTTTTACTTTCTGCATAAAATGCACAAATTTTATATTTCAATTCTTTAACATTTATTTTTCTGAGGATAGAAATTCTTCTATAGAAAAAATTACGATTTTAGAAGTTTTTCTGAATTTAAAGATTTGAAGACAACCCTGTTATAAGGGTTTACGATTATAATGTGAATGACCCAAATAATTGTAAATGGCCTATGGCCATACTTAATACACATATTATTTAAATTGACATGCTTTACCTGTAATGTACATTTGTGACTTATACATAATTTAAGTGCACCAGTTTACTCACACTTATCTGTATTGTATGTATGTATTATATGCATCTCTAGACTCAGGTTAAAGCTAGCTCGTTTCCCCTTTCTCAGCTTTCCCAGATGACATTTTTGGGTCTTTACTGGAACTCGACGCACACTTTATTTCGGCTAGAATAACCACTTATCTCACTCTTCTTTTATTCAAAAATTATAACATACTAATTTGGGGAAAAAATTATATTTTATGTTAGTTACTCATGACAACATTCGAAACAACCTACATGTTCGACAAGGGGTAGGGGTCTAGGAAAGCCACAACTTTTTCAATGAACTGGATGAATAAATGCAGCCCTGGCTTTTGTTGTGTTTTATACATTTATAAATTTCTACCTGACTGTTTATTCTTTAATTCTATATAACACAATTAATCGATACTTGTTTCTTGTATGGAATTTTAACATTAATTCTACATAATAACATGAGTAATCTTTTTTTTTAAATTGTATTTTAGCATTATTAAAAAACACTTTGGCACTATGAACTGAGAAAATCTATCAATCTGTCTTCTACGTTAATTTACAATAATATAAATGTGAATATCTGAATGGAGTTATATTGAAAGATCTAGTGGATGCTATGATTCCATGATGGTCAATCCACCACACATTGGAAATATTAAATCAAACAATAAGTACAGGAAAGGATTCAGCAAGACAATATATCCTCTTTTGAATGAATACATTTAACTGTAGTTATTCCATATGATGTATTATACAACACCCCAAAATCATGGAAAATAACTTTCTAAACCGAGTTTACAGTGTAAAAAAAGTAGTGGAAAAATGTTGTAGTCATGTAACTGGGCTATCTAACATAAAAATTACAGCATATTACACCAGTGTTCTTACCTTTACTGCATATTACAACCAAATAACTACAATTAGATATGAGAAAGAACAGGCAGTGTCAGTACAACCAAGAGTAAAACTTTTACAGAGTTGCTAATTTGAAAACAAGTGAACCTGTAAAACTAACCCTGCATACTGGTTTGCTTTAGATGCATTTGGTAACCAATATGCCGTAAGTCTTTACCAGATTCAGTTTTGAGTGCATTAAATACTATATTGCTCATATGTCTTGATCGTGACAATCAATGCAGCTGCAGCATTATTGAATAGAAATAAGTTATATGACTCTCAAATAAGTGTTTGTAAAGTTGTTCAGGAAATAAATATTACTAAATAATAACATGTATTATGTTTATTGAATTGTACAAAACTTATATGTTATACTTTGAATTATCGTCAATTTTAATTGTCTGAAATCTGGTATTTGATAGTATATAGTTGTAGCAGTTTTTTCACTATAAATTCTGAAGAATCCGAAAATAAATGCACATACTAAAGTATTTCAAGTATGATAATATTCAGTATTTAAGATTATCCTAAAAGTATGAAATTTATTATTTTATTTGAAAATAAGTATTAGTGTATCCATGGCATGCAGGTCCCCAAGATTACTCTATTATCCACTCATAGGTGCGGGTGTCACCTTTGCCAAAGGCTCTTTGTAGCCTGCTTTAGGTTTTATACTAATTTTAATTACTGGCCATCTACTGAAATGGTTTCTTTATGTATATCCACCTTTATTCCAACTCTGGTATTTCTACGGCGATGGAGGTTTAGTTGACCATACTTCTTGACAATTCTTTTACTTTTTTTTAGTTTATTTATTTATTTATTTTTTTTTTTTTCAATTTGAAGCGGTAGACCAGTATTTTCATCTCGCATAACTGTTTTTGAAGCACTCGAAAATCTCCTTCAAAGAGTTGGCTACATTGTGTAAATTTTCGCTATCTAAATTCCAAAGGAGTGACCGAATTGATCTGTAATTTGCATCGCACTCATTGATCAAATTTCTTTTTTTACTCAACGTTGCTTCTTCAGATATGGTGGGTAAATTATCTGATGTTCCACCTGAAGGAGTTTCAGTTGATGAATATTTTCGTTTTCTGGTGCCTGATATACTTCTTGAGACTAAATCTTCATCAACTTTGAAAATAGGTGTTGAAAATAGCCATTCTGCAGTACATTCCAAACTCCAGGCTGGAAACTTCATGCCAGCAAACACAATATGCTTGCACAGCAGTCGGTTTCTTCTGAAATCTAAGCATGTGCATTGACATAGTTGTTTCTGTTCATCAAACATGACAGAATAAACTGCATCATGCTTAGTTTGAGAAGAAACTTTAAAGAAGCCATGTGAAATTTTTTTTATACTACCCACATAAACTTCAGCAGCTCTTAATTTTGTTTTTATGTGATCAATTAACCATTTTGGCTTATTGATTAAATAATTTGGTACATGTTCATTGTATAATCTGGCCTGCGAAAGCATACTCAGATTTTTTCTGACGTAAATTCTATATCTTTCTGGCAGAAATTTCTCAACCAAGATCTTAATTATTTCAGACAGCATACAGTTTTTATATCCCTGAAGATATCTATATTTTAGTTTCTCATTTAAGCGTTCAACACCATTGTTCGAGTTTATGAATAAGTCATTTGGTTTGTAAGCCAAAGCCCATCTCTCAATTTCCTTGAACTATGTTAATTCAAAATAATCTTTCACAGCTTCATATTGGTTCCATGATTTTAATACCTCTATTGCTGCAACCATTTCATCTTGAGTTGGAGCATTTGCTATGGCACGTAATTTACACAAAAGCTCTTCTTTGGGAACCACTGCATTCTTTTTCTTAGAAGCCCATCTTGACCATGCCTGCTCTCGATGGAAGCTACATATAAAAACCTTAATTCCTGTAAAGACATTTTCCAAATTTGTAATTTCTTCCATTGCAAAATCAACCATCCCATATTTTGGTCTAACGAGAGGCGACCAATTTTTAATAATTATAAGAGCTTCTTCTAATGCTTTGGCTGTGTCATTTTGTGTTATAATTATGCTCACTATTTGATAGTTCACATTTCTTTTGACAACTAAAAAATAAAGTGGGAGAGCATACTTACAGGTTCGATAGGTCGCGTCGAGAAGAACAAGATTAGAACCATATAAGACATATAAATTTTTCATTTCTTCACTTTGATATACAAATAGCAGATTTAGTTTTGAATCTGTAAAGTCATTTGGCTCAGTACCATCATATGTATTTTCAGTACATGGTCTAAAAAAAACAGAACACTTGGAAGTATCCCAGCTATTTATTAACATTTCTGTATTTTCCTGGTCAATTTTACTAGTTCTAATATCGGATTTTGCTTGGCTTATTATTTTCCTTATTGCCTCCATTTCTGGATAAAATCGTCTGCACGTTTTATCAGTTTCTCCCAATTCAGTTGAAACGTATACTTCTAATAGCTCTGCAATTACAGTGGCATTGCATTTTCCATTCTTAACTTTAGAAGCTATGAAATGCCGCACTCTAGCATCTATAGGTTCTATTACTGCAGCCATGTTACCCATTAGATGATTTTGATGATCTTGGCTATTAGGTAAATTAAACATGAAAACTTCTTCACCAGCAATACTATCTTTATTGGCTAGTTTTTCCTTAATTTTCCGAGATATCATAATCTTTCTTTTTCAGGTTGGCACTACCTGTAATTTAAACATATTTATCACAGTAAAATTTAGAAATTCCAGCACAGTCATCTAAAACTAATTATTGATAAAGGTTCAATTTTAAAAATTTTCTGTTCATAGCAAATTATTCAAAAAAAAAAAAAAAAAAAAAGGAGTCATTTCTTTCCTTTAAAAAAAGCTGTAAAAAGGATCTTCCATTTTTATAACAATAGATCAAATTACTTCTTCAAAGAAACATAACCAATAAAACTTCACTTTGAACAACTTATTTCTATTTGTAGCAAATTGGTTAGAATATAATTAGCATAAAAAGCCTTTATTTCTGGCCTGAAAACATCATTTTATTTGCATGTCAATTACTGAATTATTTATTTAGGAAAATATTACTGTTAAAAACCCTCTTTTGGCCCCCCCCAAAAAAAAAAAAAAAAAAAAACTATTTAGAAAAATATGTTGAATAAAGAGACACAAAAAATCATTTCTCTTTTTTACATTGTGACTCTAAAAATACCTTTTGTTTTTATGTCAAAAAGTATGTATAATTTATCATAGAATACCTTCAATACATCTTGCTCATACGTGACAGAATTATATTTTTTCCTTAAAAAAAAAATTCTCTAAAATTACTAAGACCATCTTAGAACAAAAAGTTAAATAAACTTCTACCTTGAACTGAGGCATCCTGTACATTCGGGTAACATTAATTACACTGGACAATTAACTTTTTTAGTTGTCTGGTTCTTGGAATATGCTTTACCAAAAGCATGATCAGTTTGACACTAAAAGAAAAAAAAAAGTTGATCTTTACAATATGGTAACTGGTAGTTTGGCGACATTTTGGAAGCGATAAAAGTTACTACCTGAGACTTTGGTAATAATGTGAGCAGTACTCAGTTCCGATTACGCATTATTTTGTGTGAGGGAAATGAGAGATCATGGGATATGTCATGTGATATTAATAGACGAATTACGGTTCTTTAATCGGAAAAAGGGGGAAATCGGAAAAAAATCTGGAAATTTTGTATTTGGCTTTATTCTGTGTTGTGTGAAACAGTGTTCGTGAATTCTTGGATCCCATGGCCGTAACTAAAGTGAATTCGAAATGGGTATTTATGTATGTATTAATTTAATGTATGTGCTCATTTATATTTTAAGTAGTGTTTTTGAATTTAATTATATTTTAATTAAATGATAGTTATTTTGTGAATTTTATGTTTTTAGGAATTTGGTATACGTTTTAGTTGAAGTAATCGTGCATGGAAATAATTAAAATATTTGATCAAATAAGTATTTGGAATGTTTGCGGTATGAATTCGTTGGTGACGTGTATAATATAACAAATAATTTAGAGGTAAAAGTTTTTGGATATTTTATCTATTTTATACGTGGAAATGTTCATATTTGGAAAGGGTATATACTTTTTCGTTATTAGGTAATTTCATATATGTTCTTTTTAACGGGTTTAAAGATTCAGAAAATTGTCATGCATTTTCGTGAAATTTTTCTAATTTATGAGAAAAAAGCAGTGTACATGGATATGGTGAAGAGTGTGTGCAATGCCATTTTTGTGCAATTCTGGGATTTTTTTTAAGTAAAAATAAGTCGACGTGTACATGGTTTAGTGATATTTTAATTAAATGATAGTTATTTTGTGAATTTTATGTTTGTAGGAATTTGGTATACGTTTAAGTTGAAGTAAACATGCATGGAAATAATTTAAATATTTGATACTAAGTACACGTTGGTGACGTGTGTAATGTAATAGATGATTTAGAGGTAAAAGTTTTTGGATATTTTATTTATTTATATGTGGAAATGTTTATATTTGGAAAGGGTAAATACTTTTTCGCGATCAGGTAATTTCATATATGTTCTTTTTACCGGGTTTAAAGATTGAGAAAATTGTCATGTATTTTCGTGAAATTTTTCTAATTTATGAGAAAAAAGCAGTGTACATGGATATAGTGAAGAGTGTGCACAATGCCATTTTTGTGCAATTCTGGGATGTTTTTTTAAGTAAAAAGTCGGCGTGTACATGGTTTATGTGTATGTGTTATTTTGAAAAACGCGTAAGGAGTATGGTATTGTGCACTTTTTCCCAATTTTGCAGTGAATATTTGTCATGATTAAGCAGTTTTGTTTGATAAAATTTCTAGCATAAGTGTAATCCGGCTAGTAGATTGTTGGAAGAAGTGTTCAGTAGATAAAAAGAAAAGAAACATGTCTTTACTTTGTGAAGGCAAAATGGCGGCGGGGAAAAAAAATAGAGGGTTGCTGTAGGAGAGTTCATCACCAAATTTTCGCCAAAAAATTGCCAAGTTACCATAATGTAAAGATCAACCAAAAAAAAAAAAAAAAAACCACACACATATATATATAATCCAAGAGGTGATATTTTTGTATAAATTTTTAAATATAACAATGTTATTTTACCTTTTCATTTTTTTCTTTAGCATAATTTTCGTTTTGACATTTATTCAGATCTTTTCCTTGATGGCAAACGTAGGTTTTTCGCCCAAAGTGGAAATAGGGAATATCATCTAACCAGTTTAATCGTAAATCTGGAGTTAGTTCAACTGGAAAGAAAATTTTGATTTAGATCACAATCTGATAAGCTTTGATTTTTAAAAGAAAGAAATTACAGATCTCTATAAACATATTATACATTTAACATTATACTTTGATTTTTAAAAGAAAGAAATTACAGATCTCTATAAACATATTATACATTTAACTGTCTCTATATATACTACATACTGTAGACACTGCTTAATGTATTGCAGCTGATGTCGTGTATATTGCTATTGAATTTCTAAGTTCTGCTCTTTCATATATGGAAACATAAAAAATGCATCATTTGCTGTAATTTTATTTGCTCAATTTGGTTAATATAATCAAAATATTATACAATAAATTTCTTAAACTGAAGAACGAAAATGATTTTAATTAAGCATTTAGAAAAAAGCGCAAAACAATAAAATTAAAAAAAAAAACTTAATTTCATACAAATTTTCAATAGCTATTGATTTGGAAGGGCTTCAGCACAGTTCCCTCTTCTTCAAAAGGGAGGTAAAAATTCCTGAAAACATCTTTGCCAAAATACACTTGCGTTTTTGCCCAATTTCAGATTTTACATTGGCAAAATCTCTTTAAACAAGGATGCCCTCCAAGTATTAAGATTATAGGTATAGAATTGGTCCAATAAATTTCAGAAACATTATGGACTACTCAAATGAACTTTTGCAATGAAGACTGTAAACAATTGATAAACAAACTTTTATTTTTCCTAATTAAAATGTTAAGAAAGTGGCTAGTTATATTTATAGTTAATTCAATTCCTATTTTAAAAGATACTTTTCTCATCATCTTATATTATCAAAAATGGGCAAATGTAATCACATTAAGCAGCACCTACTGCAAACATAGAGAGATATTAAAAGCATTAAACTATTATGTAAAAAAATTATGTCATTTTGTCTCATATTAAAATTATATATGCTAGGTAAAGTATAGAATGAGCTAGCTGCCTTATGCAAAAGGGATGCCTTTGAGAAGGTCTAATGGGAAACTGTCTTGTATTCACTTATATATAAGGAGAACAGGAAAATTCCCATGCAGCTAATCCATTCAACAGTATTTGTACCTTGATCAAACATCCAGTATTCAGCTATCTTATCTGCTAGTCCATTGGTGCTAAGAGTCAAAATAGACAGTAATGTGATTTTACACACAAGATAAGTAGCATTCATTGACTAAAGAAATATATATATCACATCACTAAAGAAATATATATACATTTCAGAAAACTTTCCTGTTTTCTAAAATTCAATATCTTTATTATTATAACTTCCTGATATTTCAATGCATTATAATTTTATGGTGAACTATTACCTGAAAATAAAACAGAATATTTTTTGAATTGGTAGTGTTTATTATAAGGTTATTTTGAAACATGTTGTTAATGATAAAACTAAAGAATGGATTTTCTTTATAGACTATTAAATGATTATATTTCAAATCAACAGACTGCATTCATACACTAAAATAGGATGAAAAATATAGTAGTCATCGAGACAATTGTCGAGTTTCTCAAGAAACAACAATAAAAATTTTCAAATCTAACACGGTATATCTTGTTTAATGTTTAATATAGTACGGAATGTTCCGTGAAGCATCAGCTATTTAAAAAAAAAAAAAAACATGCAATACCTGACAATGAAACCAAATAAAAATCAAACATAACGCTATTACACGTTATGCAACAAAATTAATGAATATGAACGTCTAAAAACCCTTTTTTCAACTTGGACCGAATCTCGCAACATCAACTAGATCGTACGCAATAAAATTAATACAAATTAGTGTTGATAAGTTCTTTGGAACAAAATGGCCAAATATCAACTAAACAACCAAAGAAAGCATTTACATTCTAGAGGATTTTTATTTACTCATTACATCTTCAAAAATTACTTACTCTCTTTATCGAATGACTTTCCATAGTAGTAAACATATTTTGTTACAGTTTCTACTTCGTGTCTGCGAAGTATTTCTTTAAATTCGCTCCAAGATTTCGCAAAATTCATTTTGCCTCTAAACACAAAGGTTCATACACGAGACCAAGGTTCTTTAATATACGGACGAGACGGACTTTGAAACTCGTAATCGATAAACCGGCCATTCCCCTATCGTTGACACAAGTTTTTCTATCGATGGAAAAAGAAGACTCTAGGCCATCCGAAAAAGCGGCGACCTATTTTTGCTGAAATGCTCTCACACTGTGTATGAAGTTATGATTTTGTTTATTACTGTTTTTCTGAAATATACATGAATTTTTTGGGAACGGTAATATTTAATGTTACTTTAGTTAAAATATTATGTACATCTCTGCGATGATATATGTCTTTTCTATTTAAGTCTCAAAATAAGGGCATACACATTACTATGTAGGAATTCATTCATTTATTATTTTTTTGAAACCTAGCTAAAATTTGCTTCTTAAAGACATTAATTTTTGGGAACGAGCTACAATTCTGCAAATCGGAACCCGGAAGTGTGTTGTACGTCATCACCGGAAGTGTACCTACGTCATCGTTACATTATTTTTGTTGACCAATGGCATACGAGCAGGATTAATATAGTTCTAACAGTGGTTGCCCTACTCTTTGATTTATCACTGCTTGCCAATTACAATAGGTTAATAATATCGTAAACAAGCACAGCAGTTATCGGTAAAAATTTGCTATCGTTGTTATATGGTATGCACTTGAACTTTAAGGATATAGGAAAACTATACATCTTCAGTGTTTTTTAGGCAGAATATTTTTAAATTCACAGATATTGTTCTTAGTTTGTAAACATTCCCTATTACATATAATTCACAATGTTTGACAGAAAATTTACATGTGATATTACTCTGTGACTTATATTGAATTAAATTATTATAATTTGAATACTGTTGTTATTGTATTGCTACGCATCTACTTGCACTCTAAGTGAAATAAATAACAGTAAGAAAAAGTAAGTAAACGGCATCGAACAACATTTCGGGTCACAGTATATTTCATATTTCGGTTATTAGCAAAACAGTTATTTCTTATTAACTGATGTAATGAATGAAAAGGAATAGAAAATCGAAGTAATTCTTAACAATATTTATATACCACATGTACGAATAAAACTCTACAAGAAATTAAGAAATATTCTTTAATTTTTCATAGAAAGCGTACTATTTTGCAAAAACTTATAAACATCTTCAAGTTGATTCTGTTGATATTTTCATTAGATCTCATCAAAGAGTTTCATATTTTTCTATCAGAATGTTTTAAAAATCATTTTTTCATTATAAAATGTCTGTATACATCTAGGTTCAGCGAAGAATTTTGTATAGCTGGTACTCTTTTCATTCACATTTTTCACGCTTGGGATCTTTTGTATTCCAAACGTTTGTATACTGTAGTTCTAAATTTGATATACTTTGAAGTAATTATCTCACAATTTTGTGCATTTATTGAATTACAATAAAATTACTGTATTATTATTTCAGTTATATTTTAATTACTATTTTCATTCTGGGATATACAGTCTCAAGCCTTACCTGGTGGTGCAGTGTTCCAGATTTAGAAAACATTTTGAACAATTAAGATCTTTCTTAAAAATAATTTTCTGTCCATCTTATCAAAGGAATGTAATCTGTCACTGAATAACAAATTTTCTAAAATTCCAGTCCTATCATTTCATCCTTTCCTCTATATTCTAATTTATATTAATAACTTCTTACAATCCAAAGTACACTTCTAATGTTTTAATGTGATGCTATACTGTAGGCTGTTTTCATATTTCAAATAAACTAATTTTCCTGTAATTCTATCTATTCTCTTATTATATTTTGTCTTATCTTGATTCAGATTTATTAATTTGATTATATAATTTTATATTACTTGTCACAATACTAACAGTTTTGCCTCAGATAATTAGAGTTTTTTAATTCTTTCCAGACATTGTTTAAATATTCATTGTATAACTGAAAAGCTGTAATACTAAAGGTAAATAAAGGAAGAAACTAAAGCATATTTCATGCATCTTCTTCTTTTCCCTCTTTTGTAATCCATGCAGTGTATATATTTCTCGTTGACTGTTCATTATTTTTATAATTTACATGTATTGATACGCATATTTTCGTAAATTTTGCATTGTTACTCATTTCATTCTGATATTCTGTTTATTTATTACATCAATTAATGTAAATTTATTTGTTTTGTCAAAATTTAGTTATTGTTTATTAACTCCCAGTAAATTTAATGTGAAACAGAGTTTCTTTGAGTACTTTTCTCTAGTGCTGTAAATATTTATACATAGATGTCTGTTTCTATACTTATTTAAGGATTTTGATTTTTCATTAAAAACAAGAATCAAAATTCAATTTTATAAAGCTAATTACTACAATTAAAATATTTCTTGCAAATAAATGCATTAATTAAAGCATTTAAAGCATTCAATATAGTATTACATTAAAAATTATGCATTATTTAATTTCATCGAGAACACAATGAACCTTCATTACAATATTTCAGTTCATTCAATATTTTCAGAAATGTACTTAACCTAAAATTGAAAATATATTAAAAAATTTACTGATGGCTATTTTATTCATATTTCCCTAATTACTTATTTTATGAAGCTGTATTTGTTAGTCAATTTATGGCAAAGCGCACGAAGGCTATCTGCTTAAGAGGAATCTTTCCTTCGTGAAAGATTATGTAACATTCATATTCACTGTGCACATAGGAAAAATTATGAAGACAAATTGTGCGCCAATAGTCTAACCTGGATTGAATTACCAATTCTTAGAGATTAATTTCGGGGTTCTTACTTTAAAGATAATTTCTGTACTAAAATTGTTGAGAACATGGGGTTATTTAAATGTGCAGCTGTTATAAAGTAACACTGTTGTAATAAAATAGTAAAATTTATCTTTGAGATTCTTTTAAGAGATAAAGTTCATAATTATTATTCTTAATGGAGGATTTTCTTAAGTTTTAGTTAGAATCATTAATATGCATGAATCGCATATATGCAGAAACCACACGAAATTTCATTTTCTTTCTGAATTTTGAATTAAAATTATGAACAGATTTTATTTGTTTAACAACTAGTGAAGAACCTTTGGTGTGTTTACAAAAATTATGCATTTTCTATATTAAGGTCTGATTAATAGATTTTTATCTTTTTTATATACTATGAGAAGCATAGACATAATTATTTCTTAAACCTGTTCATGACTCTATCCATTAAACAAATCTATAATAATATTAGATTAGATATACCACAGATTCTCGCAAAGTTCACTATGCATTTCTTGTAATTATAAAAGTTGAGGGTTTTTTTTTTAAATTTACTAGAATTTTATATGTCAGATACCTAAAGATAAAAAATTATGGTTTAGTTAATTAACTTCGAAAAATGGCAGCTCAGTATCCAAGCATGCAAAAGTGAAGCATAAAAATATTTATTCATGAATACATGAAAAAAATCCAAAAAGCAGTATCCATTTAGGAATAAAATATTTAAAAGAAAAAGATAGAGACTGTTAGTTTAGTAAAATCTTTTTATATTAAAAGTACCTAACCTTATATTAAAGGCAAGGCTGGCTGGCTGCATGGGTGTTTTTGTTTTTTTCCCCATGTGTAACGTGTATACGAGCGAGTTCCCCTTAGAAATGCATGTCATCTCTTTCACCCAAGAACTTTTCATGTCACTGTCTCAATTTCGATTTTTTAACAGGTCAACTTCATAAACTTCCGTAATTTGATATTTAATTTCACATGAAAGAGTATTTATAGCGAGTAAAAATCAAGCAGGTGTCACTTCATATAAATACGAACTTAAATTAGCACACATCATTGACTGATAATGGATGATTTTGACTGTCACTTGCTTATTGTTCAATCAATAGACTGGTGACAGAAGTATGTTACAAAGTAGATATGAACTCTTGTCTCTCAGTTCAATTAGTTGCTCAATACTATGAACGTTTATATGGAAAATAGCCTGGCTTATGCATTTTTAAAATTAAAATGTTTATTCAAATAAATTTTTCCATTCCTTTTTATTGTGAAATAGCTATAACATTTTGTATATGGTATACAACAATAAATTACATTAATATTTTGCTCTTCATTTTGTATTCAACCAACTGTACACATTCATGTATTAATTTTCATAAATTTCCTGAAAGTTCGTCATTTATCATTACCCATTAATAAAAATTACCCATGTTTTACTGTATTAGAAAAAAAGGCTCATCATGGGTCGAATGTCGTCTGAAGCCATGGAATGCTATTAGTTTGTTCCAGATTCAATAACCAGTAGATAAATAGATTGGAAACACATGGTTTTCATGGCTTTCCCATAAAAATACAAATTACTTAACTTCAAAAAAGCTGCATTTATTCCTAGAGAAATTTAGGCTAACTGTCTTTAAAAAATTTCTCATAAAGGCATATCTTTTATATAATTTGTCACAATAAATTATCTATCCACCTGCTTCATTCAGACTAATGCATAAAATGTGCTAAAAATCTCAGAATTCAATGGTTTTCTGCGAATTGCTGAAAGGTACTATGCGCAATGTCTATTTTTGAAATGGCCTTTGTAAGGAAACTAGAGACACTGTTGAATGCATCATGAAAAAAATACTCAGCAAATTCTAACTATTGGGAGGGACTAGATGCTGTAGAAACAGAAGTCATTAAATTGTTTGTTTTATTTGTTGGAATATAGCAAATTACATTACAGCTATCTGCTTAAATGAAGGGATGCCTTCGTGGAGGAATTTCTAAAAGAAACTGTCTCATATTCATATTGTATGTAGGAAACACTATGATCCCAGCTTTTACTTCTGGGCCCGAAAGGAAAGAACTGATTAGGCTGATTTTTTTTTTTTTTTAGTATGACAAAATATACTGTTATTTGTTTATCAAGCAGAATGGCTTTGTGAAGATTTTTCTAAGAAAAACTAGCTGATACATCACTACACAAGATAAAATCTACAGAAATGCATGCAAGCAGTTTCTTCCAGCTACCAGAATAACCTCAGGAAAAATTACAAGTGTTTGTGGCTTTAACTACTTGTCAGGCCAGTCTTCTGGTCTATAAACAACTGTAAGAAACTGATCTTTGTCATATACATATGGCAATACTCATCTGTCTCATATGCCATAATACATATGAGAATCTCATTTGTCATACACATATGAATACATATGTCTAATTAAGACACAATAACACGCCGAATAAATACTAATTCAGAAGTCAAACAACAAAAATCAGCATTATACCTACAAAATTTTCACAGGACTCGTTTCGATGGTTTTACCGAACCATCATCTTCAGCTGCAAAACCGCAAATGAACAAGATAGGAAATAATGATTAGATAAGATAAGAAATCATGGACAAAAACAAGCAAGTGGCGCCATCTGTTGGCGAAACCAGAACTAAAACATAATTTCTCTAAAAGCCGAAGGCAAATTTGGATTGGAATTAGGATCGTTAACTAGAACAGAAAGATTTTTATGAATGTGAAATGCCTCTAGAAAATCCAGTTCTCCAATGGAAGATGTTTTTGAATAATTTTGGCAGCAGAAAAATTGAAAGTGTGATTTTCGGACCAACAATGTTGAGCAACAGAAGACCTCTGTGTTTCCTTTTTTCTAACATACGCCTCATGTTCTTTGACGCGAAATTTTAAGGCTGTCTTAGTTTGGCCAATGTAAATTAAACCACACTGGCAAGGAATCCTATAAATACCCCAGGAATTCATATCCGGAATGGGGTCCTTGAGTATAGAAGTTGGAATTTTATTGATGGGAGAAAAAACAACCCGAAAGTTAAATTTCTGCAAAATATGTGCAACTTTATAGCTAATTGATGGAAAGAAGGGAATGACAACAGAATTTTTATAATCTCCTAAAATAAGAGTGTAGCTTTTAGTGTGTTGAGATGAGAATTTTTTAACTACTTGATTAATAATGTTGGGTGAAAAGCCCCTGTCAATAGCTATTGCTTTTAAATAATTTAGTTCTTCATCAAGGGCTAGTTTGGAGGAGCAAACTTGAAGAGCACGGAAAACATAGGAATAAAATGAAGCTAACTTTTGTTTAGTCGGATGACATGTTTAGCCATGGGAAGTCCCCTCAGTCCCATCCTGGCTGATATCTACATGCATTATTATGAATCAGAATTGTTTGAAACTTTAAACTTCCCGGCATGGTTCCGCTACGTAGACGATACTTTTACCCTGTTTGAAGGTAATAAAGATGATTTAAATAAAGTTTTTTCAACAATGAATTCTATTGATCCTGATATTCAGTTCACTTTTGAACTTGAGACTTGCAATTCTCTTCCGTTTCTCGACATTCTGGTCACACGTAACACATCCAACTTCAGTACTACAGTTTACCGTAAACCTTCATCGGTTTGCCTTCCACCACACTTTAAATCATGTCATCCGACTAAACAAAAGTTAGCTTCATTTTATTCCTATGTTTTCCGTGCTCTTCAAGTTTGCTCCTCCAAACTAGCCCTTGATGAAGAACTAAATTATTTAAAAGCAATAGCTATTGACAGGGGCTTTTCACCCAACATTATTAATCAAGCAGTTAAAAAATTCTCATCTCAACACACTAAAAGCCACACTCTTATTTTAGGAGATTATAAAAATTCTGTTGTCATTCCCTTCTTTCCATCAATTAGCTATAAAGTTGCACATATTTTGCAGAAATTTAACTTTCGGGTTGTTTACTCTCCCATCAATAAAATTCCAACTTCTATACTCAAGGACCCCATTCCGGATATGAATTCCTGGGGTATTTATAGGATTCCTTGCCAGTGTGGTTTAATTTACATTGGCAAAACTAAGAGAGCCTTAAAATTTCGCGTCAAAGAACATGAGGCATATGTTAGAAAAAAGGAAACACAGAGGTCTGCTGTTGCTCAACATTGTTGGTCCGAAAATCACACTTTCAATTTTTCTGCTGCCAAAATTATTCAAGAAACATCTTCCATTGGAGAACTGGATTTTGTAGAGGCATTTCACATTCATAAAAATCTTTCTGTTCTAGTTAACGATCCTAATTCCAATCCAAATTTGCCTTCGGCTTTTAGAGAAATTATGTTTTAGTTCTGGTTTCGCCAACAGATGGCGCCACTTGCTTATTCTTGTCCAGGCTTTCTTATCTTATCTAATCATTATTTCCTATCTTGTTCATTTGCGGTTTTGCAGCTGAAGATGGTGGTTCGGTAAAACCATCGAAACTAGTCCTGGGAAAATTTTGTAGGTATAACGCTGATTTTTGTTGTTTGACTTCTGAATTAGTATTTATTCGGCGTGTTATTGTGTCTTAAAGTAGACAGATGTCTTGTTTTGCACCCGCTAAGTCTTTCTGCACCGATGGCGAAAAATCAAGCATAGGTGCGAAGGAAACGTGACTGTGTGTCGCCGAAATCACCTTCGGTTACAGTTAGTGATAACGGCGCGCGGTTGGCGAGTACAACACAAGTTTACAGAGTCGCCACACAATGCAGTCAAGAAACAAAATGCAGCTTTCTAATAAAATGTCATAGGGAATATGCACACTCTGCTACTGATTAGCCTCGGCCACATCAGATCAACATTTGGAATGACCTCTATCTTAACCTAGTTGAAGGGTTGCTATATACAGTCAAAAGTCTTTAATCTGGACGTCCATAATCCGGACCTCAAAGCTACAAACTTTCCGCGTTATGCATTGACGCATGCGCATATTCATTTATCCATGCGCGTAATACCTTTACTCATGCACATAATACGTTTACGCATGCTCGTTTAACGTATAATAGACGGTATAAGCTAAGCTAAAATGATCTATTTCAGTTAATGTTGCAGATTGCGTTGTTCCTGAATCTTCTAGTTGGATCCCGCTTATTATTTTTTGCAGACTGTTAGAGCAATTTTATAAAAGTTAGCTTGAACTTTCGATTGTGTCAAAAAGAATTTCCAATTCTGGAGCTGCCAAAGGATCTAGAAAGCGGAATCATGTTTCGATCTCCATCAAACAAAAAGTGGAACTGCTGCAAAAAATGGATGAAGGCATATCCTTTGTTTCTCTAACCATTCCGAAATCTGTTTATCAATTTCATGCTGCTCTGCGGGGGGGGGACGTCGCGGCGCGCAATCAACTGGAAGTTGATCTGTCAGCACTATCCTTATCTTCAGGGCAGATGTTTTTATTTTATTCGGCTTATAATCCCTTATTACATGTAGTATTTCAGCTCAATGTACTCCGTCTTTGATATGATTTAAATCAAATTCTTCGTCATTATAAATATCACGAATACACATCAAATAGTTATCTGGTTGCAATTTTCTAATTTCGACTATGCGTAATGTATGTTTTACGCATGCGCGGGTTGAAGGAAATGCTTAATAAAGTAAACAAATAAATATTAAGCTTTTTTTTGTAAATTTTTATATGCTTTAGAACATAATTGCTCTTTATTTCATTAATTATGGTTTAATATTTTTAATTTTATAATTTCTGCATGCCATCCTACCAGATTTAAACTGATGATCCATAATCCGGAATCGCCAAAGTCCCGACGAGTCCGGATTAAAGACTTTTGACTGTATACAAATGCATTGTCCTTGGACTTAAGTATTTTCTTTTTTTTTAATACCCTGTGCAAGTCCATGTCTCAAAAGATGAATGTTCTAATTTTCTTTTTCTTTTAGCTGATTATGTACGTTATTCTTAACCTTTGGTAAATCTGGTGGAAATACACGCAGTTAAATTGTTACACCACTAATGAGGATTGATTTTACACTTTGTATGAAAATTTATGCATTTCCTTTTCATCATCAACATATTATTAGAAACGAATTGTTTCACACACATACAACTCTGATATAAAAGCACAGAAGAACTTCAAGTAATTAATGATATAATATAGAGGCTACTATATTATATCATTAATTACTTGAATATATTATATCATTAATTACTACTTTAAATTTTTATTATACTAAAAGCTCAACTATTGAGAAAGTTCAAGAAATGCTGAATGACCAGTACTTTAAAATTCCAAATTGTTGAGCATGCAAAAAGTGCAATTCTTGGTGAGAAAGCCAAATGAGTGGAAGAAGGAATTTCCAATCTAAAAATATAAAAACAGTCACCATATGTGTAATTAAGATAAATATCCAAAGCCTACATTTAAAATTATGAAAGATTTTTAAAAAATGCATTTCATTCAATTCCTTAAACATATAAAATTAACACATCTTATCCAATAATAAAATTCTGTCGACCATGAAAATTGGTGGGGATCTTTCCGATGTAAAGATCTGACTAATTACATTGAAATAAATCAGGCATTCACGTTTCCCTATCGCAGTAAGTTTCTCTGCATATAAAACTAAATATGCACTCAGTGGATTAAGAGCCTTTGAACTGATTGTTGAAAATTTAATAAAACAAAAGCTCTCGTCATTTTATTCAAGGAGTAAAATTTGCCCAAAATGCTTATTGCTATTATTTAATTCCCTGTTACTTTTATCGAGTTAAAAATAGTAATTTCGGGGTGCATTTAAACTGGGCTCAAAGAAAATACCACAAATACCGGCTTCATTGAAAATTAAGAAAGCTCTTTCTGTTTTTTCATTTGTGCCAGAAGAAGTTTGATAAAGAAACAGAAAGAGTGCCAGAAGTGGTTTGAAGTCCAAACTTGTGCCAGAAGAAGTTTGAAGGAAGAGATAATTTTTTATTTAGTTTTAGAGATTCAATATGCAAAAAATTCAAATCGCTTTTAATAATTTTTTACATTCCATCACCACTCTTTATTCATTTTTAAATGAAACTGCATATACTGAACTAATACAAACCTTTTTTGATGACAGATTCCCTGAATTTTTAAAATACTCTACTACATGGTGTTTTGTTGAAAGCAAATCACAAATGTTAATAGTATTTTTATCTCTCACCAACATTTGGTGGTGGTACATAGGTGAGGGAGGTAATGTTTTAGGTTTAAAAATCTGACAATTAGTATTCTGTGGAATAAGCACAAATTAGAGTCCCCACAACACATTTTTACAATCATATCTGTCTGTCTATATGTAACCTTTTTTCTTTTTCACAATAACTCATACATCAAACTTCCAAAAAATTCTATTTTCTGCATTCATATAATGACGATTAGATTTTGGATAAAATTGGAAAATAGAAATTTTTCTGCTAAAAGAAGTTTGTATGATTCTAAAATTATCTGATTTTTTGAAACTTCTGGTTAGTTAAATGCCAGATAGTCTAGCACTTACTGTATAAAAAAATTTCTTTAATTTTAATAACTAATGAACCGGTTGATTTTCATCTCAAAATTCAGAAAAAGTCCGATTTTGTGTCAAAATACCTATGTTAGAACAGTGCTATATAAATATCTAATATATATCCTAAGTCACGCTTTTGAGACATGAAAAACGCAATTTGAATTTTGTCAATCGTCCCAGTACATGTAGTAGTCGGGAGATATAGAACTGTCTCCCCCCTTTTTTTGCGCAGCGTACATAATCTGCAATATATAATTGATTGTTAAATGATAAAAATAAATTAAGGGTACAACCATTAATGTGTTAAAATACATGGGTTAAGATAAATGAAACTGTTTCTTCTGTTTTGAATGCTAACAGAACCCTTTCGATCAGTCCTGCTGGTAGCATTTGCTATCTTCATATATACACCCTGGGACAAACTTGGAGGGGTGGTGAAGCGTACTAAAACATGCATTTTTTGTATAGGAACGTAGGGTCTAAAATGATGAGTTAAGGCAGGAACGAAAAGAAAACGACACAAGAGGAAAATGTGTTTATGTACAAAATCAACGCAAAGTGCTTCTTTGCAGCAATACAGTATTCACAATAAATGTTCAAAAAAGGAAACACTAACAGTAATAGGAACTACAGTTGTGATTGGCTGGTAATGCAGCTGTAGAGGGTGGTAGTGAGCCGGACAAACCACGATACGATGCATCAGAGATCATTCGCAACTCTGATGTCGAGCGTGATGTGTGAGTTTACGTACAGGGAAAAAGCTGACATGCATCTCATGTATGGTGCCGCTAATGGGAACGGCAGAGCAGCGCTACGGTTGTACCAGGAACGGTTTCCATACAGGCGGATGCCGAAGCACACAATGTTCGAGAGGTTGCATCGGTCTCTGTGTGAAAACGGGTCATTTGAAGCCACCTCTGACACTAGGAGTGGAAGAAGAGCACGACAACCTCGCATTGAAGAATCCATCTTGAACATTGTGCATGAATCACCTCAGACAAGTACAAGAGCTATTGCACGTTGTCTGCAGCTGAGTCATTCAACCGCTTGAAGAGTATTGCATGAAAATGATTTGCATCCATACCATTTGCAGAGAGTCCAAGCCTTGCAAGAAACAGATTACCCTCTTCGAGTTCATTTCTGTCATTGATTCTTGCAGCAGTGTGCGGCGCAGGCGGATTTCCGATCGGATGTGCTATTCACGGACGAGGCAACTTTTTCACAGGACGGCATCTTCAATAGCCTCAACATGCACGTGTGAGCAACTCATAATCCACACGATACACGTCCACATGCATTCCAAACCCGCTTCTCCGTGAATGTGTGGGCGGGTATTGTTAACGACTATCTCATAGGCCCATACCTCTTACCTGCACGTACAAATGGCTTATGTTATATTTTTCTGCAAGAATTGCTACCGGAATTGTTGCAGGATGTTCCAGTAGTTATAGTGTATAGCTAATGGCATCAAAAATTTTAAGAATAAGCTGTGTTAGCTTGTATTATAACATCAAATTTATACAGGTCCATAAAAAAATGTTTTATTCTGAAACAGATCAGGTAATATAATTATGCAAAGCCCGTTTATTCTACGATGGGCTGACACAACATAATTAAAAAAGAAATTATACATAGCACAGCAGCCTTGTCTCTACCAGAAATAACACATGTGTACTAGAACATACGCCTAAAAACGTTGATATAATTAGAAAAATATAAATTTACAGAAGTAAAGTAATGTATTCTTACCTCTCTAAAATACATCCAACCTTAAAACCATAAATAAATCAAAGTATTCTGGTTCAGCGTTCGCACAACGTAAGAAGCTTCAGCAATCAGCAAAGAGCCACTGCATGCGTTCCGAAGTTTATTATGACCAGAAGTCGTGACGTCACAGGAATTTTCGAACCGCGCGCTTAGGCTTGAAGTAGAGTCTGTGTTGACTGCAGTGAATTATCCCCAGACTTTGAATATTCTTCCTCGCTGGATGGGTCTGGCGCTGCTATCACGAAAGCTGGAGGCAGTGTCTAAATATAGCTCCGAAATTTTTTTAATGTTTCAGTAAATGTTTTCAACTCTCTAAAAAAGTTTAATGCACTTTTCCTATGCAATGTCTCATTCATCAAATTGAAAAAGGAAACTTCACTTCTTCGAAACTTCAGGTGTTTTGTTAGCTGTTCACTATCAACACGAGAAATCCAAAAGAGGCCCTGACACGGAATATTCAGATAAGTAACATTCTGTTCTCTATACAATATCTGTTTATCTATCACTAGAGTGCCATTAAATTTCTTTATTTATTATTTTTTATAAGATTCTAGCATTATACAATAGTTGGTAATAATAGCAGGTCATGTGGTTCTTTTCTTCGTAACTATTCCGTAGAGACGCCACATTCCTTATCAGTAGTTCGTTCTTATCAGTAACTCACACCCTTCGGAGGCCCCCCCCTTTCGTGCTTAGGAATTTGTTGTGAGGAAAAAATGGGGATCTCTTGACCATCGATGAGTATAGATTGTGATTTTTGTAACTAAGATCTCCGACTTTTTTTTTCAGATCTCAAACTTAGAATTATGAGCAAATAAAAATACAGTGTGACGAAATTCGTTAAACTTGTACTATAAAAAATTGCAGCGGTTAAACTAATAAATTAATTTTATATTTAACTAATATTTAAGAAAAATACACTGTATAATTTATTTTTGCGGTCGCCGCTTTTTCGGATGGCCAAGTCTCCTTTCCCCATCGATGACGACTAGCTGATAGCTTTGCACTTTGTAATCGATGACGAAGTCTCGATACTTTGTTTACGTTTTAGGCGGAATTGTGGAAAATTTTGCGGAACGGAAGGGCCTTCACCTTCATATTTTATTTTATTTATTTATTTTTTTTGCGGTATACGAGACTGGGCGCAATGCGAATAAATCTGTATGATGCACAGAAACTTGCTCATATTGCTGATACAATGATCAAGAGTATTGATATGTTTAGTTCATTTCTGTTGTTAAAATAAAAAAGCGCAATTGTGCATGTAATGAGTGTAAACAATAATGAAAATTTAGATATGTCTGTATTGTTGACTAAGTAGTAATAATGCCTGATTGTAAAATATATATTAGACTACTGATTGTATATGTACGATTTAAAGTAATAATTACGTAGGGTAGAACACAGCAAAAGAATCACTGAATTTTTATTTATTTGAATGACCCATAATTTTTGTTTTGTTCATAGGGATATATCTTTTTTAGGTGATATATCTATTTTAATATATTGTGTACTTAATTGTGTGTGCATATATATACGAATAAACGGGCCTTAAAACTTGGGTTGATTTAGTAAAAAAATTAAATATAGTATAATGTGTTATTATAAACATTATAATACTATACCACACAAGCACTTTCTTATATATGTAATATAATCTTAGAGAAATACCAACTGAATCCTTCTTTGAATATCTATAATATTCTCTGACTGTGTTGTTTCATATACAATGATCAAGCAAAGACAGCGTTAAAATTTTGCTCCGAACAGCTGAGATGCGTGTCTTAAATTTTGTACTAAACAGCACAAACTTATGTCTGGAGGAAAGAAATTTATAAATTTTGTTTTGTCTACGATTTTCATTTCTCTACATCGAAAAATTATACTGGGGTGGGGGCACCACTTCACTTAACATTTGATTTCAAGTGGCATCTGATGTTTTATGTCAATAAAAATATGACAGTTCATCCTAATTTTAATCTCTTCTTTATTGTTAGCTTTTAAGAAATTTGCTTCTTATTTGCATTTTGTTCTCTTTCTGTCAGTAGATGATATTAAGGATTTGGTTTTTATTATTTAACCATACTCTCCAATTTCTTTCTGTTGCTTCTCATGTAGGCACATGTTTCTTTTTCATTCTTGCAGCAGATATTAAGATGTGTAGTGCTTCAAGTGAACTAATATTTTGTGGATTTTTGTTTGCTATTGATTTCTTTTTAAATTATAATCCTGCTTAGTGTTAAGATTTATGCGCTGTTTATATCTGGTAATTAATAATAAAAAAACTATGTATTTTCATCATTTTGTGTACATTTTAACCATACAATTATTTTTGTATGCGAATAAATTTGTATTTATTGACTTTTCTTTACACCCAATTATCCCTAAAGTATATATGCTATGCTGAATGCATTATTTCAGATTCAAAATGTATACACAGAGAGATGCATATCACACTATGATGATAACAAAAGTGGTAATTTAATAACATTGACATCAAATATCACCTAAGACAACCACTTCCATAGAAAATTTTTTGTAGCAGCTGTGTCTGACTGTCTTACAGAAGTGTTTTGTAATTTAGAATTAACTCGCTGTAATACTGATGCAATTTAAGGTTACTAATATGTGCATTCAGCTGTTTTTCTTTATTAGTTCAAACAACCCATGTTATTGATCAAAAAGCAATACATTATCATTAGTCATATTATAAAAATTAAAAAATGGCTTTTGGAAATTTTCCTCCTTATGCAATGATTTCCAGTTTGGTAAAAAAGCTTTCATAAGTTGATCTTACTATGGGCACGTATTGCATTTTATTTAGTGTTAAAAATCATTTCTATGGTATATGTACATATTTTTACAGTTTTTAAAATACTTCAGAAATTCATATCTCATTCAGAAATTCATTATATCACAAGGCATGCATAAAATAAGCTTTATTTCCTTGTACTATTATTAAGCTGTCCAGAAGAAGCCTTTTTTTGACAATGGATCACTGAAAGTTATGCTGTATCTTTCTGTTAATTAGAAAATAATTTTGGATAATAAAATAAATGTATTAGAAAAATATTATATTAAAATGATATTTTTAAAACACATAATTAAATTAATGTATTAGAAATCTGTAATTTAAAGCAAACCTTCGTTCTTCAACTACATATTCATTTCCGATACCCAAAGGCTAATTCCACCATAATAACTTGTATTTTAACTCGTCATTATTCAGCAAAACTTTTTGATTAAAAAATTCTGTATTCGTCCTTTGTGATAAAAGCCCAAGATACGAACCTCCACCATCTGCAAAATGCATGGCTCTCTTTGTACAGGATCTCTGTGGCTGTTACTAGAAGCCTAGAGTATGTTCAAGCAGTAGTAAATAGGCTTCCTTATTCTCTGTTTATTTAGTGTGTGATATATTTGTTTGTGTGTGTTTATTTGATAGTGTGTCTGTATAAATACTTTTGTCTGCCATTGGAAATAAAAATATATGCATTACAAATCCGAGTTATTAAGTATATTAAGGCTGTTTACATTTTTCATTCCAAAACATATATTCAATTAAAATACATTATGCAATTTGTGTTCATCTACATTTGTTAATGTTTAATTAATGCCAACAGAAACATGTTCGCATAAATTCCTCTAAGTAATTTAAACATGAGGTTGTTTAAGAAGGCCATTTTTTATCCATTCATTTATTGAAATATTTGCATTACTTCTTATATATTAAAATTTACATATATTATGTACTTTTTTCAGTAGACAATCCAAGAATATTCTATATGTTAAAATGTATGGTATATGCAATAATTCCCCCCCCCCCAAAAAAAAAAGAAAAAGAAAAAAACTTATCCTCTATTTGTGATCTTATCTGATTGTGTCTTCTTCAAAATACACAAATAATCTGATGGAATGAAAATATTTTGGTCATTAAAACTTTTTAATCACTGCTCTTTACATCTACATTTCTTTTTTCACATAATCTGAAGTTTTCGAGTAGTCTGAAGGTTTTCAAACTGTGTTTCACAGAAATTTTAGATACCATGCAACTCCTCTAGGGCATCTGTAAGTCAAAATTTAAAACAATTTTTAATATCACTGGACATCAAAATGAAATACTTGAAATAATCTTTGCAATTCTCTTATTATTGTTAAAAAATATTAAGCAGATTTTTGTTTATGATTAAATTTATAATGAAATAATGAATTTCTTTTTACTTTCTGCATAAAATGCACAAATTTTATATTTCAATTCTTTAACATTTATTTTTCTGAGGATAGAAATTCTTCTATAGAAAAAATTACGATTTTAGAAGTTTTTCTGAATTTAAAGATTTGAAGACAACCCTGTTATAAGGGTTTACGATTATAATGTGAATGACCCAAATAATTGTAAATGGCCTATGGCCATACTTAATACACATATTATTTAAATTGACATGCTTTACCTGTAATGTACATTTGTGACTTATACATAATTTAAGTGCACCAGTTTACTCACACTTATCTGTATTGTATGTATGTATTATATGCATCTCTAGACTCAGGTTAAAGCTAGCTCGTTTCCCCTTTCTCAGCTTTCCCAGATGACATTTTTGGGTCTTTACTGGAACTCGACGCACACTTTATTTCGGCTAGAATAACCACTTATCTCACTCTTCTTTTATTCAAAAATTATAACATACTAATTTGGGGAAAAAATTATATTTTATGTTAGTTACTCATGACAACATTCGAAACAACCTACATGTTCGACAAGGGGTAGGGGTCTAGGAAAGCCACAACTTTTTCAATGAACTGGATGAATAAATGCAGCCCTGCCTTTTGTTGTGTTTTATGCATTTATAAATTTCTACCTGACTGTTTATTCTTTAATTCTATATAACACAATTAATCGATACTTGTTTCTTGTATGGAATTTTAACATTAATTCTACATAATAACATGAGTAATCTTTTTTTTTAAATTGTATTTTAGCATTATTAAAAAACACTTTGGCACTATGAACTGAGAAAATCTATCAATCTGTCTTCTACGTTAATTTACAATAATATAAATGTGAATATCTGAATGGAGTTATATTGAAAGATCTAGTGGATGCTATGATTCCATGATGGTCAATCCACCACATTGGAAATATTAAATCAAACAATAAGTAGAGGAAAGGATTCAGCAAGACAATATATCCTCTTTTGAATGAATACATTTAACTGTAGTTATTCCATATGATGTATTATACAACACCCCAAAATCATGGAAAATAACTTTCTAAACCGAGTTTACAGTGTAAAAAAAGTAGTGGAAAAATGTTGTAGTCATGTAACTGGGCTATCTAACATAAAAATTACAGCATATTACACCAGTGTTCTTACCTTTACTGCATATTACAACCAAATAACTACAATTAGATATGAGAAAGAACAGACAGTGTCAGTACAACCAAGAGTAAAACTTTTACAGAGTTGCTAATTTGAAAACAAGTGAACCTGTAAAACTAACCCTGCATACTGGTTTGCTTTAGATGCATTTGGTAACCAATATGCCGTAAGTCTTTACCAGATTCAGTTTTGAGTGCATTAAATACTATATTGCTCATATGTCTTGATCGTGACAATCAATGCAGCTGCAGCCTTATTGAATAGAAATAAGTTATATGACTCTCAAATAAGTGTTTGTAAAGTTGTTCAGGAAATAAATATTACTAAATAATAACATGTATTATGTTTATTGAATTGTACAAAACTTATATGTTATACTTTGAATTATCGTCAATTTTAATTGTCTGAAATCTGGTATTTGATAGTATATAGTTGTAGCAGTTTTTTCACTATAAATTCTGAAGAATCCGAAAATAAATGCACATACTAAAGTATTTCAAGTATGATAATATTCAGTATTTAAGATTATCCTAAAAGTATGAAATTTATTATTTTATTTGAAAATAAGTATTAGTGTATTCATGGCATGCAGGTCCCCGAGATTACTCTATTATCCACTCATAGGTGGGGGTGTCACCTTTGCCAAAGGCTCTTTGTAGCCTGCTTTAGGTTTTATACTAATTTTAATTACTGGCCATCTACTGAAATGGTTTCTTTATGTATATCCACCTTTATTCCAACTCTGGTATTTCTACGGCGATGGAGGTTTAGTTGACCATACTTCTTGACAATTCTTTTACTTTTTTTTAGTTTATTTATTTATTTTTTTTTTTTTTTCAATTTGAAGCGGTAGACCAGTATTTTCATCTCGCATAACTGTTTTTGAAGCACTCGAAAATCTCCTTCAAAGAGTTGGCTACATTGTGTAAATTTTCGCTATCTAAATTCCAAAGGAGTGACCGAATTGATCTGTAATTTGCATCGCACTCATTGATCAAATTTCTTTTTTTACTCAACGTTGCTTCTTCAGATATGGTGGGTAAATTATCTGATGTTCCACCTGAAGGAGTTTCAGTTGATGAATATTTTCGTTTTCTGGTGCCTGAAATACTTCTTGAGACTAAATCTTCATCAACTTTGAAAATAGGTGTTGAAAATAGCCATTCTGCAGTACATTCCAAACTCCAGGCTGGAAACTTCATGCCAGCAAACACAATATGCTTGCACAGCAGTCGGTTTCTTCTGAAATCTAAGCATGTGCATTGACATAGTTGTTTCTGTTCATCAAACATGACAGAATAAACTGCATCATGCTTAGTTTGAGAAGAAACTTTAAAGAAGCCATGTGAAATTTTTTTTATACTACCCACATAAACTTCAGCAGCTCTTAATTTTGTTTTTATGTGATCAATTAACCATTTTGGCTTATTGATTAAATAATTTGGTAGATGTTCATTGTATAATCTGGCCTGCGAAAGCATACTCAGATTTTTTCTGACGTAAATTCTATATCTTTCTGGCAGAAATTTCTCAACCAAGATCTTAATTATTTCAGACAGCATACAGTTTTTATATCCCTGAAGATATCTATATTTTAGTTCCTCATTTAAGCGTTCAACACCATTGTTCGAGTTTATGAATAAGTCATTTGGTTTGTAAGCCAAAGCCCATCTCTCAATTTCCTTGAACTATGTTAATTCAAAATAATCTTTCACAGCTTCATATTGGTTCCATGATTTTAATACCTCTATTGCTGCAACCATTTCATCTTGAGTTGGAGCATTTGCTATGGCACGTAATTTACACAAAAGCTCTTCTTTGGGAACCACTGCATTCTTTTTCTTAGAAGCCCATCTTGACCATGCCTGCTCTCGATGGAAACTACATATAAAAACCTTAATTCCTGTAAAGACATTTTCCAAACTTGTAATTTCTTCCATTGCAAAATCAACCATCCCATATTTTGGTCTAACGAGAGGCGACCAATTTTTAATAATTATAAGAGCTTCTTCTAATGCTTTGGCTGTTTCATTTTGTGTAATAATTATGCTCACTATTTGATAGTTCACATTTGTTTTGACAACTAAAAAATAAAGTGGGAGAGCATACTTACAGGTTCAATAGGTCGCGTCGAGAAGAACAAGATTAGAACCATATAAGACATATAAATTTTTCATTTCTTCACTTTGATATACAAATAACAGATTTAGTTTTGAATCTGTAAAGTCATTTGGCTCAGTACCATCATATGTATTTTCAGTACATGGTCTAAAAAAAACAGAACACTTGGAAGTATCCCAGCTATTTATTAACATTTCTGTATTTTCCTGGTCAATTTTACTAGTTCTAATATCGGATTTTGCTTGGCTTATTATTTTCCTTATTGCCTCCATTTCTGGATAAAATCGTCTGCGCGTTTTATCAGTTTCTCCCAATTCAGTTGAAACGTATACTTCTAATAGCTCTGCAATTACAGTAGCATTGCATTTTCCATTCTTAACTTTAGAAGCTATGAAATGCCGCACTCTAGCATCTATAGGTTCTATTACTGCAGCCATGTTACCCATTAGATGATTTTGATGATCTTGGTTTTAGGTAAATTAAACATGAAAACTTCTTCACCAGCAATACTATCTTTATTGGCTAGTTTTTCCTTAATTTTCCGAGATATCATAATCTTTCTTTTTCAGGTTGGCACTACCTGTAATTTAAACATATTTATCACAGTAAAATTTAGAAATTCCAGCACAGTCATCTAAAACTAATTATTGATAAAGGTTCAATTTTAAAAATTTTCTGTTCATAGCAAATTATTCAAAAAAAAAAAAAAAAAAAAAAAAAAAGGAGTCATTTCTTTCCTTTAAAAAAAGCTGTAAAAAGGATCTTCCATTTTTATAACAATAGATCAAATTACTTCTTCAAAGAAACATAACCAATAAAACTTCACTTTGAACAACTTATTTCTATTTGTAGCAAATTGGTTAGAATATAATTAGCATAAAAAGCCTTTATTTCTGGCCTGAAAACATCATTTTATTTGCATGTCAATTACTGAATTATTTATTTAGGAAAATATTACTGTTAAAAACCCTCTTTTGGCCCAAAAAAAAAAAAAAAAAAAAAACTATTTAGAAAAATATGTTGAATAAAGAGACACAAAAAATCATTTCTCTTTTTTACATTGTGACTCTAAAAATACCTTTTGTTTTTATGTCAAAAAGTATGTATACTTTATCATAGAATACCTTCAATACATCTTGCTCATACGTGACAGAATTATATTTTTTCCTTAAAAAAAAAATTCTCTAAAATTACTAAGACCATCTTAGAACAAAAAGTTAAATAAACTTCTACCTTGAACTGAGGCATCCTGTACATTCGGGTAACATTAATTACACTGGACAATTAACTTTTTTAGTTGTCTGGTTCTTGGAATATGCTTTACCAAAAGCATGATCAGTTTGACACTAAAAGAAAAAAAAAAGGTTGATCTTTACAATATGGTAACTGGTAGTTTGGCGACATTTTGGAAGCGATAAAGGTTACTACCTGGGACTTTGGTAATAATGTGAGCAGTACTCAGTTCCGATTACGCATTATTTTGTGTGAGGGAAATGAGAGATCATGGGATATGTCATGTGATATTAATAGACGAATTACGGTTCTTTAATCGGAAAAAGGGGGAAATCGGGAAAAAATCTGGAAATTTTGTATTTGGCTTTATTCTGTGTTGTGTGAAACAGTGTTCGTGATTTCTTGAATCCCATGGCCATAACTAAAGTGAATTCGAAATGGGTATTTATGTATGTATTAATTTAATGTATGTGCTCATTTATATTTTAAGTAGTGTTTTTGAATTTAATTATATTTTAATTAAATGATAGTTATTTTGTGAATATTATGTTTTTAGGAATTTGGTATACGTTTTAGAAGTAAACGTGCATGGAAATAATTAAAATATTTGATCAAATAAGTATTTGGAATGTTTGCGGTATGAATTCGTTGGTGACGTGTATAATATAACAAATAATTTAGAGGTAAAAGTTTTTGGATATTTTATCTATTTTATACGTGGAAATGTTCATATTTGGAAAGGGTATATACTTTTTCGTTATTAGGTAATTTCATATATGTTCTTTTTAACGGGTTTAAAGATTCAGAAAATTGTCATGCATTTTCGTGAAATTTTTCTAATTTATGAGAAAAAAGCAGTGTACATGGATATGGTGAAGAGTGTGTGCAATGCCATTTTTGTGCAATTCTGGGATTTTTTTTAAGTAAAAATAAGTCGACGTGTACATGGTTTAGTGATATTTTAATTAAATGATAGTTATTTTGTGAATTTTATGTTTGTAGGAATTTGGTATACGTTTAAGTTGAAGTAAACGTGCATGGAAATAATTTAAATATTTGATACTAAGTACACGTTGGTGACGTGTATAATGTAATAGATGATTTAGAGGTAAAAGTTTTTGGATATTTTATTTATTTATATGTGGAAATGTTTATATTTGGAAAGGGTAAATACTTTTTCGCGATCAGGTAATTTCATATATGTTCTTTTTACCGGGTTTAAAGATTGAGAAAATTGTCATGTATTTTCGTGAAATTTTTCTAATTTATGAGAAAAAAGCAGTGTACATGGATATAGTGAAGAGTGTGCACAATGCCATTTTTGTGCAATTCTGGGATGTTTTTTTAAGTAAAAAGTCGGCGTGTACATGGTTTATGTGTATGTGTTATTTTGAAAAACGCGTAAGGAGTATGGTATTGTGCACTTTTTCCCAATTTTGCAGTGAATATTTGTCATGATTAAGCAGTTTTGTTTGATAAAATTTCTAGCATAAGTGTAATCCGGCTAGTAGATTGTTGGAAGAAGTGTTCAGTAGATAAAAAGAAAAGAAACATGTCTTTACTTCGTGAAGGCAAAATGGCGGCGGGGAAAAAAAATAGAGGGTTGCTGTAGGAGAGTTGGTCGCCAAATTTTCGCCAAAAAATTGCCAAGTTACCATAATGTAAAGATCAACCAAAAAAAAAAAAAAAAAAAAAAAAAACACACACACACACATATATATATAATCCAAGAGGTGATATTTTTGTATAAATTTTTAAATATAACAATGTTATTTTACCTTTTCATTTTTTTCTTTAGCATAATTTTCCTTTTGACATTTATTCAGATCTTTTCCTTGATGGCAAACATAGGTTTTTCGCCCAAAGTGGAAATAGGGAATATCATCTAACCAGTTTAATCGTAAATCTGGAGTTAGTTCAACTGGAAAGAAAATTTTGATTTAGATCACAATCTGATAAGCTTTGATTTTTAAAAGAAAGAAATTACAGATCTCTATAAACATATTATACATTTAACATTATACTTTGATTTTTAAAAGAAAGAAATTACAGATCTCTATAAACATATTATACATTTAACTGTCTCTATATATACTACATACTGTAGACACTGCTTAATGTATTGCAGCTGATGTCGTGTATATTGCTATTGAATTTCTAAGTTCTGCTCTTTCATATATGGAAACATAAAAAATGCATCATTTGCTGTAATTTTATTTGCTCAATTTGGTTAATATAATCAAAATATTATACAATAAATTTCTTAAACTGAAGAACGAAAATGATTTTAATCAAGCATTTAGAAAAAAGCGCAAAACAATAAAATAATAAAAAAAAAAAAACTTAATTTCATACAAATTTTCAATAGCTATTGATTTGGAAGGGCTTCAGCACAGTTCCCTCTTCTTCAAAAGGGAGGTAAAAATTCCTGAAAACATCTTTGCCAAAATACACTTGCGTTTTTGCCCAATTTCAGATTTTACATTGGTAAAATCTCTTTAAACAAGGATGCCCTCCAAGTATTAAGATTATAGGTATAGAATTGGTCCAATAAATTTCAGAAACATTATGGACTACTCAAATGAACTTTTGCAATGAAGACTGTAAACAATTGATAAACAAACTTTTATTTTTCCTAATTAAAATGTTAAGAAAGTGGCTAGTTATATTTATAGTTAATTCAATTCCTATTTTAAAAGATACTTTTCTCATCATCTTATATTATCAAAAATGGGCAAATGTAATCACATTAAGCAGCACCTACTGCAAACATAGAGAGATATTAAAAGCATTAAACTATTATGTAAAAAAATTATGTCATTTTGTCTCATATTAAAATTATATATGCTAGGTAAAGTATAGAATGAGCTAGCTGCCTTATGCAAAAGGGATGCCTTTGAGAAGGTCTAATGGGAAACTGTCTTGTATTCACTTATATATAAGGAGAACAGGAAAATTCCCATGCAGCTAATCCATTCAACAGTATTTGTACCTTGATCAAACATCCAGTATTCAGCTATCTTATCTGCTAGTCCATTGGTGCTAAGAGTCAAAATAGACAGTAATGTGATTTTACACACAAGATAAGTAGCATTCATTGACTAAAGAAATATATATATCACATCACTAAAGAAATATATATACATTTCAGAAAACTTTCCTGTTTTCTAAAATTCAATATCTTTATTATTATAACTTCCTGATATTTCAATGCATTATAATTTTATGGTGAACTATTACCTGAAAATAAAACAGAATATTTTTTGAATTGGTAGTGTTTATTATAAGGTTATTTTGAAACATGTTGTTAATGATAAAACTAAAGAATGGATTTTCTTTATAGACTATTAAATGATTATATTTCAAATCAACAGACTGCATTCATACACTAAAATAGGATGAAAAATATAGTAGTCATCGAGACAATTGTCGAGTTTCTCAAGAAACAACAATAAAAATTTTCAAATCTAACACGGTATATCTTGTTTAATGTTTAATATAGTACGGAATGTTCCGTGAAGCATCAGCTATTTAAAAAAAAAAAAAAACATGCAATACCTGACAATGAAACCAAATAAAAATCAAACATAACGCTATTACACGTTATGCAACAAAATTAATGAATATGAACGTCTATAAACCCTTTTTTCAACTTGGACCGAATCTCGCAACATCAACTAGATCGTACGCAATAAAATTAATACAAATTAGTGTTGATAAGTTCTTTGGAACAAAATGGCCAAATATCAACTAAACAACCAAAGAAAGCATTTACATTCTAGAGGATTTTTATTTACTCATTACATCTTCAAAAATTACTTACTCTCTTTATCGAATGACTTTCCATAGTAGTAAACATATTTTGTTACAGTTTCTACTTCGTGTCTGCGAAGTATTTCTTTAAATTCGCTCCAAGATTTCGCAAAATTCATTTTGCCTCTAAACACAAAGGTTCATACACGAGACCAAGGTTCTTTAATATACGGACGAGACGGACTTTGAAACTCGTAATCGATAAACCGGCCATTCCCCTATCGTTGACACAAGTTTTTCTATCGATGGAAAAAGGAGACTCTAGGCCATCCGAAAAAGCGGCGACCGGCGTGTTTAGCCGTTTCGCTGTTAGAACCCGAAAAACGTTTTTTCAAGTGTTCACTATGAGTAAAAGATTTTTTTTTCAAACAGCGGGACAATTACCTCTTAAACATCTGTGGGCAAGAATAGAATTCTTTACTGCATATGTTCATCCTTAAAATTCCTGGGCAAAAAGTTTAGTTTGGAATTTCGTTCAATGTTTTGGCAACAGTGTTGTGAGCAGTGGGAAAATTATATGAGATTGTTTGCAGTCTAAAAGAGAAATAATTTTTCTTTAAATTGTAGATGTGTAATTTATTTTATTCTTTTTTATTCTTTAATATGCATCTGAATGTATAAAGAAGTGTACTTGAATCTTGTCATCATCAGTCCGCGAGAAAGCGTAATTTGTATTCGTTCGTTATAATTTTTGTGAAAGCTGAAAAGGGTCACAAATAAGAAGCAAAGAACGTGAGTATTTATACTTATGGTAGTGATATTTGCTAGGAATCATTGATGGATAACTGTAATTCGAAGAACGAATTAGAAGGTGATTCTGATGTAAAAATTGAATTTTGCGATGCAGATTCTTTGGAAGAGAATTCTGAATCTGCAAGCCAGTATTACGACTCTGAGTCTTGCGATAGCCCGTCTGGTAATGAAAATTCGTCTCTTCAACGCAGACGATATGGGGATGATGCATATGAAAGTGATGGCACTTTTGTCGAGCGTAGATATGGAAACCGTTCTCGAGATCCGCAAGCTGAGAGACCTTATTCCTGTCACCTATGTCCTAGTGCCTTTAGTATCAAAAGCAGACTTTTGACACATATAAAAATCCATACAGGTGATAAGCGTTATAAATGTGAGGTATGTGATAAAAGATTTGTCCAGTTGGGCCAGTTGAAGAATCACAAAGTTACCCACACAAATGAAAGACCTTTTGTATGTGTTACATGTGGTGCATCATTCAAAGACAAAAATTGTTGGAGCAGGCATCAGCGAATGCATTCAGGTTTTAAACCTCTAACATGTGATGAATGTAAAAAGTGTTTTAGAGATAAAACTGCATTAGAGAATCATAAACGAATTCACACAGGGGAAAAGCCATTTAAGTGTGATATATGTAATAAAAAATTTATGTCTAGGAGTTCTCTTAATTATCATTATAAGTACACTGAGAAAATGATTTATGAATGTAATGTATGCTCTGTTTCATTTAGTGGTAGAAAATCTCTGTTGGATCATGAAAAGACCCATGTGAAAAAATCATTTTTGTGTGATGCTTGCAATATAACTTTCTCAGAGTATTCCGAATTTGAAAAACATAAATTAATTCATACGACTAATGAAATTCATGTTTGTGATATATGCAATAAGTCATTCATGAGTGAGTCTAGTTTGGAGGTTCATTTAAAAATGCATACTAAGGAAAAACCACACAAGTGTAAAATTTGTCAGAAACAATTCGCTTTCACTAAAACACTCTTGAAGCATTACTTGGTTCACGATGATGAACAACGTTTTAAATGTAAACTGTGTCCCAAAACCTTTAAAGAGAGTTCTGCCTTGGAGAAACACATACAGCTTCATAAAGAAAAACGATATGCATGCGAGATGTGTGAGAAATCATTTGCTCGGAAAGGTTTCCTAAATATGCATATGCGTGTGCATAGTATTGACAATCCATATGTTTGTGATAAATGTCATAAAAAGTTTGCTTGTAAAAGTGCTTTAGAACAGCATGTGTTGGTTCATACCGGTGAAAAACCTTATGCATGTGACATTTGTCCCAAAAGATACAAGAGAAAATCTCTTCTTCGAAAGCATTCTCGTATTCATGAAGGTGAAAACATTCAATACAAAGTTGAGGAATAAGTTTTATCAACATGAATCACCAGGAAAGCCTTTAATAAGTGTATAAAAATATTACTAACTGTATCTTATGTGAGAGTTTGATTTCAAATTTTTTATTAGTGTAATCTTTTTATTTAACAGTATGAGATTCCTTGAAACCATATTATTAAACAGCAAGATTTATTTGTAGAATTTCTTATTATTACATTATCATTTAAAGGAGAAAAGCTTTTTGAAGCATGTAATTGCCTATTTCTTTATTTGTAAATGTTTTTTCAAATTCCATTTCACAGTTTATATTATTCGGTTAAGAAATCAAATCAGCAAGCTTTAATAAGAATTTTTTAATCTATCTGTGAAATGTAATGCAGTTATTTACCTTTAAGGAATATGAAGTATTTTTTTAATAATAATAAATGATAATTGTACGTGAAGAGTTTCTGTTATGATTTATTTAAAAAATGAAATAACTATGTTACTGAAACCAGTAAAACAGGAAGAAAATTATTGTATTAATAAAAATTGATCAAAATGCAAATGTTGCTCATTATTAGAAATTGGAAAATTATTTTGTTAAGGACCATTTACTACTTTGCTTTTTCTGTTATGCATGACTGAGTGATTTATGTTGCATACAGAGATAGGCCTAATTTTACTATTAAGTAAACCTACATAGTGACCTAAGGGCTACTAAATTGTCACGAAGTTTCTAAAATTTAGAATCTCAAGTAGTTAATTCCTGTTGGTGTAAATGCAGATTCTGTGCCAATTTGGTGGATTAAAAAAAAAAAAAAAAAAAAAAAAAATTGACATTTACGATTTTGAATGAAATCTGTAAATGTGTACAAAAAAATTAAAAAGGGAGGAGGGATACCTTATTTTAAAGCAAATTAAGGCTAATCTTTTGGAATATGGTAACATGTAGTTTGGCGACATTTTGGTAAGGCGATGAAGGTTGCTAGGTAGGACTTTAGCAATAATCTGAGAAGTACACAGTTCGAATCACAGATTATTTTGTCTCAGAGAAATGAGAGATCATGTGACATGTCCGATCGTGGTTTTGGCTAATAAGAACTTTGAAACAATTTCGCTGCTTAAAGTGCAGAACCGCCCACTTATTTGTTCGGCGCTTTTTACAAGAGTAAGAAGATTTGGATTTTTGTCAATTTTCTTTGACTTTTTAAGTGAAAATAGGTCGATGTGTACATGGATAAAGTCAAGCGTGTGCACAATGCCATTTTTGTGCAATTCTGGGATTTTTTTTTTAAGTGAAAATAGGTCGACGTGAACATGGATACGGTATCCAATGTGCAATTCTTAAAAACGTGCGAAGCAGTGGGCGATTCTGCACTTTCTCCCAATTTAGCACCTAATCTTCGTCATGATTAAGCACTTTTGTTCCATAAAAGTTCTAGCATAAACGTAATTCGGCTAGCAAGTTGTTGGAAAAAATGTTGAGTAAAAAAAAAATTGGCGTCAAAAAAAAAAAAAAAAAAATGGCGTCAAAAAAAAAACAAACTAGCAGGTTGTTGTAGCAGGGTTGGTCACCAAAACATCGCCAAGTTACCATAATCCGAAGATTCACCCAAATTAATTTTCGTGTTATGGGATTCATCATATTATGAACTTGGAATGTTACCTATCGTATATTTAAAAGCAGCAGTAGCAAAAAAGAAAACTGTTATAGCTCAACAAGTTAAATGGTAATATTTAAAATGAATTATAAATAGTAGGAAAATGTATTTTTCGGTTGATCTTTACAATATGGTAACTGGTAGTTTGGCGACATTTTGGAGGCGATAAAGGTTACTACCTGGCACTTTGGTAATAATGTGAGCAGTACTCAGTTCCGATTACGCATTATTTTGTGTGAGGGAAATGAGAGATCATGGGATATGTCATGTGATATTAATGGACGAATTACGGTTCTTTAATCGGAAAAGGGGGGAATCAGGAAAAAATCTGGAAATTTTGTATTTGGCTTTATTCTGTGTTGTGTGAAACAGTTAGGTGAATTTTTGGATCCCATGGCCGTAACTGAAGTGAATTCGAAATGGGTATTTATGTATGTATTAATTTAATGTATGTGCTCATTTATATTTTAAGTAGTGTTTTTGAATTTAATGATATTTTAATTAAATGATAGTTATTTTGTGAATTTTATGTTTTTAGGAATTTGGTATACGTTTTAGTTGAAGTAAACGTGCATGGAAATAATTTAAATATCTGACACTAAGTATTTGTAATAGTTGCGGTATGAATTCGTTGGTGACGTGTATAATGTAATAGATGATTTAGAGGTAAAAGTTTTTGGATATTTTATTTATTTTATATGTGGAAATGTTCATATTTGGAAAGGGTAAATACTTTTTCGCGATCAGGTAATTTCATATATGTTCTTTTTACCGGGTTTAAAGATTGAGAAAATTGTCATGTATTTTCGTGAAATTTTTCTAATTTATGAGAAAAAAGCAGTGTACATGGATATAGTGAAGAGTGTGCGCAGTGCCATTTTTGTGCAATTCTGGGATGTTTTTTTAAGTAAAAATAAGTCGGCGTGTACATGGTTTATGTGTATGTGTTATTTTGAAAAACGCGTAAGCAGTATGGTATTGTGCACTTTTTCCCAATTTTGCAGTGAATATTTGTCATGATTAAGCAGTTTTGTTAGATAAAATTTCTAGCATAAGTGTAATTCGGCTAGTAGATTGTTGGAAGAAGTGTTCAGTAGATAAAAAGAAAAGAAACATGTCTTTACTTCCTGAAGACAAAATGGTGGCGGGAAAAGAAATAGAGGGTTGCTGTAGGAGAGTTGGTCGCCAAATTTTCGCCAAAAAAACGCCAAGTTACCATAATGTAAAGATCAACCTATTTTTCCTTAACTTAAGCTATGACAAAATAAACAGCGAAAGGGGAGATAAAATTCAGAATTTTTTTTGTTTAATTAAGAATGTTGTGTGACACAGATGCTTGTCTGCAGTAGTGAGAAGGATTGCCATCATGGAAAACATTCTCACAGAAAACAACAGATCAGTGGTGATTCTGATACTGCTGATTAAGAAGCTGGTGGCAAAAAGAAGAATTATTATGACTGATGAATGGAGACATACTCTTTCTTAGGCAGGCATGGTTACTATGTGTATCAGACTGCTATTCAATCTACAGTTTCAGTAATCTGACAACTGGTGGCCTGTAAAAGTAAAATTGCAAATAAAGTGGTCTTTTTGCAGTTTTACTTTCACTTTTCAAAAGAAGGAAAATCTAGAGTATCACTATTCGAATACCTATTTCAGCATGAAATTAAACATACAGCAAGATCCATTCATGGAAATTTTAAATGCAGTTAAGGATTATATCATTTTAGGGTCACAACTATGTCTGTGGCAATTTCCTTAAGAGTACAGGTTTTTGAAGAAAAATTATCTTTTTGAGAGCCATAAAAATCTGAAAAAAGAAATGAAGTATATCAGTTTTTTTATAATAATAGAATTATTTATGAAGCTGTTTCAATACTCACATTTACTTTACTTTTTATGTTAATTTTTTGTTGGATATGCTTAACATCATGCCTTTCTACCAGCCTGAACAGAATTAAATATCGTGTTTAACCAGTAAATTTTTACTTGCATATGGTTAGTATCACCCTTTTCTGCTAACGTGAACTTAATTGTGCTAATTATTGTGTTTAAAAAGCTAAATTTAACTTATGTGTGCTTAATGTGTTTAACCTACTAAGTTTTAGCTAAATTTGACATATATATGCTTAGTATCATGCTATGCACTAAATATAATGTTTAAAATGCTGAATTTGATTCATATGCTTTATATCATGTTATAATTCAAAACTTAACCATGTATCATTAAAACCATTATCATTCATAAACTTGATGACAAAAAAATGCATTTTCTGCCATCAGGCTCTTTGTGGAAGTACACCCTAAAAAATATTTCCTTAAAATCATTTTGAAATTATTCAGACTACACTTCATTTCAAATATGTATCTGAAATAACAGTTAGTCTATCAAAAGTGTTTGAAATTATTTAGACTGTGCTTTATTTCTTGTGTGTACTGAGCCCACCACCAGCCGAATGGTAAAGTTGCTGAACATTGGTATTCTGGCCCAGGGTTGGAATCCCAGCAAAAGAGCTGGCTGTATGGGTGTTTTCATAATTTCCCCTACGTTTTAATGTCTATACGAGCCAATTTCCCTTAGAAAGTCCTTCATAAAGGCATCTCCTCCCTTAGGATCTCTTCTCTTATGTGTTTTGCTATAATAAACTAACCATCTTTATAATTTGTTAAAAAATTTAACATTGTATTTTTTAACTAAAAACTTTAAAGTGGCTGAGTATTCTTCTGTGCCATATCGCTGAGAACAATGTCTAACGAAACTGCTTTCTGTTTGCTTTATGTGAGAATTCGTGATTTTGCTTGCTTCACGCATTTTGCTTTTAGTGAGTGTGCCTTAGTATTGCGATTTACTGCTTTCTCAGTGCTAAATTATGGAAAATAATTCCTTTGTTCCTGATGAATTTCCCCTGCTGGGGAATGTTAACACCGATACCACTAAAGCTACTTTTTGGGCAGATGCCATGTGCTCTGATGTGTGTGATGGTATGTGCTTTGATAGTGTGGTGATATGTGCTTGGATAATTATACTCCTGCAGTTGAAAGTTTTCCTGATGTACCCGATATTATTGTATTTGGATAATCTCGATATTGATGACCTAAAGAATGTGAAAAAAACTCTTAAATTTGGATACTTCGAACTTCGTGTCATTGGATCCTGCACGTGTTGATCAAATTGTTAAGTGTTTGAATATCTACATTAGGAAATCACTAAGTGTTGCTGAAACCTCACGTAAAGCTGTGTTACGTATTTGTGAACGGCTACTAAGTGAAATATATATATATAATGATAGCAAGGAAAAGACGGAGCAGCGTGGATATATGAAAAAATCCATATACATAAATAAATGATATGAAAAAAAAAAAAAAATATTATACTTTACTCACATTTGTTGTGCTGATTGTATTATGTATTCCTTGTAATAATTCTGTTCCGCTGTGTATTTACAATCAAGTACATGATTCTCTTAACTTTGCTTGTGTTTTGTTTATATGTTCTTTCATTGATTCTTTACTGTTATATTATATTAGAAATAACTGTCTTGCATATTAGCATTTCTTTACCTAATTACTACTGATTTTGCACTGCTATTTACTTATACTGTGTGCCTGCACCTTGATTCCTCCCGCCTTGGCTCTCATCTGCTGGTTGTATCGATTTGGTGACTGTTGGCTCATTACTTAATGGACTGTGTCATTCATCGAATGCTGTATCTGTGCCACATATTGCTTATCCTACTTGTACATCACATGTTACGGCATCCTGATCTACGTATTTGAAACTTTTATTATGTTCGAAAACCGTCCAGTTGTGTTACACTGGGATAGCACTTATGCGCAAGTACCCGTCTTGTGAACCGCGGTTGCCTGAGCCAGCTATTGTACTTTATAATGTAACAAAATTTCAATACCTGTGGTTATGTGGATATGAGCTACCAAGAATAATTGAAAGCTCTAATAAAATGGAAGGTTTCAGCCATTTATATACTATATCATTTCGAAGTGTCTCTTTTATGTATGTACTCTATATTCCTTAAGACTAAGAATTATGTAGCTTAGTAAATATGGCAGATGTTATATCAAGTTTTTTTTTTCAGTTTTGCTTGCAGGTTTTTCTTTCTAGTGTTTTTATTATTAAATCTGGATTGTTTTTGCATAAATAACTGATTAAAACATGTCAATACCTTAATAATTATTTAATCAACTTTTATTATACAACAATAATTTTTATTACTAAATAAGAATTATTTATTTAGCTGTAAGAGTTTTTAAATTTAGTTATATGCAAGAAAATAATGCCAAGAAATGCAAGAAGGAAATGAAGAGAACTAAAATATGGGAATTTTCTGAATTGAATCTTTTTTGGGGGGGATAAAAATGCATCAGATAATTTTAATGTAAAAACATTGTAAAGCTACTGAAGAAATCATTTTCAAAATAATTTTTGCACTCTGAAAGAAAAGGAAAAGTTGATAAATATCCTGTTTATAGAACTTCAACAGTAAGAATTTCCCTTCATTATAATTCTGCCACAATTCTCTCCCTGTGTTTTGTGTACTATTTACATTTGGGTTAATAATGCTACAAAAATTTCTAATTTTGAATGTTCTGTAAGGAAAATTTATGTTTTTTTTTTTTTTTTTTTTTTTTTCTGTCATTTGTTACCTTGTTTTCCATTTTTAACTACAAAAAGTACGGCTAATCTTTGGAATATGGTAAGAGGTAGTTTGGCGACATTTTGGTAAGGCGATAAAGGTTACTAGCTAGGACTTTAGCAGTGTACATGGATAAAGTCAAGAGTGTGCGCAATGCCATTTTTGTGCAATTCTGGGATGTTTTTTAAGTGAAAATAGGTCAACGTATACATGATTACTGTGTATGTGCAATTCTTAAACGCGCGGCAAGCAGTTTGCGATTCTGCACTTTCTCCCAATTTCGCACCTAATCTTTGTCATGATTAAGCACTTTTGTTCCACAAAAGTTCTAGCATAAGCGTAATTCAGCTAGCAGATTGTTGTAAAAAAAAAAAATGCCTTTACTTCGTGAAAGCAAAATGGCGCCAAAACTAAAACTAGCAGGTTGCTGTAGCAGGGTTGGTCGCCGAAAAATCGCCAAGTTACCATAATCCAAAGATTAACCGAAAGTACTATTTCAAGTACTATTTGTACAAAATACTTTACAAGTGCTACTTTGTAAATCATGTTGGCTACTAATGTAAATGTGTTTTTTCATTATGTGAAATACAGTAAAAGTTCAACGATTTAAAAATTTTGGGAAATGCTGAATTCTGGATGTTTGAAAAATATAGTATAAAAAAAAAGGAATTTAGTTTGAAAAACCAAATCAATGGGGAAAATGTTCACTCTAAAAGTGCAAAAACAATCATCTTATTTGTTACCAACTTACTGTAAATATCAAAAACTACATTTAAAATTATGTAAGATTTTGAAGAAAAAAAAAAAAAAAGACACATGAGTCATTAAAGGGTGATGTGGTATTTTGATTATTGTTAAATATCACCGAACTTCAAAGTTGGCAGATATGTCTCCAATCATTCCGGTAGATGTTTAAATGAACATAACTATTTAGTTAGATAAAGAGGTACAAAATCTGGATATAAGATCTTAAACGGCCTATAATTTTTCATGTTACATCACCATTGTTTATACATTTTCAAAGTCTCATTCCATGGCTTTTTTTGCTGTCTGAATCCTGTAACTTTAAAAATACTCCACTTCATGCTTTTCCAAATATTTATAATTTTTTTCAATGTGAGGGAAAAATAGAGCTTAATATCCTTCTTTACAAAACTGAAACCAGATATTGAGAATTAATAAAGTTTATATTAAATGAAAACAAATTTCTTTTGATTATGTTGGAATGTCATGCTTACTCTTTACTGGCATTAAATTGTCTTGTTTGACAGCAATGTGTGTGTGTTAATTGTACTACAAACTCTATAATGGCATTACAAATCTCTCATTTACTAAATTTTCCGGGAAAGCATTTTTTAAAATTATAAAGTAGTCCACTTTATAATTTTAAAAAGTGGTTACGCAATCCTGATCTATGTATTTGAAACTTGTATTATGTTCGAAAACTTTCCAGTTGTGTTACACTGGGATAGCACTTATGCGCAGGTGAATGGCATCTCTTCAGTTAGTTGAATGCCAGATGGTTGGGTTTTCACTGTGTAAATAAAGACAGATTAGTGAATAACATCTGAAAAGTTAGACAAAAAATATATACTTGACATGTACCAAATAGTTTCTAAATTAACTAAATTAATTAAAATATTAGTGAAACTTTGATTTATGGTAAATTGATGATCATCCCTCTGATGCCAATTCACTTTCTTTTCTCCCATCTTGATTCTCAGTTGAATTAATTATTGCTTGAATTTTTTAGTTTCCAGCTGAACAAAAAGGCATTGCTTTTAACCTTTTGATCGTCATTAATGTGCTAAGCCAACACCTCCTAGAACTAACTCAAGGCCACGGCGCGCAGTTCGTGACGTCACTGCAGTAGGGATACTTTCGTCCTCGCCAACTTTAAGGGTGCCTTCTTAAATATCCATTTGACAGGCTTATATAAAAACTGAAATTTTTATATTTAATTCTCATCGTTTATAAATCTGGAAAATACCTTGCTTTCATTAGAATGTGAAGAACCGAGATTTTTATTTTTAGAATGTTTTCGATACGAATAACTAGAATTTTTAATTCCATTAAAAGTTATTACTGATGTTACTAAATTTAATCGCTGAGAAACTCTTGTTAACGAAAGAAACTTCACACTTAATGAATCGGAATTTTATTTGTACGCAATAATTAAACAGAAAGACAATTTAAGACATGAAGGCAGGATATAGATCCTAAAAAATTGAGATAAATTCTAACTGATTTAAATTATGAAGCTAATTTACCTGGAATCATGTAGCAACATAAAATCATTAGTTGAAAACAAATATAATTAATCAGAGATGTTTATTGGTCAAGTGTCGTATTAATTATACTTACAACAATTTATGCCTTGACTAATAAACATCTTTGATAAGTATAAGTAATATATCTTATTTTTGACATATGTTGCCGAATAATAATAAATACTCATGTTTGAAACAAATAACGCTAAGCTTGCAACGATTTAAATAAGTTTTTATAATTATTTGAGACATTAGGTGCACAGAGAGAATTGCATATTATTTTGCATTTTAAATGGCAAATATCAAATCTCTGATAGAGGTCTGATATAGATCTAAATAGCTAACCTCTGATCTTTACAGGGAAACATGGTTTAGCAGTATTGTGTGGAAGGCAAATGTAACAAATCCTAAACTGGGATATTGAACACAACAAATGAAAAACACAACTATCATTGCATTATTACTGCCAAATAAAATTACTAACATATAATGCCCTTAGGATGCACTAAATTATACATTACAATTCGAAACAATTTATACAGAAATACTTTAGATAACATGTATATGCTTATTTTCAATCAGTCAAAGGAAGGATTGTTCCAATAGAGGAAAAGAAGAAAATCATCGAAATTGTCTTTGCAGTCAATTCAGAATTATTCAAAACTGTCTGTAAACGGGGAACGATAAATATTGCTTTTTTTTTTTTTTTTTTTTTTATCACAGACTGCATTTTATCAAATAAAAATGTATGGCATAATATTTCATAAAGACTACATTTCTATCTTTAGAAAGAATTTAAATTGTAGTCTTTATGAAATATCATGCCATACATTTTTATTTCCATACGTATGTATATGCATGCGTATATATGTATGACAATATATTCGATTTCTTTGCAAAAAAAAAAAAAAAAATTGCTTCGACATACTGCTATACAAAATATAGAATTTAAAATAATATATTTGGGGTGAAGAAAGAGAATTTTAGGATTTTTAACATATATATATATATGAAGTAATTAAATTTAAAAATCAAAACACAATAAAAGAATTTCATGAACTTTAACATATACACATATAAAAGTTGCATTGATATTGCACTATACAAGTAAATGAAGAGGGAATACATAATGAATACCTTTGACAAAAAATAAATGAAACTCAGAATTTCGTAAATTTTAATGCGTGCAAATATATAGAAATGCATACATTCCCTGTAGCAGGTAAAAATTCATATTTTGGTTTGAATAGTTTGTATTTTGCGCCTTTTAACTACAGGCTTAGGCAAATCATTCATTTTTTTGCAATAATTATTCAATAAAGAATTTGTTGCTGCCATTACTAAATATTTTATTATAATATCAGCCGAATGACCGATTTCACATGCATCCATAAATACATCACAGTCTTTCAAATTTTGTAAAGTTGATTTGACTGTTATTTGTCTCTGAATTTTGCTTTTTAAATATTTTTGTTCATTGTTCACTGATAGAAGTTTTTGAACTGTTACGTAATTATACATAATTACAGTAACAACATCCGCTCGAGGGCATAACAAACCTCCTCGGCTCATATTTTTAATTAAGGAATAATTTTGATTATTTTCCAATACTTTATCTGTAACTAAAAGTTTAAAACAGGAATTGCATTTAAGTTTTTTCAGAGCAGCTCTTGCACAATAACCTGACAGGTATGTTAATACTGGTAAAAAAGTTTCAGCATCTTCAAAATCCTTTTCTGTAATACTTATGTCAAATTCTGTAAACTCTTCTTCAATTTCATCCACTTCGATTCTGTTGTCAGTGCTGCTAATTTTTATTTTTCCGTATGTGCTCGAATTGAGAGTAAGGGGTAAAAAGTTCTGGAGACGTAATTTTGTTTCTGCTTCATAGACTTGTCTTACAGATACTAAATATTGTGATCCGGCTAAAGACCTGTATTTCCCAAATCTGGCTTCCAGGGTATCAGTTTGAATTTTTCCTGGAAGAAAGTACTTAAATTTCAGCTCATGAAGGTAATATTTTGACATCTCCATTATACCATGAGTTGTATGACTGATAACCAATAGTGTATCCTTTGTAAGAGTGCCTGTTGAAGAATTTTCTTTCCAGTAATCGAGCCAAAGGAGAAATTTTTCTAGAAACTCGGAATTTATATGACACTTATCAGAAATAGGTCTCTGAAATTCATCTCGGAAACGATCTCCTTTGAAAGGCGTTTTCACGTTCATGATGCACCACCATTTGTATATAATGTCAATAAAATTCGCTGTGGATTTATAATTTTTTAGTTGGTGTTCATTGCCTAATTTCAAAAGTGCTTGAATCACATATGGATTAAATATATCCAATACAAGTTTAACATTCTGTCTTTCAAAATTTGATGGACACAATGCTTTCAAATTCAATCCATAAGCATATTTGACTAAATTTATGCTTTCTATGCTATGAAGTTGTCTTAAAGTAGAAAAGGATGCCATTAAGAAATTTGAATTTAAAGTTTCGAAATCTGGATAATAAAATGTCTGATCTGCACTTTTTTGATTGAGCCAATTGTTCCGTATGCATTTAAATATATGAACAGAATCAATAATAAAGAATAGTGGCCGAGTGGCATCCGATGGATGTGGATACACTATGCTTAATTTTGGAGGAGATGTAAAAAAAGACATAGTTTTCCTATTAATGGCATTATTGTCACTGACAACACAGATAACTGAGAAACCAAGTTTTTCTAAACTTAAGATTGCTCTACGCACGAAATTAAAAAGAATTTCAGCAGTTATATTTTTTACAGGAATTATCTGAATGACTTCTTTAAAATTAGACAGCAGACTCTGAATCATGAAAACATGTGCAGTTGTAGCTATGTTTTCAGAATTGTAAGCCATGCCTACAATGTTGTCAGCTTTATAGTCGACATATGGTTTTATGTGAATTTCATCGATCATCATTGTAACTATGCGATCACATTCTTGAAGTAAAGGACTTTTAAGTCCTCTTCGCATTGTTCATTCTGAGGATTAGCTACCAAAGATGAGCATAACCTTTGAATTGTCCGAGGGTGAGGAGCCAAAATACACCCAGAACTCCTTAAAAATTTATAAGCATGGGGTGAAATTGTACATAAAATACTGAATAGTATCATACTCTCTGGAGAATACCGTAAGTTTTCTTTGGATGTATTAATTAATGTTAATTGCTCCCTAATGAATTGTATGGCTTTCTGCTTATTTTCATCGTATTGTTCTTCAATATTTTCTAAAGTTTCACAAACAGAATTTATTCTTAAATTCTGCACATCACTTTTAAATTCATACGACAACAAAGCGTTTAAAATAGAAATTACCTCATCTACATTGCCAACAGATGCTGGCAAAGTTAAATTATTAAATTTTTTAAGTTCAGTTTTCCCAATGTAAACTGAAATTTCAAGTTTTTTGTTTATTAATGCTGAAATATTTATTTCAGGGCACGGTGTTAGCTCAATAATTAAAAAGATAGCTTCCCGTGCTCTTTTAATACACTTCCACGAGCCAGGTAGCTTTTCTTTTCCCATCTTATCTAAAAATTCAGAAAATGAAGAAAAGGATTTTTCTTTTTCATTCGTCTGAAACTGGGATATACTTTCAGTTACAGCCCACTGAAGATTTTTATTTTCTAGCCTTTGACGACGTTCATCTGGGCTTTCTCTCACGATAAATTCCCTTGAAATATATTTTGGGCAGTTTGGGAAAATACTAGGAATCGCAAAATGTTTTAATTTGTACCTCGATAAGGGAGCAGTCACCTTCCTTCCACTCCTTTCATTAACGAATTCTGTACATTTTGAAATGTCCTCAGGGTGAAAATGAAGGGCACAAACCTATCAGCAAGAATTTTTTATACATTAAGTTTTTCGGCTTTAAACTGAGTATACATTATTAAATTTCATTAAAATTTGTAGCATAAAATAATACAGGTTAGGTTAGGTTATTTTAATTATGGCAAAGCCTCAAGGGCTATCTGCCTAAGGGGAGGGATGCCTTCGTGGAGGACTTTCTAAGGGAAACTGGCTCGTATATACGTTACACATGGGGAAAACCCTGAAAACACCCATGCAGCTAGCCCGTTGGCGGGATTCTAACCTCGGACCGAGCTACCAGTGTTCAGCGACTTAACCACTCGGCCGCTGGTTGGCCACTAAAGTAATATAAGTTAATGTTTATTCACGACTAATAGAAAGAAAATCATACTTGTCTATTAATTGTATAACGTGAAACAAGTACTAGTTTTGAAGAATAATGTCTAATTAGATAGAAAAATCTTTTGTCAAATAAAGTGTTGCATAAATTTAATTATTTACTTACAAAAAATACGAAACACTTGCATGCAAAGATTGTTATAATCAGATTTAATTACCTAAACTAGAATTAAATACAAGATTTTGTTAAAACTTCATATTTAATGATTTATGTTATATTAAGTGAATTTTAAGAATATCAGGCATGAGCTCACAAAAATTTAAATAGCGTATTTTTTCGCATTAACATCAGAAACAAAATTGGTATTAGTTACAGAGATATTATCAAGATTTTTCAAGGTCTTCGGATTTTAATAAATACGCTGTTCCTGTGACAAATGTATCGAGATATTTAAATGCGAGCATTTTGCAACATACAAAATGTATTTACAATTTTGAATTTTTATTAATCCTACATTTAATCTAATCCTACTTTTAAGTCACACATTTGTTTAATTTACTTAACTTGGTAAATGATGCTATTTACTACAAATTGACTAGCATGACGATAAAGAATGCCATCTGCTAGAGATTGAACGATTAGCATGATGATAAACAGTACTATCTGCTATAAATTAAATTAATAGTATGATTAAGTCATCATACTTATATAATCACTATTAGATTTACAATAAGATTAAATATGTTTACTTTCTATAAATGTATGTACTCGCTTTAGTTTATGATAATTATAACATACTTAACACAGAAGCACTTTTTAAAGCACAGATAAGTATAAACTTATTCATTAAAAAAAAAGAAAAAAAAAAAAAAAACGCAACTTACCTTCGAAAATTTTGTTGGCTTGAAATTGCTTCTATGAATCGCCTTTATCCATTTATTTAAGAATTCTTTCTCTTTCGGAAAAGAGAAAACCTGTACTTTTGGACCATTTGGATAGTTCCCTTTACAGTTAGGTACACAGCATGTGTAAACCATATCAAAAATTTGAAAAACAAATAATAAAGTGGAATACTTATAATATAGAAATATCTGAAAAAAGAAAGAAAATGTCGACTGTTCTTATGGACGATTTCTGACCAAGTGACCGTCAAAACTCCAGAAATCCACCCACCACAGTCCTGGGTGGGGAGAGTTAAATGAAATACAATCCCTACTGACACTGATGTCACACTTCCTCCTGGCAAACGCGCCGTGGCCTTGAGTTAGTTCTAGGAGGTGTTGGCTAAGCTCACATTCCAGTTATATGGGAAGAAAGAATTGCTTAATCTCACAACCACCAAAGGGTTAAAATAGAAATAAAAAATACACGCTAAAATATTTCAAAATGCCTAATAAAGCAAAATAAATAAACTGTAAAGAAATTAAGAATAAAAAATAAGTTTTGTTTTGTTAAAAAATTTTTTAACGTAAATAAAATTTCAGTTATGGTGTGTGTTTTATTAAATTAGCAAACAGTAGCTGAAAATATGTCTTAGTTACTTAAAATAGGGACCCTAATTTAGTCTAGGTTGTTGTACATCAAATCATTATGCAGAAAATTTTAGGTTACTGCTGATCATCTTCAGACTCCTGACTAGCAGTCTTTATGACCAGAAAAAAAAAAAAAAAAAAAAAAAATTGCTAAATCTGTTACTTATTCCAAAGATCAGCTCACAATTTGTATTAAAAGACAATGGAATATATAAAAAAAAACTAAAATTTACTAAACGAAAAAAAATTTGCATGTATTTACTATCTGCATCTATTATAAAAAAGAATGCCGATTTAGTTGCAGAAAGTATAAAATAATTTAAATAATAAAATGAACTTTTTGAGTGAAATCACTGTATTTTTTGTTTTCATATGCCTGTAAGATAAAAACTGCTATTAAATTTGCTATGCTAAATTTTTTTTTTTTTTTTTTTGAAAAAATCAAGATTTTATTAACTAAATGCTGATTGCAGACATTCACAGATAAAGTGATCATACACAATGGGCATTTTGCTGCAGAGCACAAAAAAAAAAAAAAATAAATAAATAAATAAATAAATATAAACGAATAAATAAATAAATAAATAAAATACATATTTATGCAACTATATGATTAAATTTCAATTCAAATTGTTTTCTAAAAATGAATAATGAAAATGTCAGTTTGAACTTTCTTAAAAATAATTTTCAGGGTTAAAAAAAGGAGTTGTAGCTTCTGCATTTTTGTTAAAAATCTTGTAGTCATCTCAACATCATAGTAGCAAATCTGGTGTCTCCTTGCTGTTTTTATAGTTCATATACAGCACTCAGCACTGGCATTTTGACTCCAAGTCTAATTTCGTGCAGTATTTACTTTTCTGGTTTATTAAAAAAAATTGAAATGACTGTATTACATGTTCATACTTACCCTGATTTTCTAATGTATCAACATATTCAGAAACCCGGATAAGAATTCATGAATCATTAGATAATTGATCTGATTTATCAAGTAAACACCTGGTATTTTGTATTTTGAAATTAAATGCAGAATATTTGAACTATAAATTTTTAAAATTTGATTTATGTATAGTTAATTTTATAATTTTTAGTTCTTTAAATAATAGTTAAGTTTAAGAATACTTTAAATATTTAATAAAACTGGTTGCACTGGGATATTATTGCAAGCCTTCTTGTGTGATAGTCAGCAGTGAATCATTATTTCTTGGATATGTTAAGTATCATTATTATTTAATATTAAATACACTAAACAAAAATATTTTAATGAAATGGTATTTTTTTTTTCCCAATGGCAGATTGTGAACAGTTACAGTGTAACACAGTCTATTAATCTATACAAGGCCAGATGTGGTGGTCTCTTTATTATGGAGGCACCTAATAGGTGGGCTACCATCGCCTTCTATGAAGGGATGGACAGTTACAACCATGCCTTCTCCAGGATTCGAACCCAGGCCCTTCGGTATCGCAGTCCAGCTTCCCTAACCACTATACCATCTGGGCGGCGCTAAAATTTTATATAAACTTCAATTTGTTTTCAATGTTTTATTTTATTTAATTTGAGTTCTTTGTGAACAAAACTGTTATAGCCTTTTCGATACATGAATAAGACACTTTTAATTTGATAATATTTTCATTTCAGTTCTGAAATTTAATAGTATGAATTTCCATCTTACCTTTTCATATTTAGGAAATGGCTATATAATAACTCACTTAAAAGTAAAAGAAAGAACAAAGAGATGTTAGCAGAACAGTAAACTGCTGGGTTGTAACATATTTTTTAATTATTTGGTAAATTTCAAAATAAAGATAAAGACCATAATTGTATGTTTTTAAGAAACTATCTAATTAAAGTTTTATTGGTACTTTCTGATTATCAGCACCTCCTTTGAATAGCCATTAAAAAGTACTGATGAAGTGATGCACTGTGTTACCAAAAAGTGTATATCTGGGAACCCAGGTATGCATATAGCAACCTTATAGATGGCTTTACACTTCCTGCAGATGTTTTCATCAATGTGACTGCAGATTATACTCCCTACTATGGAAATTTCAGCATTCTAGCATAGTGTGGTACCACATACTGCAATTTTTTATCTCCTGCATTCTTCAAGTTTTAATTTTGAAATGAATAGGCTCCATTCTTCTCAATAAATATTTGTTTAACTTTCAAGGTATCTTGTGACTTGTCTTCAGACATAATATATAAATCCTCCTCCACATTTTTAAGAATATCTTGTGTAATTTTAATTAAATGAAACTCTTTTTGTTTAAATATTTCAGTTATGGAACAGTTTTCTCAATATTTCCATGGCACCCATACAAAAATTTTAGTTTTATATAATTTTACTAAAGGGTATCATGTGACAAAAATTGTCACAGACAGCATAGGTTTGTATTCAAATAAAGTCAGCCATTCAAATTCTTTCATTCAGTTATGGCTCAGGATGCATGTTTGAATTGTTATAATAAATATATTTGTTGTAGCAGAAAATGTATGTCAATATTGTGTTCAATATTCTATGTCAATCAGCACTGACTTTCAGTCAAGCTTCATTGAGCCATAAAAACGTTTTGAACACCTTAACTACTAAAATAATTTAATATTATGAACAATCATTAATTACTCAAATAATTAAATTATTGATTTAATATAAAGAACTTCCAAGTTTAGTATTTAATAAAGTCAACTTGTGACTTTTAGTTTAATGTTATGTGATCTTTTTTTTTTTTTTTTTTTTTTTTTTTTTTTTTTTTTTTTTTAATTTCTGTAGAACAAGATAATTTCAATGACTAAGGAGGGGAACATTTTATTTTAAGTGTAATTTATGTTTCAGACAATTAATGTTTTTCAATTATGTGTTCATTTATTTAATTTTGTGTGCTTATATGTTGTAGTAAAACCAGCTAAACAGGCCCTGAGATGCCAGATGGTTTTGTTTTTTTATGAAGGTAATTGTCTTAGAGAATTAGAGAGTGTTCAATAACAATGTCTATTCATGTTCTCAGAAAGCCTGTTTACTTTAGACGTGGTTGCTACAAGAAGTTTCATTGAATTTACTTTCTAAATTAATCATTGAGATTAGGGGATGAATCTGCGATTTTGCATGTATTACATAAAGGAAATGCCTATGGCAACCATCTTATTCAGCCAAATTTGGCAAAGATTTCTTTCATTTGGAATTGTTTGTATCAATTGCGTTCAGTACTAAAGCACGTGAACTGTTTTCTCGATTCTGTAATATGAATACAATTTTTTTATTCATTTTGTGAGTTTATTTAATTAAATTTTTATTTTTTATTGAGACATTGTTAAACATTCATACTGATGTGATTGTGGCTTAATGCTAATAGATTTAATAACCTTATTGAAATGATCAGCTTCTTTCCTTTATGAAATACTTATTCATATTCTTTATATGCTTATCTATGCTTTAAATAAATACTTACTTTAAATACATATATTTAATTATTTCTATATTGTAAATGTTTATTTATATATTTATTTTTTAATGTAATGGTAATTATTGATTTCTTGGTTAAAATCCATTGCATCGTTAGAATTTTTCCTTTTCTTTGTAAAATATTTAGCTCTATTTCTTTACTTTGTGTTTGGTAGTGATTGTGTATTAGTTTAGCTGACTTGTATACAAAAATTTAGTTGTTATATCATTAGCTTTACATTTTTTCTAATCTTTGTAACTTGTTTCAAAATTTTTTAATTGTTTTTATGAAATACCCAAGTAATTTTTAATTTTTTTATCTTCCTATAATTGGTTATTGTTGTAACAAGTTTATTTAACTTGTGAAAATTTATACTAAATATTTTATTAAGTGATGATCTTTTACTTCCCAAAGTTTCAAAATTTTTTAATTTAAGGGATTAACTGACTACTTTATAATTTTTCTTTGTCTCTTTTTTCATCTGAAATTTTGTGTTTAATTAATTCCAGTTGTTCTCTCTATTTGCTATTTACATGAGTGAAGAGAATGCCATTTATAATTTAAAAGAGAGGGTAATAATATCATGAAATACAGGAACATTTACCAGCTTATTGTTTCCTGCCTATAATAATTACTAACATAAACACCTGCATGCATTTTCCAGCCAGTATAATTGGAGAGGATGAAAACAGCAGATTCTGTAATTTCATGCAGAATCTTGGGTCATATGTACCATTTTTTGTTGTTTTTCTGTTTGTGCTTTTAAATATTTCTTCAATATCCAGTTTTTAATTCCTGTTCTTTTCATCTTTCAGCATGGTATAGACATCTTAGCAACATTTACTTAGATGTTATGCACTTCTTCATTGTTTCACCTTACTTATGGGAAATTTAAATGTTTCATTAAATATTTTTTGCTGCTGTTTAATGATCTCTTCCCAGCATGAAAGTGCTATTTCGTGACATTTGGTTTGAAGTTTTATTCACGGAAAAGCCAGTTTTCCTTTGTTGTTGTTGTAATTTGCCAGCTGGGATGCCCTGTGCAGCTGGATTTAAAATCTTTAGTTCTTAAGGGGGACATATTAGTTCTTAGATTTTACATGTATTTTTCATTATTTGATAAATGAGCTGGTAATGAAGTATACAGGGGAGGTATAAGCATGGCTTCCACAGGCAAGTGTACATCTCTTATGCAAATAAAATATATGTATGAAATACAGTAAACTAAAACTACTCAGTCTCCAAAATAATTAACTAATTTCATTTCTTTTTATGAAACTGTGATATATTTCTTTTCATTTGAAACATGTTTCATTACTTTTAAAATCATGCAAATATGGGTTTGTTGCTTTGGAAAATCTAGTTGTTACTGTTGAACTTTTCTGAATTCCAACCTATGGCTCTTATTGACATTAAGCCTGACCACCCCTGAAATATAAAATTGTATATTATACAACCTTCATCATCAGTTTAGATAAAACATAATGGTTTTTATTCCATGATTGTAGGTTTAGATCAAATGTCATGTTAATAAGAACAACTAAATTTATGTCCATTATGAATTATTATAAAGTTATGCATAGTAAGAAGTTAAGTAAGTATTTGTTTGATATAGGGAAAAAATAATGTAAATTCAGAGATATTAGAGAGAAAAAAAAAAGAATCGTAATTGTCATAAAAAAGTCTTGCAAAAAATATTTTTGCTTCTGTGTCTGATCGATCTTGAAATCAATAAATGCTACTGTTAACTTTCCCAAACTAAGATAGTATTTTTGCTTTATTATCAAAATTATCCAGAAGTAGGTAAATTTACGTAGTGTTAAATATATTCGTGGATTCTCTAGCTGTTTAAATTTCTTCATTAAAACATTCTGTTTACTGTTGCTGGCTGCACATAAAGAAAGGTGTCTGTGTTTAAGCTATATCTGGAATTCTGGATTTTTTACTTTCTCAAATCTGGAACTTCTAGATTAGAGAAATTATATATACATATAGAGATCGTTATGTACTATGTTAAACTACATTTACCCTGTCGTAGTACAAACAGGTAATCTTAAAGGTAAGTGTCCTTAATTAATTATTATTGGTGCAAAAACTGCAAAGATTATTATGAATTCTGGAAAGGCTAATCCATTGATAAAGTTTAAACATGTGTTGCACATGTTATATAGCTTCCCTAAAAAAAAGGAAGCTATCCGTAAAGAACTTATCAAATTTAATGTCATCAATCCTGTTTTGCATTGTGAAACAACTGCTTTCATTGGTTTGATGAAATTAGCAGAAAATTTGCTAAATGTCATTTCAGAAAATAAAAACATTTTTGTTACACCAAGAATTCAGAATCACTTTTCTTATGCAGAGACAGAAAAAAAAAAAAAAAATAGTATGATACTGTTAACTTTTGGGCTAAAGTATTAAGGCTAAAAGAAAATGAAAAACAAAACTACTCAATATTGACACATTAAATTTGCTTAAACTTTCCTTCCCTTGACCCACTGTTAAAAGTGTATTGAATTTCTTGGCTGACAGAATGTAGGATATTCTTGAATAGTGACAGCCTAGATGCTGTGAAGAGAAAAATATTATTTATTCTCATTAAATAAAAGTACATGTGAAATTTTTGGTGTAGTATATCTCTCTCAAGGCCCTATTAATAAAAATTTTAGGAATAATTTATTGATTTAATTTTTAGGATAGGATGCCAAAATTCTTTACATTCAATAAATCCTTCTCTACCTATTAGCAGTTTCCCATCTGTTTACTTCCACACCTGTTAATATGCATAACTTCAGGCTCTAATCTTAACACTTGAAGGGTTTAAGTGAAAAGTCATTGTCGACATCAAAAGAATTTGCTAATTGTACCAAACTTTCAATTCTTAGCAAAGAAAAATATTAGTGCAAGATAAATTTTGTGTTTTAAAATATTTTATTCTGTGCTGTCATCTCTATCATTGCAACTGCTCAATTATAAATCCAATAAGTAAAAATTTATACAAATTTCATTCAGTGAAATGTAGTTAGAACTCTCTTCATGGTATATGATGACTGCTTTAGTCACTTCTCCCTGCATATTTGTTAGAAGTTCAGATATTTTGTCTTCTATTAATCAAACTTATGTTTATAATGACTGTGATCTGTGTAAAAATGACATTTCAGAAGTACTGATTTTATTAAAAGATCCTACAGTTCAAAAAGTTTTATTACCAAAATAATAAAGGAACTAGTAACAGATTTCAGACGTTTGAAGCAATCCATTCACCTTGAAGATATCACAAAGAAAATACTCCATCAAATTTGAAATTCTGCCAATAAAATTGTACAAAATCCACTAAAAGTAAAAGTTTTAAACAGAAAGAGCTAAATTATCCCAATTTCCAAGAACAAAAATTTGTTGGATTTCAATTATGATGCTTATGATATCGATGAAAATATTCCTCCATACAAAAAGGCATCAGATGCATGACAGTAATCCCTTATCTTTACTCTCTGAAATTAAATTATTTTTCTGATATTAGGTTTAATGATATATAACTAAATTTATTAGAAATAAAATCCTTAGCTTCCCTGATACCAGCTGAAGAAGTTGAAATTTTAAGTGCCATATCCTGCAAATTTAGAACTGATTGGCTTTATGATAGCATTATGAATGTCCGTTTTTAGTATTATTTTACATCCAAAATCATTTCCTTTTAAACTTTGCCTTACTCAGTATATAGTGATGCACAATTAATAATGAATACATAGAATGAAGCTGAACTAACTACAGTGGAATTAATTTTCCTGTTTGTTACTGTTGAAAATCATTTGATCTTGGTAGCTGTAAAGATGAAAGAGAAAAACTTCGAGTTTTATGGTCCTCATGCTACTATCATAAATATACAGTATAATAAAAATTATAAACCCACACTTGATCTGTAGGGAAAAGAGCTGAAGAATCTTTTCAATATGACAGAAGATTAGAATCTTGTAAAGTCCGCCACATGTAAATCAAAATGATTGTACAAGCTTTAGTGAATTTGTTTCCTTTTATGCTATGCTTACCAAATTAAAAGTAATCTTGATATTACATGCAATTTGAACACCTTTAAGTTATGTACAGTTCATTAGGAGGAGAGTTTTTGACAGGTGATAAATATGTACAATCTTATGATTTAAATAATAGACACTCAATATGCTATCAGAAACATGATAGTCAGGATTTGCAAGTCCAGTGCAGGATTTACGTATAAGGCTACACAAGCTATAGCTTAGGGTCCCTGCTTTCTTGGAGGGCCCCCAAAAAAGCCTCAAGGTATCCAAACATCATATTTGGCACTGACAATCTAATATGTGGACGTTTATAAGACCCCATATCTCAAATAGCTTAGGGCCTCATTAAGTCTAAATCCTGCTCTGTGCAAGTTTCTTCCATGGTGGCAAAAACCAGCTTGAAGAAGTAGGTTTCTTCCATTATATTGGAAGAAACTAATCCTTGACCATATGTATGTTATTATGTGCATATTTCATTCGTACGTTGTACTGTTACATTACTAATTTAAATATTTTATTTTTTATGTATTTAAATATTTTTGTTTACATGAGATCTCTTTTCCATCTGTGAATTTAAACAGATTTTGAATTAATAAATAAAATTAAAAAATAATGTACATACATGGTATCAAGCAGAAATTATTTCAAGATAAGATAATATTAATCAGTAAAATTACTAAAATTTGTTTTAGTGTACTCCTAGGATTTGTATGCTTTATTTTCGGATTAACCTTATACAGTCAAAAGTCGTTAATCCGGACCTCAATATACAAACTTTCTGTGCATGCGTCAATGCATAATGCATTCACGCATGCACGTAATACTTTTACGCGTATGCGTGTGCACGTTTAATGTATAACGGACGGTATAAGCTAAGCTAAACATATCTAATTATCTATTTCAGTTAATGTTGCAGATTGCATTGTTCCTGAATCTTCTAGGTGGATCCGGCTTATTATTTTTTGCAGACTGTTAGAGCAATTTTATAAAAGTAAGCTTGAACTTTCGATTATGTCAAATAGAATTTCCGATGCTGGAGCTGCCAAAGGATGTACAAAGCGAAAGTATGTTTCGATGTCCATCAAACAAAAAGTGGAATTGCTGCAAAAAATGGATAAAGGCATATCCTTTGCTTTTCTAACCATACCGAAATCTATTTATCAATTACACACTGCTCTGCGGGGAGGGGGGATGTTGCAGCATGCAATGAACTGGAAGTTGATCTGTCAGCACCATCCTTATCTTCAGGGCAGATGTTTTTATTTTATTTGGCTTATAATTCCTTACTAAATGTAGTATTTCATCTCGATGTACTCCGTCTTTGATATGATTTAAATCAAGTTCCTCGTCATTATAATTCGCTTCCGATAGTGAAGAAAGTGACCCAGAGGTTATTGAAAACGAAAACATTTCGATTGACAAATTAGTTGGTATTTTCAACACAGCAATTATAGGACTTGAACAGCGGAAGTTTGTAACTAAACAAGAACTTATGTCTGTTTAATAGAATTAAAGAGAAAGTATTATCACATGAAACGAAGCAACTTACATTAAAAGAAATGTTTAATAAAGTAAACAAATAAATAGTAAGCTTTTCCTTTTCGTAAATTTTGATACCATTTAGATCATAATTGTTCTTTATTTCATGAATTACGGTTTCATGTTTTTAATTTTGTAATTTCTGCATGCCATCTTACCAGATTTAAACTGATTATCTATAATCCGGAATCACCGAAGTCCCGACGAGTCCGGATTAAAGACTTTTGACTGTATAATAGTAATTTATATGTATTTAAGATTGATGTTTTAATTTAGATGAAAGGTTAATTTCATATAATACTTTTTCATTGTTATAATTTATAAAAACGGCTAGATATGACTGAATGGAAGCATAAAAGTAAATAACTATTTCAGATCATTATTTTATTTTATATAAAAATTGCTAAACATAACTGAATGGATGCCTGCATCGCTATTTCGCTAACGACTTATTGCTAAAGCATAATTTCATCTCGTTGATTTTTCAAACGTAATTTTCTATAATGAATGATGCCTTTTCTTTGAAAATATTCTCGGTGAAGTGCAGAATCGCTCACTTATTTATTTGCCGTTTTTTACAAGGGTAAAAACAATTGGATTTTTGTCAATTTTCTTTTACTTTTTAAGTGAAAATAGGTCAATGTGTACATAGATAAAGTCAAAGGTGTGCGCAGTGTCATTTTTGTGCAATTCTAGGATTTTTTTTAAGTGAAAATAGGTCGATGTGCACATGGATACCAAGTATGTGCAATTCTTAAAAACGCGTCAAGCAGGGGTGATTCTGCACTTTACCCAAAATTCTATTGCCCAGTTTTCGTCATGGGCAATTCCCAAATTATTAAATCCATAGGATATCAAAAAAGGATTTAAAATCAAAAAAGCATTTAAAAATTAAACTAGTATTTCAATGGTGTCTTAAGAAATAGAGAACTATATAAACTTCGCTATATAGAACGCAATCTGAAATCAGCGCGTATGCTAGATTTGGCTCGCTGTTAAACGGGCGCGTTTGCTAAATTTGGCGCTTTTGCGCGTACATTTTTGCTGCAATTTTTTTACAGCCCTCGAAACCAAATAGTACCAAATTTTGAGTTTTCTTCCGCAAAGGATCAGTTGGCGCCGGTGCGTATTTATTCGCCAAGCTCACCAACTGCTAATCGGCCATGATTTTAGCGGTGTATAGTTAGTTACGTTGCAAGATATTTAACAAATGGAAACGATGATTTGAGCGGTGTACAGTCAAGTTATAAGATATACAGCATATAGAAGGAAAATAAATAGGTTAACCATGACATTTAGCGGTGTATAAGTTAACCCGGGAGGACGCGTGCTGTATTATTATGTAACACGAGAACGTGCGTCGCAATTACACGACGTACAAATGTAATTATGTAAAATAATGCATTCTATATTAATTATAACATTTATTATATAAAATTGCTTAAAAATAAAGTTACTTTTAAAATTAATGACAAATAAATCAATAGTACTTATGTTTTCTTCATATGACTAGGAATCATTGATTTCTATGAGAAATTTGTGTTTTTTTATTTTTGAATGCAATTATAATCCATATTATGCAGAATTATTATATGGACAATGAGTTGTATAATTAATTTTGAAATCAATTAGGCTCAAGAAGAATTATAGATATTTTGTAGTTTGAATGACGCTTCTATTTCACAATGTTCTTGACATAGTATACTATTTTTTTTACACTTCACATACATAGTTTTTGATTTTCTGTCTTTTTTTCTTGAGCACATGTAACATCTCTGGTAACATAATTTTCTTTTCTTTGTTTGCGAATCTTCGTTGTATTCGTTCTGTTTCTGTCGTGATTTTAAATGAGGATCTAAAAATGCAAAGGCCAAATCAGAAGTGCCTCCTTTTCCTGAACTTCTCTGGTGGAGTTTTAGTGGATAAAAGCAAGATCTTTGAATTTATGCTGGCAATATTTAATAACAAAAAAATATGCCTATAGGCCATTGGTTTGATACTCTGGCCACAGAGTAAGTGCCACCCATTTCGTCGACTATATCAACTGCTCCTTTTTTCATGAGGGTCCAAGAGCAGCTGAGCGGTAAAGTCGCTGAACACTGGTTGTTCGGTCCGAGGTTCAAATCCCGCAAACAGGCTGGCTGCATGGGCGTTTTCATGGTTTTCCCATGTGTACCGTGTATACAAGCCAGTTTCCCTTAGAAAGTCCTCCACGAAGGCATCCCTCCCTTTAGGCAGATAGCCCTGATGTACTTTATAATCTCAATAAACCAAACCTTTTGTCATGTTATAAAACATAATTATTTCAGATTTTTTTCAAATCTCCCGTGCTTTCATCAATATGGTCATCGCTGTGCATAGTTGACAAAGGTTGACACATTTGTTCTTTTTAGCCATATAAGAAAGTAGCATTATATCCTTTTGAAACCCAAAGAGGATTGAATGCTGTTCTCTATTCTTATTCGACACCAATTCAGGTAGAATAATCTTCTCAGCCCTGCCTATTGTTCCAACGATAGAAATTTTATTTTCCTGTAAGAAATTGGCCAATTTATAAACTGGTATACCAACTGTGGTAACGTTTCTTCCTGAATTGTATAATGGAGTTAGGATGCGCTTTGCTTTTTCACAAGAACTGTTGACTTTCTTGGATGGCCCATCTGGCTACTGACCTGAGTAAATTTCCATATTGAAAGTATAGAAGGTTCTAAAATCAACCACAGTAAATATCTTTATACCATATCTTACAGGTTTCTTAGGCATATACTTAAGAAAGGAGCATTGTCCTTGAAAAGGTTCTAGCTTTTCGTCAAAGTCATGTATTCCCCTACATGATATAATTTCTGACAATTCTTGACAAAATTTTCAAACAAATCTCTTATTGGAGCTATTTATCACTCTTTCTTCTGCCATCCCGTGTTCCGACATCATCAAGTCATAAGGCACGAATGAAAAGAAAACGCTTATACTTCATTGTTTTACGAAAAATATTCAATCCTGTTCCATCAGTCACCCATAATTCTCTAACATTTACATGGGTGGATAGATAATGGAAATGGGATTTACATAAGTCCTAAAAAAGCAAGAAACACTTCTCCATAGGTTTTGCATCTCTTTAAAATTTCCCGAAATATTTTTTACATAAATATTAGAGCATTTCACAATCATTTCAATCATTGTGTCATCAAATATTAGCTTCCATGCATCGATGGGTGAAGCCACATCTTTAGATATATGTGTATTGCCAGGCAATTTTTTTTATGATATTATGGGACACCATGCATCTTTGAATTCGAAAGGGTTCTTTCTTCCATTTTGTTGTTTTATCTTTTCCTCTAAAATAGTCACTTTGATCACAAAGAATGTCTTCTGAAGAGTCGCACTGTTTTTCGAATTCAGACTGATGATCACTAAATATATCTTCATCATCTAAATCTTGTAAGAAAGACAGTTTCTGAAAAGATGTTTGGAAACTTATAAGAAATGATGTTCCGCAAATTTACCTTAAAATGGACATAATTCAATGCTGTATACATTAGTGCAATTTAGAATATCCAAAGTGAGAATGGAAAAAGCAATATTCTCATTTCCATAAATGAAATAACCAACGCTGTTGACAAATTAATATGTACCCTACACGATAATTGCAGTTCTAGGATATCATTGAAATAATTTCTTCTTATAACGGATGTAGGAAAAATCAGCAGTTCCAGTATTTTAGACTTATTAAAAACCAGCAGTTCCAGTATTTTATTCTGCATCAGGCCTAATGAAATTAAACATGACAACATCATTTTCTTCTGAATGATGCAGCCATACTGAAAAAAGTAGATGAAACACTTCTCAAAATGTTGTATCTGAAATGAGTCGTAAATGCTTTGTGTGAAAAGTTCATGAATTGTTGCCAGACGTCGACAAACCTATTTGTATTCTAAGATCTTTTTAAATCTCTTTTATAGTGAAAGTCTTTGGAGAGACTGCAGCTGATATGTTAATTTTGACAAAGTGGGTAACATGGTCAAGTGAGACTGTTATTATGCCAAGCAGTAATAACTTTAGGGGGCATGACAGTGTGATGGCTCAAGATACTGAATACTGAACATTCAAACTTGGGTCAAACTACCAGTATTCAGAATTGTATTGATCAACTGCTTATGAACTTGAACAAAAGTATTAATATCTTGTTAGTGAAACCCATGACGTAAGAAAATCTGGAAAATTTATAAAGTTTTCAAGATTAAAACATGGTCGATTTTGTTATGAATCCCATGATTCTGACATTTTTTAAATACACTCCTGCTACACTGATAGAGGCGGAATCATCGTCTTGCTTACAACAGATACATAATGTCAATGTAGAATCTGAAGAAAAGTTTAGGTTATTCGAATATGGCAATGAATATCGGCTATGGACCTGAAGAAAGATGCCGTTTTGAACAACTTTCTAAGGGAAACTGGCTTGTATTTGCATTATATATGAGGTAAACTAGAAAAATCAACCATGCAGCCTGCCCTTTAACCATGATATGAAACCAGATCAAACTACCAGTATTCAAGGGTCTTAACCAGTTGTAGGAAAAATCTGAAGAAAATGCTTGCAATATCATGTAATCAGAAATTAACTATGTGTTGCATAGCAGGTTTACTTTTGCAAGTGTCGAGGTAGAGAATACTACTTTTTTTGTTTGTTTGTTTCTTTTTCTTTATATAGGTATTTAGACATGGTATTCATTACACATATTCTCTGTCATTCATACAAAATACTAATATTTTTAGTAAAAAGTGTCTTTTTTATTACGTGCTTTGCTTGTCGATATTCTCAAAATTATGTTTAATAATTAGTGCTACTGTACATTTAATAGATTAATGGATTCATTACTAAATAATACATTTAAAATATTCATTTTACACAAGCAATTTTTCAAAGTTGTTTTTTGAATTTACTTGCTGATAGCTTAAAATATTTTATTTTGAAACAACTGTCTTTTTCATAATAAATTTGACATCCATTTCTTGCAGCAGTTCCACTTTTTGTTTGATGGAGATTGAAACATGCTTCCGCTTTCTAGATCCTTTGGCAGCTCCAGAATTGGAAACTCTTTTTGACATAATCGAAAATTCAAGCTTACTTTTTATAAAATTGCTCTAACAGTCTGCAAAAAATAATAAGCCGGATCCAATTAGAAGAATAAGGAACAACGCGATCTGCAACATTAACTGAAATAGATAATTTTAGCTTAGCTTATACCGTCCTTTATACATTAAACGCATATGCGCATGCGTTTAAGCATGTGCAGAAAGTTTGTAGCTTTGAGGTCCGGATTATAGATCATTCCGGATTAAAGACTTTTGACTGTACTTTAAGCCACCTAGTAACAACATCTAGCTATCTCGGAGGGAAAAAAAGGCAACATTCAACTCATCCACTGAATGTCATTTGTAGAAAACCTAAAGTGATCGCTACCTATACGCTCTTATGCTGAGCTCATGTTCATTTCCACATTCCACTCTCTTTTTATCACAAAAGCGAAACATGTGTTTTGAAAACGGATTAGACATAGTGGATTGAGGCTAATTTTGGTCATTGTGATTTTACTATATTATTAGTGAGAGTTGATTAAAGCAGTTATTTACTTCTAGCAACAGTCCCTGCTAGACGGGACTTTCCTGAGAAACAAGTTTTTGGTAGCACTGGTTTAAATGGGAGGATTCTTAGAAAAAAAAGAATCCCACCTAGCTACAGAAACAATGTAGCGGCTATGTGATATTTCTTCAAACCTCGCCAAAAATGTCTCAGCTGAAACTCTCTCCCGGGTAGAAATGAACCAATCAGATGAAAGTTCTGCTTCTGAAGGATCACGTGGTCCCAATCTGAGCGATAATCGATTATTGTTTGGCGTTGTCTTTGTAGTAAGTGAAAATGGTAACCTAGCTACATGGGTTTCCTGGAAATGTGCGGGTTCTGAGAGTTGCCCCTTTCGTCATCCAGTTCGGCATAGCCGAAAGATAATGTAATTTAAAAAATTAGATAATGCTTTTTTTTTTTTTTTTTTTTTTTTTTGTCAGTGTAATTTGTATAGATGATGGACATAAATTCATAAAGCCGCATTTGGAGATTACAGTTGATACTGGGTAGAATTTCAACAAGCATTTTATGTTTGCATTGTACAAGAAAAGGCTTGAGAAAAGCTTTGAAAGAATTCAAAGATAATGTGGGATTCCCAGAACCTCTGTAATTCTGCCTTTGAAGATGATGGCAATGATTTTATATACGTGGAGCTTCCTCCACAGCAGGTTGATGGAGTTTTCTGATGATGGACTAGAGGCAGAATGAGGCATTGCTAGGAGTGACAAGTGTTATTTAAGATTCTGTGCTTAGCAATGAATCATTACGGGCATTTCAATAGAGATTAAAAATTGTCTTCAGTTAGTCATTTATCTTCAGTAACATACGAGAGGATGTTGAACAGGCACTAGAAGCTGTAGACACTAATGTTTGTGAAAAAGGCAACACCATGAAGGAATTGTCGGAAATGAATGAAATTCATTCCGCATATTACCGATAGTGATACAAGTAAACGATCACATTTACAAAGGAAAAAAAAACGAAAGTTGGAAAATCAGTACTTTGGGTTTCTGTCATGCTGAGCGAGATCCTGTACACATCGTGGCATTGAATCGTATAGGTTCTGAATGTAATCCTGGGGAATGGCTTTGACTTGCTGTGAAAGTTCAGTTTCAGTGTGTGCCCCACTAGCTGTACGTGCGAGTCACTGACTGATGAAATCCTAGGCATGCTGATTGAGCAACATATCTGGGGAAGATGTAAAACCTGTTGTACCTTAAAGAAGGCTTGTGCACAGGCATTTTTTTCCCCTAAAATATAGTGCCTGGAATGCATCAAATAATGCATACTCTGTCATCATTATACTCCAGATTGTAGCAAGATTTGTTGGAGAAAGCAACTTATTGCCACAGAGCACGCCACGCACTGAGTTGCAGTGCTCACTGAAGTCGAAGGCATATGTTACTCAGCGACAGGGCAATCCTGCGTAGAGGAACCCTTGCATGCAGTTCATGTTGCAGCAGACAGCGACGAACACTTGTAACTGTGCTCCAATATTGTACTAACATATGAGAGGATGCTCTACAATCCATCACAGCCATGCAGATGAGGTGTTTGTCGTCCTGTGCTGTTGTGTGCCCCATTGCCAGGATTTCACCTTGTTTGGTTTTCGCTGTCCATTTCTTCCAAACATGCATCACTGTTGTGGCATTGTGCTGCGTGCGGGCTGTGATTGTTTGATATGAAAGTCCACCTCTTGCATACAGACGATGTGGCCTCGTTAAAACTTGTTGGTATGGCATCCTCCGCTGTTGACAAGGCATACTGAGCACAAATTAAATGTTCACTGCAGACGGAGGATGTTAAACAGATTTCAGCACAACTTTACAGTCCTTTACAACTGCCAGTTCTCATTTCATGCATGCATAATCCCTTTGTAATTCTAATCATTTGTATGTCTTAACTCACTTTACATTTCATGTAAGTTTGGTTCAAAGTGCATAATTCCTTCATGGTTGTGATTTTCACAAACATTAGTGTATATTAGGTAGTCCTAACTAAAAAAGCATCTTGAAATAAAAGTATGCAGTTGTCCAGATCAAATGTTTATTTTACAGAAAAATATAAACAGCTTATGCATTGTTTTTATAGGATTCTGATCATACTTGAATAATAATTTTTCACTAAGTTGTATTTTACAATAATTCTTTCAAATAAGTAACAGTTACTTATCCATTATTTTCATTAAAAGAATTTTGTATATATTTTTGTTCTTATCAACTAATGAAAGGGATGTATATGTATTAATTTTATAAAATTCATGTGAATGTATGCAAAAAAATTGTTTATAAATGTCACATAAGTTTATACCTCCTTCATGTGAAACCCTACTTCATGTGAAACAGAAGCCTTATTCATAACAATATAATCAAACATACCAAGGTATAATTTTATTAAGACCCTGAGTTACATCAGTATGAACTTATGATGGAACTATTGGAACAATACTCATCATGAGTTGAGGATTACTTATAATTTGTCAGTAGGCATGTATGAAAATGGGTTTTGTAATTAATATTGAATGTATAACTTTTTCTTTTCATATAAATACAGAAGGATTTCATGTCTGCAGATAATGTATTACAAGAGGCTGTTGTGTGCCAGTGGACAAGCTGGTGAGAAGCTGAATACTAATAGCTTGAATCCTGGTGAATGGACTGCCTGCATAAGCTTCGTCATGATTTTTCCACGTGTAATATGAATGCAAGCCAGTTTGCCTTAAAGCATCCCTTCTTGGAAAATATCTTCCAATGTTTCATCACAAAAATCAGTCAAAAACTGTTTCTCATGATTTGAAAAATATGTATAAAGGAAGTCAAATTTAATTGATAAATTGTGCATGCTGAGATTGTATACTATATCATATACATTTTTGATATATTTTCTGTATCTCTAATGTTGAGAATTTTGATGTTTTAATTTAACCCTGAATAAAATGTTAAGTACTATAAGCAAAGTAAGCAGTATTGTATTTGATGTCCGAACAATATTTTTTTTTTATTTTTTTATTTTATACTTGTATATTTTTGCTTATGATTGGAATTTTAGTAAAAATTATTTTGGCATGATGTGGCCTGTTCTCATTTAAAATGCATTTTGTATTTTTTTTTCTTCTGTTATTTGCATTATAATAGTTTGGCCATAACAACTATGGATGCCAAATCAACATGTATGGGAATAACTGTATTAAATTTTGAGAAAACCTTTAGGTGTCATTTATTATAAAGGTTGAGATGATTATAAAGGTTGAGATGTTTTTATAAATTCATTCATTCTTATCTATTTAAGAATTATCATTTAACATAAAAATATGAAAAAGAATAATATAATACTAAATAAAATATACTTTTATATATATATATATCCAAGCTCACTATATGCGCACTCAAAGAGATACATTTCTTTTTTGTGATGTATGTGATGATAATTTACTGTTAAGTATCTTAAGTTGTTCATAAATAGTGCTCATTTTTCATAATGCACCAAACAAACCTCACATAATTAATTTAATAAAATATTATTGCAGAGACATATTTTTGAAATTGACATTAGTCCTCTATCCGCACGTCCCATAGGGATAACTATGGGGCAGATTCCTACTGTCATCTACAATATGCCCAAGCCCTTCGCCAATGACAGCTGCTTCTCAATACCCGTATTTTACAATTAAATTCATGAATCTGATCTGGCTGAGTTTCATATCAGGGGAATTAAAAAAGCAAAATACATTCATTACCTAAAACCATTTTTCTCCAACTAGCTGGATGATTATGTGATTGGTGTGCATGGATGGTAATGTGAAAGGATATGATTATATTTCTTCTAGGTCATAACAGTTTTTAATAATGAAAAGCTCTTATTCTTTTTTCTTTAAATTCTTGTTTTTTTTTTTTTTTTATTTCAATGCACACTTTTTTAAAAGCAAACTGAATTAGCTGGATGATCACTACAAGTTTCTTGACATATTTAAAAGTAAAATATTGCATCTACATTCATTTTGAATAAATTGTTATTACTATAGTCTGCAATCATTGAGTTCATTTTAAGATTATTTGTCCTTTTTTTGTTTGTGGAATAGGAGGCTGTATTTTTTAGATTTTCTGTTTATTTAGCCAGTTTTCTATATAATGGCTAACATAAAATATAATTTATGTTAGCCATTATATAGAAATTTATGTGCCCTGTTTTAAAAATTATGTATATCTTAATTTAAGTTTGTCTCATGTCAGATGAACAATGCTGCTAGTCTGGTTGAGAAATTAATAAAGTCTGACCATTCCATGAAAAATCTTTTAGAACAGCTCACTGATTAAAATACATATACTCACCAATTAACTGTGCTCATCAAAAGTGCTGTATTATTTAATGCTTCTTCTGATGAGCAAAATTCAAAGCATTATTTCTCTTGTTTTCTGTGTATGAGGTTTGTAGCAAAATGGAATTATTATTTTTTTTAAATTTCATTCACTGATATCACTATTTTTATATGTCTGATAATGATCTACTGCATAAGTAACTGCATATGCAAACATAAACCAAAATCTTGCTTTAGAAGAATTCCACCGGTTTCGGTTCTCGAATAGATAAGACCACAGAATACTGGTGATACAATTTAGGTTTGAATTCTATCAAATGGGTTAGCTACATCTCTGTTTTTACAGTTTTCCCTATGTTTAATATGAATACAAGTCAGTTTCATTCAAAAAGTGCTCAAAGAAGGGCATCTCTTCTTTTAAGCAGATAGCCCTCAGGACCTTTGCCATAAAAATTCAACAGCTGAGCATGTACTAAAAGATAACATAGTATACAAATGTCCATTTTATAACTTTCAAATGAAGTGGTTGATTTAAATTTAACATCTGGTGCTATAGCAATATATGTGACTTGGGTAAACAGCCAGTTGATATGGTCTAAGGAACAGGGTTTTTAATTTTATTTTCTTTTCGTATAGCAAACTAGCTTGCCTATGCATATATGCAAGTCTAATTTATTTTTTACAAAAGATTCATATTAAAATACATACACATATGACAAAGAAATGTATGCACATAAGCTATAACTAATAAATCAATTGAGCAATATGTGAACATAGATGCTAATGGTTCAAGTGTCATGTAGCAGGGTATGACTGCAAACCCTATAGTGGTGCTGCAAAAAAAAATTAGTGTCTGATTCAAAGCAGGCATAAAAACTAGTATACAGTTTGTCCCCATATGACACAAAACAAAAAGTATGTAATCAGAAAAAATATCATGTAGACATTGATTTACCCAACTTATAAACTTTGGTAAAGGCCTTATCATTCGCCTTAAATCTGTAGAATGATCAGCACCCTTCTGCTTTGGAAACAGCTCCAGAAAGACATGTTAACCTAATCCACACTACAGTAGAACATGTGCCTCTGAACCATTACCATCGAAACTGCAATTTCAGAGTCACTATGTACACTAATCTCGATATTAAAGCACTGGTAGCTCTATTTGCGATTGTGCTATTGTAGATGAGTGTAGAGCACCATAGAACGGTGATGTATAATATTAGGTTTATTTAGGAGCCAAAAAAAAAAAAAAAAAAAAAAAAATATATTAGAAATGACCTATCCTGGATTCGAAATCTGGGCTTAAAGACTGCCATCCAGAAGTGCTTCTAATTACATCATGAAAGCATGCATTGAGAAAAAAGAAAATTCCGTACATTCTTCCCCATTTAAAAGGCAGTTGGGGAGGTGGTAACCTAATCGCCACCTGCTGGTGGTGAAGAATTATCGTCTACCACATTTTAGTTTGGGAACCACTTGGTTAGTTGGTTGAGCCTTTAGGTATTTATTTGAAATAGAAAATATCAGCGAATAACCGCCCCAGGATTTGCATTCTGCACTTCCCTATTGCCAGCCGAACGTGCTTCTAATTAGAACACGAAGCCAAGCGGTAAGGAAAGAGAAAATTAGTGACTTAGTGTCTTATTTTATTTTGGCTGCACATAATTCCTATATGTAGCTAAGCGAATTTCCCGGTCAGTAGCATAAATCCCAACCTTCCTAGTGGACAGCGTGCTTCTGCTCCTGTAAAATATTGCGATTTAAGAAGTCATCCACGATAGCTGATCAGTTCTGCAATTATATAAATAATAAAAATTAAGAATGAAATGGAGAAATTAATGTAACGTTAGTACAAACAGGACGATGCAACAAAAAGATCAATTAGGAGATCACTTAGGGTGTGGTATTGTACAGCATGCATATATACGTAGCATGACATCTATGGGGTGTAGGAGAGGGTATAAAGCATGGTGTATGCTCAAAACATGAACGGAAGCTACTGCACGGTACATTTGGTTTTAACAACATCGATTTGTAGTCTCAGCGTGACAGTTCTATAGACAATATTTGGACGACTTTGTCTGGAAGTTTGAAAGAAGGCCGAAGTGCGACTATACACATCATGTCAGTAGTTTGGATTACATTTCGAACAAAGGGAGCAGCTATCTGAATGTTTAGTAATGCTCATTGCCAAATTAGACTTTTATATGCCCGTAGCACTTCAAAGATTTTGCTGCCTCCACATACATCTATAGTATAACGCCTCTTTCTCATCATTCCCTCTTTCTCGGGCTTGGATTAACTGCACTAGGTATTCCCTTCTAAAATCTGCAGTGAGAATTTTATTTTTGTGGAGCCTTTGCACTCTTTCTTTGAATCTTTAAGCACCTTTTTGTAACGCCGCCTTTACCTGATGCCCTAAGCACGTGCTTACTTTCCTTAATGGATAATCCAACTCTGGTAGTGGTTTTCCACAAACAACCACGCCAGGATATGAAGAACTGATATCTTCTCTTACAGATGATGAGTTGGGTTCAGTTTATTTAGTTATGGCGAAACATTCGAGGGCTACCTGTCTAAGGGAAGGGATGGCTTCGTGAAAGACTTTCTAAGGAAAATTGGACTGTATATAGGTTACACATATGGAAACCATAAAAACGCTTAGTTAGCAGCCAATCTGCTCGCCGGGATTCGAGCCCCGGCCCGCGTTTATCGGCTTTACCGCTCGGCCACTGGAGAGCCATCTTTAGATGATGCGATATCTATGCTAATGACTCCCATCATCTGGTGGTGGTGACAGTGGGTGACATCCTAAGATGCATGCAATCTATTACTGGACATCCAATATGGCTAAAGACTTGGCTATAGTTTTCAGCGCCTAAAGACAACTGCAGATTTCGTACACCCTTCTGTTTTCTAAGTATGGAAACTGTTTCATTCTAAAACTTCGTCAATTTGGCATTTCCGTGACACTACGCCCAGGGACAGCTGTCCACCCTCGCCCGTCTCTAGCTATAACACTGATATCACTACGAAACAATCTCATGGTGTTTTGATCGCTTTGCGGACTTCCATGCCTTCTCGTCGGAGGCAGTGTCTTCTGTAGTGTTGCAAACAAAAGATCTGAGTAGCTCCAGTGGAGTGGCGAGCATAATTGGCGCCCGGGGCAAAATACCTTTTTGGTGCCCCCATTCCCGAAAAAAACACAGTGATATGATGAAAATCTTGTTTGGAGACCATTTGGCGCCCCTCTGCGACCGGCGCATCATACACCCCCTTTACGCCACTGAGTAGCTCAGCAATGGAATTGAGCTTTAAGGATAGCAGCAGTCGCTGGCAAGACTAAACAGGGAAAGGGGGGTGTCATCCAGTTTTCTAGGACAACAGAGCAGCCGCTGCAATATTATATGAGGGGTTATCATCCCGGTTCAAGAATAAAATAACAGCTTTAATCTTCCGATATTTAGATTATCTAGCCATTCTGGAAGTCTAAATATCTAGATAAAGCAGAGATTACGCAGTCGTCCCTCTAACATCATCGAAAGGAAACAGTTTGCAAGTGCTCAAATTTTCGTTTGTGTAAGTGAAATGCTCGGTTGCTATACATCTGAAGAAGATTAATTCACTACTGACTGCGGTTGTGCTAATGTTCTTCTCCTTACGTGCATCTTTTCCAAGATTCTTCGCGAACAATAGTGCTACACTTCATGGTATACCAACTGTCGCTAGCTTGTTAAGGAGTGAAGATATAGCACCTGTCTTAGCGTAGGCATTCTGAAGGCTGTCGTATGCTCCAACTTAATATATGGTGTATGGTCTGGAGACTTTTGACAGCCCGTCGCTAGTGCCTTTCAATGCTTTCATAGCTGTAATCAGCCCTGCAAGAAGAATTGAACATAATTTCTCAGAAATTCGTGGACGATCTCGTACAGAGCATGAATATACAGTAGAGAGACGGCATCACAATTAAGTAGGATTATATCCCCTAGTAATAATTGCGTTTGTGTTACCCTTATCATATTGGCATTCACCTTCTGATTTGAGTAGAATACAGATGTATTTCGAATCTGCTTTTGTATCCTTTGCATTCCTTTCTTAGCGTTGTCACATTTCTCACTGTCTAATACGTTGACGATGTTATACTATGCTTTGCACCATTCTAATTACTGCTTGCACATGATACATAACATGCGAAAATCTATCTGTCTCAACCAATATACACCAATACCTGACAAAGAATCCAAGCACGATATTTCAGTAGGACAATGAACGCCACTCATAGCTTATTGCCCAAGACTGGCTACGTCATTTACTGACACTTACACAACCTACCTGCTCCAAAAATATGTCCCTTGTTGAGTATAAACCTACCAGTAAATTTGGTGAATACTGTTAGTTCGACTGGTTTGAAATTCGAACGGACTGGTCGCATGGGAGTTTTTGATGTTTTCTCTTGCACAATGTGAATGCCAGCTAGTTTTCTTCGAAAAGTCCATCATGAAGCCATCAAGAATCTTTGCTCTTCTTTAGACAAATAGCCCTCAAGTGCTTTCCAATCAAACAAACCAAATCGAACCTTTAAAAAGTGTTCCACAAAAGCATCCCTGTTCTTAGGCCCTTGCGTGTTTTGCAGTGATCAAAATAATGTGACTTAAGCTCTATCTGGCCTGCGTAGGCTCAGTGCTTCGATGTCCTCAATGTGAAACACATTATCTAGCAAGTGTGGAATGTTTGCCATAGGATTATACGAGTGCCTGTTCAATTTTATGCCTCAATGCATTGTGGTCAGTACTTAATTTCTAAAAGAAGCAGGACTATGAAAGGTCGTCAACAAATATAAAAATAAAGAAAAAAATAAAAATAAAATGTAAATTAATAAATAAAATTAGATATTTCAATTTAATTAATGAAAACAGTTCAGTAGAAAATTGAAATACCGAAGCTCATCTTAATTTAGACTCCAACAGGAATTATACTTTTGCTCAAAGAGTGAAAAGTACTGGAACTGGATTTTAGGTGGATTAAAGACGTGACTATGACTTGAGATCGTACTGAAGATGATTGCACTGCATGCATATCCTTCTTTAATTGACCTGCTGCTCTGTTTTGATGAGCAGATCTCAAAATAAGAGAATAGATAAACTAGAGCTAAGTTCAGAATCCAGAAAGCAAACAGAATTAACATTTTTTATGAAGAGCATTGCTTATAGATTATAGGTCACATAATATCATGATAAAAGGTGTTTATTACGCTAACCTGTTGACTCAACTTGTACTAGGCCCACCAGCGGCCGAGAGGTAAATCCGCTGAATGCTAGTAATTCGCTCAGAGTTTTATCTTGACGAATAGACTGGCTCCAGAGGAGATTTTGCTGTTTTCCTCATGTATAAAGTGAATCAGATCCAGTTTTCCTTATATTGTTCCTTTGAAAAGGCATATCTTCTCTTAGACAGATAGTTCTCACATTTTTTTGACGTAATAATCCAATACAATTCCTATTAACTATAAAACTGTGTAGCAAACTCAGCAGTAAAATTCCGCTATGCATAAAAACGCTGCAGCACACAAGACTAAAATTTGCCAGATTGCTGTTCCAGGAATGATAATTTCAGCTTATACCCTATGCACAATGTTCACTAGAAGTTGTCATCAAATGATTTCTTTTTTGTTTCAAAAACAGAAGTATTTGTATATTTCATACTGCAGTCTGATGATGATTTGAATGATGTTCAGGAATGATCTGAAGGCTGTGATAAAAAATATTTTTATATTGGAATTCAATGCGTAATTGATTGCTATACTAAATGCATTTAAGTCTACACAGGAAACTGAGAATGGAATTTTAGACATTTATCTTCTACAAATTTATTATGCTTACTGAATATCTCTATATATGGAATAAAATTAAGCAGAGAGAAGGAATATTTCACAAATGGCATGATATGACAAAACTAAAATGTACATAGGCTGTACAATGAAATTTTCTACCATTATGAAGATGTAAGACACAGAGCTCTTAAGTTGTCTGAATAATTTAAAAATAATACACTTGTTATGAATCCAGGTAAACATTGAAATTTAAAATGGAAGTTAGATTTTGAATGTTGATCATAAGTTTCAAGGCTATTAAGTTAAAATGCAGAAAACTTTTCAAAAGAGAAATTAAAAACTGAAAACAACAAATTACAGAATAAATGTATTCACAAGAAAAAAAAAAAAAAAAAAATCACAGGAGTTCACCAGACAAACCAGTTAAGAAAAATAATAACTGAACTAAGGAAGTAGCTGTTATTTTGGAAACAAATGAACAAAAACTTTTCATTTGAATAATAATAAAAAAATATAGAGAGATTTTAAATCATTAGTGAAAAGATCATTAAAAATGCCAGTGTGGTAACTGTATTAGAAATCTCAGCTCTTCTACATATAAATCCATTAGTAACTTTAAATAAATAAATAAAGGTAATACAAGACATTCTGATGGTTCTGATGAAGTCATACATGTGTGCTGATTCATTGCAGTTAGCAATATTTCTTGAAATGTGTTGGCCCTGAAATCAGTTTCTCATGTATTTCAAGGTTTTGAAAAGAAGTAAAAAAAGTATTAAATTGGTTAAAATTTATTCAACGGGGTTAAAACAAAAAGAGCGGCATTTATCTCATGTACATATTTTAATTCTTTTAGAACCATCAAAAATTGTTTTCAGATTTTTTCATTAAATAGCTTCACAAAACTCACTTCATTCTCTGACGACTGAAAGTATTAAATTATATTGCTTGTATTATTTGTTACTGTACTAAAAATGGTCTGCCTTAATAGATGTTGTGTATTATTTATTTTTAGATTATTATATTAGATTAAGTTTATTCTTATAAGAAAAAAAAGTAATAATGTATATATGTGCAAGATAAGTTGATAAAAAGGTTAATTTTTTTATTGTTTACTTAAAACATCCAACAGAAGTTTTTGTGTACATTCATACACTTAAAATTTATATGCAAAAATTGATTCACATATTTGCATTAAAATGAATATTTTTAAATACATTATCTTAGAATAATAATGTACTTATGTAGAATTTACTAATATTTTACTCTATATACATACAAATATATTGCATTATTTCAGACTTCCATATTTAGATATTTGGATAAAAAAGGCCAAGCATTTTTAGATGTCACACCTGTAAATAATATAAAGCAAAACTCTTACAGAAAAAAAAAAAAAAAAAAAAAAAAAAAAAAAAAGGGGGGGGGAAAGAAAAGGACATTTGAAGTACAGTTCTTATACTAGAAATTAGGTGCTTTAAACCTATAAGTTCTTTTGATAAAGTTAATGACAAGACATAGTGCTGCCATTTATTTTTAAATAGAATATATAAATATGTAATCTATTACTTGAATATAATATATATATATATTAATATATAAATATGCTTGAATATAATGTATAATTATCTTCAGGAAAATATTCATAACATTATAATTTTTCTAACAAAAATAATCATCTGTTATCATACTTCAATACCATAAAATATATTTGGAGGTAAAATGACTTTCCTGTATAAAGTTTTATTTTTGAGCTTATGAGGGCAGGATATGATAATAAAACAAATCCTGCATAAGTCATTTGTAAGCGATTATTTTCTATATTCAGAAGTCACATATATTTATAAAAAATACCTTAGAATTATCTTTATTATAATTTTGTTCATATCCCCCTCCTTCTTTCCAATATTAAATATAAGAGAGTCAATTGTGTTTTTAATAAATCATCAGGTACACTATCAAAAGGTAAAACATTTTCACGTCTTTATATTAAAATTTGAGTTCTTCTAAGAGTTTAAAACAAACCCACACACAAAAGTTTGCTGTAGAAACCAAAATTATGATAAAAAATTTCTAAACTTTTTTTTTTAAGGAGCTGGGTGGTTTGTTTACATTCTTTTTCAGCAAGACATTTTTCGACACCAGACTCAAAAATGTATGTATGCATGTATATCTGTGCACACACACACAAACGTATGTACACACATATACATATGCTACATGAACACCTACATCGGTACATACAAGCATATGCACATACATTTCTGAATTAATCTCCTGAACACACTCTTTATGTATATAAATGCTTCTGTATGCAATTTTATAGGAATATTTAGCTACGCATGACAGAAAAATTACACAAGGTTTTAAGACGATTTTTCAATTTCGTTTCGTAAGAATGTGATTTTACTGCTTGCATGCATGATTTATTTAAATCTGTTGATAAGAATTTCAAGAAATTTGGATTATTTGTGTAAACTCCGCATCAGTATAAAATGATCAAACATTAGCAATTTAAAACAAGAATAATATTCAGATATATTCAAAGTTCTTTATTTTATATAATGTTTTAGATATCTATCAAAGATTGATAGTAATTAGTCATCAAACGAAATAAAAAATAACTTTTTCTTGACATTCTAGCACTACACGGAAAAGCAATTCACCCTTCCGATAATCAACACAAATGTAAACAAACATCTCTTTACGACTGGTCGGAATGCGCAGAAATCACGAAAGTGTCTCTGCGCAACTAGTCGTACGTTTAGCATTTTTACCATGTTTGAGCTAGCCGTCCGACGTCGTACGGGTAGACGCAGCCGTTATCGCCCTACGTGCAGAAAGACTAACTTGTGTAATAAATAGATCTGTTTACGTTATGCGTGTGTCGTTATATGTCCCTCTTCTTTCTTTATGTATCAAAAATTATTTTGAAGAAACTCATAGCGTCTGTTTAATTAATGAAAAGCAATCCGCCGTGTCACTAGCAGTCGTACAAGCTAGAATTGTTGCCAAAGGTAGCAGTGAGATTGCTCAAAATATATTCAGAAAAAAAGCATATTGTGAATTTAATGAATAAAAATTAATCTGCAATGTCATTAATTGCTGCTCAAATGGTAATTTTCTTTAAACCTGCTATTAATCATATTCGTAAAGTACGTTCAGAAATTCCTAAAGACGAAAATCAAATAATGTATTTAACGAATGAAAAAGAATTAAAAAAATCAGCAACATCTGCAGAAACTATAAATATTTCTGTTCCTAAACTTAAAATACATAAAAAAATTATGAAAGAAAATGAATCTGTACATTTAACTAGCGAAAAGGAATCTGAAACATCGTCACTTGTGAATCGTTCAGAACAAACATTAAAAATTTCTAATCCCCGGACTGTAGATAAACAGAAACAAGAAAGCAAGTGTTATGCATGTAGTATATGTGGCAAGTCATTTAAAACAAGATATAATTTACATAAGCATTCGTTTACACACACCGACATTAGACGTTATGTATGTAAAATTTGCAATATGTCATACAGACAGAAATATAGCTTAACATGTCATGAAAAAATGCATACACGTGAAGAACTTTTTGTATGTGATATTTGTGATAAATCATTTGTTAATTTACGCAGTTTAAACAGACATAAGATTTCTCATACAAATGCCAGACCTCATGTATGTGAAGTATGTTTCAAATCATATAAAGATATCCATGCTTTAAGAAGTCACCAGAACACTCACATAGAAGATAAACCATATGTTTGTGACATTTGTAGTAGATCATTTTCTGCTAAGAACATTCTAGTGAAACATAAACTTTCTCATACAAATGATAGACCTTATGTATGTGAGGTGTGTTATAAATCCTATAAAGATATGCGATATTTAAAGAGTCACGAAAGAACTCACTCAGGAGAAAAGCCATATTCGTGTGATGTTTGTTTCAAATCCTTTAGTAGTAGTGATTATCTGCGTAAACATAAAAAAATTCACATAGGATTGAAACCTTTTACATGCCCTGTATGTAGCAGGAAGTTCTATGAATCATATATGCTAAAGAAGCATCAGCTAACTCATATAGATAGCAAATCAAATATAAGTAAGGAATTATCCAAAGATAAATGTAATAGCAATGGAAATAAACAACATCATGTGTGTGAAGTATGTGAAAAAAGTTTCAGTTCAAAGGGTTCACTCTGCAGACATTACCTCAAGCACACTGGAGAAAGACCATATGTTTGCGATGTTTGTGCCAAATCATTTGCTGCTAAATGTACTATGGACAGGCATAAGCTGGTTCATGGGAAGAACCTAAATAAATTATTGTAAAAGGCACATCTATAATTAGCGTAATTTGTTCATGACAGTTACCAGTTATAAAATAAAATGTAGATTGCCATGAGTAAACAAATAATTTATAGCAAAATTTTACTGGAGAGATGGCCAGCTTATACATGAGATAAAATGATTTGCATCTAATATAATCTTAAAAATGATAGTCGATATATAATAGCTGCAAAAATTTAATTCTTTTGATCTAAATATACAAATTTCTTAGTATTAAGTGCAAGTCAAAATTTTTGAGCAATTCTTGAAAATTTCTTTCTGGTAGAGGCAAATCCAGGTGAAGGTCATCATCTTTTTCTTCAACATTAACATTGTTATCACTCCCTCATAGATCATCTTCAGCTCCATTTATAACATCGCTCAGCAAAAGTGATAACATTTGTTTTAAAACTAACAGAAAGCTCAACCCTTTTTCATCAGAGAATTTTCAACTGTAGAACTGAAATAAAGAATTGTATTTTACTTGTAAAAGAAAAACTGAAACTGAGAAGAAAATGTCTTGTGATTGATGGAACATGGCTATCACAACTGAGAATCAAAGTAAAATTCATCATTTATCGTAAAAGTATTGAATGTCGCATATGCCGAAAAGCTGAGAGAGTTGAGATAAAAAAACATTTTTCAAATGAAAGTTGAAGGTAAAATTGGCATTTGCCTTCAAGTCTTCTTATAGATCTCGCTAACCTAGATAAGCAATTATGAATACATTTGGTGATGTATATAGATGAATTTATAGGGTATTTTTTAGCATAAGTATGGGTTTTCAATTACGACTAAATTTTTTAAACAAATTCTTACCTTTTTGTTTATATTCACATATACTAAAGCATATATATATAAATTATCAAATGAATATTTAGAAATTAAGAATGTGAATAACAAAGTATACTTGTGATGAAAGCTGCAGCCTAATTTCGGAGTAAATCGTAAATTGAAAGAATCACAATGATGTTAGGGATTGATTTTTCGATTAATAGCTTGTAAAAAAATATATAAAAAGGCATAAAAGCCAGATAAAAAATACTTTAATTTTATTAGGCTTTTATAACTTTATTATGCATTAGCACCCTGTGTCTGTGGGTAATGCATTCCAAGACTTGTCATACCATGCATAATTGCAAATGCTATATAAAACAAACTATTTGTGTAACATATAGATTAAATTAATATATTAAGTAAATAAGATAATATTACAATTGAATAAAATAAAATAAAAATATTCTTTATCCAGCAGTATATTACTGTCCTTCATACCCATAAATATCACAAGTATACTCCTCAAAAAATTATAAAAAGTTATTAAGTGATATTTATGTAGTTTCTGGTGCTGATTCAAAAGTGATAATGCTTTTTTTTCTTCCCCTCTTTCATGTAAGGTTTCTCTGCAACATAAGTTAAGACTTTTAAGAAAAAAGATCAAAAACACAATTTTTGGTACTTTTCACTTGAAGGCAAAGATCACTTGGGGTCATGTGATATGAACCGGCGAATCAGGATGCTGAACCATAAAAGCATAATAAATTCTTAAATTAATATCTTTACAAATTTATTGTCTTTATTTATTGACTTTTAACAAATTTTTGAACAATATTAAAATGTTTATGCCTTCAAAATAAAAATTCTTAGAACTAACATTTGTTAACATTTTTTATGTGTATACTGTATGTTGTCACCTATAAAGTCTGCTTGGCAGTATTTGCACTGACGAAACGGAAAAGTACCTAATTTTTAATTATGTTGCACATGTTTATTTTAATTTTACTATTGGTTAACCATGTAAAAAATACATAAATATTTACTAAAACTAGCAAGGAAGTAATAAAGGTGCACTACAACTTGATTGTAAGTCTTTGTAGAAACGTTGTCACTTTCCATCAAAACTACTTTTGGTAATTTTCCTGTTGTGAACTTGTGAATTTTCTCTTCTTAACATCCAACTTTAGTTTGCAATCATGTTTAACATTCCGTCTTTCTTGACAGCTGTGTTACATTTTTGTCATGCAGTAATGAAAACGTTCTCCTTGCACCACACTTACAGTTCCAAGATTTTTGGGAAAATAGTCAAGGTGTGAATGAAGGATATGAACTTCTACCCTCAAGTTAAAGTCAACTGTTTGTAGTTCTTCAACAAATCTACAATAAAGTTTTGTAGTTTGGATCCCTTTTTGTTGCTAAGAAAGCCAGTTATCACAAGTGTAAAAGACTTTCAGGTTTTTTTTTTTTTTTTTTTGTCTTATTTTCCATTTTTGACTTTAAACTAATTTAAATTTTCATTCTTCAAAAATTCTGGTATGTTGGGTTCAACAAGTAGACCTTCTTTTTAAGTTTTGTTTTAAATAAACTAGGAAACTGTTCACAAATCTATCTAAAGCACTTTCCCTCGTTAGTTAATACTTTGACCAATTGTTTTATGAGACCTAACTTGATATTAAGTGATGGAAGTGATATTGTTTTAGGATCCACTAAACACATCTTTTGAACATTCTTAATTCCAGTAATGAAACAGCCTTTCTTTTTTACTATAATGTTTTCCATCACAACTAAACCATTCACAAAGTAAGCATGGGAATTTTGTCCAGCCATTCTGTTGGCCTAGTAACATAGAAATTACTTTCAAGTCACCACAAATCATCCACATATGATAAGGCCCACAGATGTAGCAGAAACTGTCTGAAGAATTAACATATCCTTTTCTTTTGAAATTAAATATAAAACTAAAATGTGTCACTTCGAAAGCAAGCCTTAAGTATATATGGGAATTTATTTATTTTTATTTGGAACTCAGATAATGCATGTGCAAGAAATACTAGTATAATAAATAATATAATTTATGCTGAACTTTCTCAGTGTTCAGTAAAGAATTATGTCTTTCTTTAAAATGGAGACTTGTGTCTATCTGTAGAACTAAAAAGGAATGTTAGCATAAAAAAACAAAGCAAATTAAATACCTTACTTTGAAAGATGCAACAAACAAATATGAGCCTTATCTTTTGAAAAGCTTGTTTTTGACTTTCTTTTTTTCCTTTAAGGTCATAAATACTTCATTATCTCGTAAATTATTACTTCAGATTTTTAATTTTATAATTTCTACATGTCATCTTGCTAAATATAAATTTATGGTCTAGTACAGTCAAAAATCGTTAATCCGGACTCGTCGGGACTTGGGCGATTCCGGATTATCGATTTTTCCGGATTATAGATCATCAGTTTAAATCTGGTAAGATGGCATGCAGAAATTATAAAATAAAAATATGAAACAGTAATTTATGAAATAAAGAACAATTAGGATCTAAAGGGTATCAAAATTTACAAAAAAAAAAAAAAAAAAAAAAACTTAATATTTATTTGTTTACTTTATTAAACATTTCTTTCAATGTAAGTTGTTTAAGTTGCTTCGTTTTTTATGTGATAATACATTCTCTTTAATTCTTTAAACAGACATAATTTCTTGTTCACTTACAAAGTTCCGCTGTTCAAGTCCTATAATTGCTGTGTCGAGAATACCGACTAATTTGTCAATTGAAATTTTTTCGTTTTCAATAACCTCCGTCACTTTCTTCGCTATCGGAAGCGAATTATAATGACGAGGAATTTGATTTAAATCATATCAAAGATGGAGTACATCGAGATGAAATACTACATTTAATAAGGAATTATAAGCCAAATAAAATAAAAGCATCTGCCCTGAAGATAAGGATAGTGGTGACAGATCAACTTCCAATTCATTGCGCGGCGTTAAAGATAAACAAAGTTTAGATAAACAAACGTTAAAGTTTAGATAAACAAAGGATATGCCTTTATCCATTTTTTGTAGCAATTCCACTTTTTGTTTAATGAACTTAGAAACATACTTTCGCTTTGTAGATCATTTACATATTAATAAATATATATCAGAAATTCTATTTGACATAATCGAAAGTTCAAGCTTACTTTTATAATATTGCTCTAACAGTCTGCAAAAAATAATAAGCCGTATCCAATTCGAAGATTAAGGAACAACGCAATCTGCAACATTAACTGAAATAGATAATTAAATAATTTTAGCCTACCTTATACCGTCCGTTATACATTAAACGTGCACTCGTAAACGTATTTTGCGCACGCGCACAAGCATATTCTCAGCGGTAAAGGCGTTACGCGTATGCGTCAACGCGATGCATGCGCAGAAAGTTTGAAGCTTTGAGGTCCGGATTATAGATCATTCCGGATTATAGATCATTCCGGATTATGGGTGTCCGAATTAACGACTTTTGACTGTATCTGGAAAAATCCCAAATCTGGAAATACCATCAAGTCAGACTTTGAAGGAATTTGTGTAAGATGAGAATATACGGATAATTTAGCAATGACTGTTTCTATTCGCATGTTTACTTACATGAAGCCTAGGCATGCAAATGTAGAAGAAGATGGTATTGGGTCATTCTGAGCTGTTATATAGTTGGTTACATTATAAATTGCTGCAGTTGCGCTTGCATTTTAAAATGTCTGAAAGAAATGCAAGAAAATATTATACAAAGTGGCTTGCCACTTTGAATTGCAGATACAGGGTCATGTCTCTATTTTATTGCTATAAATTTATCCAAATTTCAATCTATAACATAGCACAGTCTAATTTTAGCTCTTACTGAATATATATACTGTAGTCTTGATTGTAGACTCGTATGATGCACACCTTGATCACACATGTGGACCACAAAAGTCTTGATAAATAGAAATGCCACTAAAATGACTATGCAAAAAGTAATATGTCGTTCTTTGAAAATTTATTTATAGTAGAGGCTTGACTGTCCAGGAAGCTTGGAAATATGAATGTCGGACATGAAAATTCCATGTAGTTGACCATATAAAAAATACAAGCCACAGTAGAAATAAATACCAAATGAATGGAAGAAAATATTTTCAGAGTCAAATTATAAAAACAGGTTATCTTATTTGTTATTAGCTTGAGCATCAAAAGCCCATATTTAAAATTATGTAAAATTAAAAAAAAAAAAGGTTGCATTACAGAGACAAAAGCCAGTGGCGTAGCTAGGGTGGTGCAAGCGGGGACATCTGTCCCCGAGCGCATCATCCAGGGGGTGCGAAATTGATGCTACGGAATTTTTTAATAAAATGCTTTTCATTCTTGGCACACAGAAAGGGGCGCAAATTCTTCAGTTGTCCCCGGGCGCTGAAAACTCTAGCTACGCCCCTGACAAAAGCTGAAGTATTTGGTAGGCTTTAAACCTATGAAAGTAAAACATCTTATCCAGTTATGAAATCTTGTCAACTATTTAGAATTGCAGATATCTCGCCAAACTTGCACCAGTCATTCCAGCAGAAGGTTAAAAGAACACATTATTCTTTATTTAGTTAGATAATTAACAGATTCAAGTTATGAATATAATTTATAATGAAACTTAAATCACTTATAATTTTTCACATGACATAGCCATTGCTTATCTGGTTTAAATAAAGGTGCTTATCATGCGCATTAACCTACCCCCCTTTTTATAAGCCAGGATTCCACACCTTTGAAAGTACTCCACTGCACACTGTTGTTCCATGTAAAACAGGTGCAAAATTTTAAAATTTTTCTCAAAATGGGGAAAAAAAATGTAAATAGCAGTTAGCTTATATCTTTTTTTAAAAAAACTGAAACTGGCTTATAAAATTATTACTAAAGTATTTACTTACTTTTACTCGAAACTAAGGAAAAAAATCGCATTGTGATGTGATGGTTATGCATTATTTACGTCAAATCACAACACTGTATGGTGACTTTATAATTAACGGCTTTGGAAATCCTTCAGTTACTTAAGTTTTTCAGGAAGAAAAAGTTTTGAAATTTCTAATACATTCTGGTTGAGCTTTTCATTTAGTTGAATGCTCTATAATTAGGCTTTTACTGTAATTAAGGCCTGGAATTTTAGGGGCTGCACTTATAGGAAATTAAAGTTCAAATCTTCTGTGAATGGTATTTTTCATGATATGTAAAACAATTTAGATCTACGTTGTTCCATTTCACATTTATCTGCTATTAAAATGTTATTTGTATGATTATATTTATTTAGTGCTGAAAGTAAACTAGTGGTAGTGATGTGAATGCAGATGAGTTTTGCTTTGAAAATGTTCAAGCTTTGTTAAATGTAGGTATGCATTTCTCATTGGCAAACTAGATTAATTTGGTGACATCATCCTTGCCTATGTGCTCATCAGCTCACTTAATATTATATTAATAATTTTCTTTTCTTTTTAATTATTGGAAAAGTAACATCAGCTGTCAAACCTCATCTTAAGCTGATTTAGAAGCAGTCAGGAGGAAGGATATTATAATGCTTAAATTAGATTATCATTTCTTAGGGTGGATCATTCAATCAATACCGTTTATGCTGAGATGTCGCTGTTTACAACGCGATGTTTCCGGCTCGATGATAGGTCTGCTATAAAGGTGCATGACATAGAAAGCCCAAATGAAAGTAATTCTAGAAGGAAAAGCTTGGCAGGGAAGAGGAGCTTAAAACATGAAAAACGTGTAGACGAAGCTGAAAGTTCATGCAAGAGACCGCGGAAACGCATATTCCATAAAGTGGCGCCATCTAGTGTAACTCCGATACACTAGAAAATAAAATCTAGCAAGAGGCAGTAGAATTATTCCAACTGAATCAGCTATTCTATTCTATTCTATTCATCATCCATATTGCCGGGATGTTGCTGCTTTGACGGAACGTTTCCGGCTCTTGTTACTTTGGCCCGGAGGGCACATGACGGTGGGTGACGATGACAAGTGGAAGGAGGCTTGGTAGTGGGAAGAGGGGGTGACTGCAAGACGTCACAAGTGTAGAGAATCAAACAGACGCAGCCGAAGACCAGGAGAGGCGATGGCAGGGTGAAAATCTGATATGTTCAGTTATTCGTGATAAGTGGGTGGTATAATAAAGAGTTACACATAATACATTTCAGTTTATTAGGTTAGAACAAATATATGAGATTATACATCAAATATGAATACAGATAATTACATACAAAAAAATAAAGTATGTACATATATACAGCGACGTTGCACTCGTAATATAGTTACGTTGGAAAATTGGAATCTCGGGTGAGGAAGGCCGCGAGTGGTCTGATGCGTGAGTCCTCTGCAAAAATGTGATAGTCGAACACTTTAAAATGCTGCATATGAGAGCATTTTCTCGTATTTTCATAAAACATTTTATTAGCCTTGTGAAGGAATTCTTCAACACTTTCGATATGTAAGTCCCTGTGAAGGGTCTCATTGGATACAATGAAGTGCGCATTTGTAATAATTCTAAGTAGCTTGTTCTGCGTGGCTTGTAATTTTTTCATGTCGCTCTGAGTGTAGGTAGTCCAGGCGGGAGAAACGTAGCAAAATATTGGTCTGATTATTGCCGTATAAATATATCTCTTTCTTCTTAGATCTAATCTGGAAGTTTTACCAATTAGTGGAAGGAGATTTTTAATGGCATATGAGGTTTTACATTTAATAGTATGGATATGATCTTTCCAGGTGAATCTGTGGTTTTAAACCACCCCAAGGTAAGTAGCTTTCTTAACTAATGGAACTTCCTCGTCAAAGATTTTAATTTTCTTGTCAGTGGAGATTCTTGAGTGTTTTTTGCCAATGATAATCAGCTGTGATTTTTGGCCGTTAATTGCGATTCTCCATTTTATACACTATTCCTCAATGGCTGGAATTTTCTCTTGGAGTTTCACTAATGTATATTCCTGGCTATGAGACTTCACGGCAAGGGCCGTGTCGTCTGCATAACATCCAAGGTAGGTATTGAGATTTGTAGCAGTGTTGGGGAAGTCTGAAACGTAAAAGAGATATAAAATTGGGCGAAGAATATATCCTTGTGCTACTCCTGCTTTAAGGTATTTTGTCTCGGAGTGTTCATTGCCAAAATTTACAAAGAACTTGCGGTTTCGTATGAAGGAGTTGATCAATAGAATTAAATCTCTACTGAAGTCAAGCGTAATGAGCTTGAGAATAAGCCCCTCATGCCAGACGCGGTCGAAGGCAATCAGGTATTCAACGATTCCAAAAGCGAGTAAAACTTTTGGTACTATTCGGTTTTGAGGGCCATAAAAAATCACCAAACTATTGTTGATGCCAATGCTGCCAAAAATAATTGCGGCAACCCTAACGCAAGAAAGGAAATATAATAGTAAATAACTATATAAGATTTTAATTTAGATGAAAAGTTAATTTCATATAGTACTTTTCTATTATTATAATTTATATAAAAAAGGCTAAACATGACTGAATGGAAGCATAAGAATAAATAACTATTTCAGATTATTATTTTAATTTAGATAGAAGGTTAATTTCACATCATACAATTTTTTATTATTATTTATATAAAAAAAGGCTAAAATAACTGAATGGAAACATAATAGTAAATACCTATTTCAGATTTTTATTTTAATTTAGATGAGACGTTAATTTCATATAATATTTCATCATTTTTATTCATATTCATATTTCATCATTCTTGGGGCGAATCAATCTTCTTACATTTTTCTACCAATTCAATAAATTTGCAGATAAGTAGCCGAAAATTTTCATCCATCTTGAAACCTAGTGAAGCTTATTTCGGAGGATAATTACTTGCATTATTCACAGGCTTTTCAGAAGGACATTATCAGGTTGAAATTTCGATGAAGTTGATTTCTTAACAGCAGGTTTTTAACGAATTTTGGGTAGAAAATCGCATAACTTCGATGAAACGATGTGATCCAACTTGCAATGAACACACGCTAGTTTCTGTTCCTTCGGCAGCTTACAAATGAAGGTTAAATGCTTTTGCCCGCACTTGAGATATCTGGTTGCGTTGTTGCAGAATGTCTGCCCATGTCCATATCGCTGACATCGGAAACATCATATTGTTTCGGTTGCTTCTGTATTTTTCTGAAAGTTACTCGCAGGTCGAGCAGTGTAGTTTTCCTGTAGACACTCCTACCTTCGTCGTTCCTCTTAAAATAAGCGAAGAAAACCTGGAGTTTTATTTCAATACCAAAAATTTTCCTGGTGAACTGAGTGACATTGATCACCGGAAAACCATATTTGATGAGATCGGCTTTGATGTCTTCAACAGAAGAATCGTCAGAAAGTCCTTTAGTGGTGCATCTATTTTAGTGCGAAATGTGCTGAACTGCACCTCGTCTTTCATAAGTGCAGCCAGTGCTTTATCTCGATAATGCGATGAGTCGAAAATAAACGTTATCTTCTCTCTCGTCAGAACTCCTACGTGGGTTTTCACATAATTTTTTGAACAAGGTCCTCTTAATTAATTTCACTTTATCTGCGGTCTGGAGCAAAAAACTGGCGGAATCATCTCTTTTTTCGAATCCGTCACCAGATCAGAAATCTCGGGATTTTTATCATTTTTTCCCTCATTAACACAGTCCATAGGCTCAGAGGCGGCAGGAACTATAATTAGAACTTCGAAATTATTAGTCGTACTTATTTTCAGAGGTTTAGGGTTATTTTCGCGACATTTTACGGGAAGTTCGGTCTAAAACTAGCGACAGTTTTAAAGGGATTCGCAGAAAATTACTCGACAGGCTAAGGGTTAAATGAGAAATCAACTAGGATTTGATAAAATAACATTTATTAACAGACTTCAGAAACAAGCATGCAACATAACCTAGATAAAAAATGGTTAAAAAAATTTCGGCATGTAATTGTTTCAATCAACAACTGTATTGCATATTACGAAACTCAACTGAGGTTAGTCCATGGTACCAATGGTACATAAATTTTACAGCTCTAAGGAAATTTGGATGGGATCCTTCAAACCAAGTGCGAGATCTGAGACTTTTTTCTGGGCAAGATCTAAGACTGAAACGTTATTTTGGTGTATCGTAATTGGTAAAACACACCATTTTAGGATTATTTTTACAAAATTTTCAGCTATGAGAAATCCCTTTTTTCTGTAGTAATTTCACTGCTTCCTTCTCAATTTCTTTTTCTTTTCTTTTCTTTTCTTTTTTTTTTTTTAAAATTCCAGGCAACTTTGCTATTGAAAAAGAATTTCTATCTATAGAATTAAAGAGAAAATGTTAGCACAAAAAAATTAAACAAGTTACATTGAAATAAATGTTTAATAAAGCAAACAAATAAATATTGAGCTTTCCTTTTTTGTACATTTTGATTCTCTTTAGGTCATACATACTTTGTTATTTTATAAATCACCATTTAAAATTTTTATTTAATAATTAACATGTTACTGGATTTAAACTTAAGATCTAATATGTAGCAAAATCCCGAATCTGAAATTGCCAATGTCACAAATACTCTAGATCTTTGACTTTGTACTATATCTCTAACAGCAGTTAGTATAAAGCCATGCTATACAGGATTTTTCAAGGATGTTCGTGGTCTGAACAACATTTTGTCGTTTCGGAAATGCTGCTTAGCACAGCCAAAAACAAGTCCAGGAGACATTAAATTAAATCGATGGAACATCGTGCATAATTTTTTTAATTTCTGTGGCATATGCTCAGAATGAGAATGTCCAAAGGGCCCGATAAATAGGCTCTGCATGCTTTCATAGAGGACTGGGAAATAAAATACATCTTCTGTTTTGAAATGACATCAAAAGGAACAATTTCTAGATTTTATTACAAATGATTTATATATTGCATTCCAATACACAAAGACTACGGTTAGAATTGGAAAAATGCACAACCCAAGCTGTATGGCATGTAAATTATATTTATTTAATTAGAATAAGAAAGTGTAATAAGCATATAATAACACATGGATATTTGGCTCAGTTCCCTCATAAAACCAAAATCACTTAGCTGATCACATTGTTGCTATCTTCAGCAAGTTATCACATATTTTAACACTGTTTTTTTTTTTTTGCAGTGCTTATATAACAGTAAAAGTACCTACATTTCTAATAACACTTTTTAAATGGAACACTATCATTATGAGTTATAAAATATACTTTTTATATATTAGGGCAAGTTGTTAAATTATAAATTATAGAATTTTTTATAGTGTGAAAACTAACAGTCCCTTAATGAAGAAAAACTTACAGAAATGATAATTACTTATGTCTAAGTAAAAAAAGATATATTTATAATTTATTTAAATATATTATTAAAAGGATAGTAATAATCAATTACTGAAGTATATGTTATAATCTAAAATAAACCTACACCAATAAATGTAATAATTACTTAACATGATTTTTCAAAATATATTACTTATGTTACTTCTGATAAACATTTCTTACATGATAAAATATTTCTCAGATTGAATTTTCTTTTAAAACTTAAATACATATTTTGGATATAATGCTACTCATGATATGTACCCGTATATATATATATAGGAAAACATATCACACTTGGTAAGTGTTTGTATATGTTACAACGTAGACAACGGAAGCAAAGAAAGATGAAGTGAGTTAAATAAAAACTGTTAAAATGAATAAATTATTAACTTTAATACATCCACTTGATATTTTATAAGAAACAATACATATCTTAATAGAATTATTTAATAGGTAAATATATAGAATACGTTATAGTTAGAGTTATTAATACTGAACTATATAGGCTAAACTAAGAATAGTCATTATTAAATTAGAAAGAATTACAGTCAATAGTCGTTAATCCGGACTGGTCGGGATTTCGGATATTCCGGATTATCGATTTTTCCGGATTATAGATCATCAGTTTAAATCTGGTAAGATGGCATGCAGAAATTATAAAATTAAAAATATCAAACCGTAATTTATGAAATAAAGAACAACTATGATCTAAATGGTATCATAATTTACAAAAAAAAAAAAAAAAAAAAAAAAAAGCTTAATATTTATTTGTTTACTTTATTAAACATTTCTTTCAATGTAAGTTGTTTAAGTTGCTTCGTTTTATGTGATAACACTTTCTCTTTAATTCTATAAACAGATATAATTTCTTGTTCAGTTACGTAATTGTTCCACTGTTCACTGTTCAAGTTCCACTGTTCAATTCCTATAATTGCTGTGTCGAGAATACCGACTAATTTGTCATTCGAAATTTTTCCGTTTTCAATAACCTCTGTGTCACTTTCTTCACTATCGGAAGCGAATTATAATGACGAGGAATTTGATTTAAATGATATCAAAGACAGAGTACATCGAGATGAAACACTACCTTTAGTAAGGAATTATAAGCCAAATAAAATAAAAACATCTCCCCTGAAGATAAGGATAGTACTGACAGATCAACTAACAATTCATTGTCAACTTCCAGTTCATTGCGCGCCGCGACGTCCCCCCCCCCTCGGCAGAGCAGCGTGAATTTGATAAACAGATTTCTGAATGGTTAGGGAAACAAAGGATATGCCTTTATCCATTTTTTGCAGCAATTCCACTTTTTGTTTGATGGACATCAAAACATACGTTTTCTTTGTAGATCCTTTGGGAGCTTCATCATCGGAAATTCTATTTGACATGATCGGAAGTTCAAGTTTACTTTTATAAAATTGCTCTAACAGTCTGCAAAAAATAATAAGCCGGATCCAATTCGAAGATTAAGGTACAACGCAATCTGCAACATTTACTGAAGTAGATAATTAGATAATTTTAACTTATACCGTCCGTTATACATTAAACGCGCATGCGTAAACGTATTATGCGTATGCGCACACGCATATGCGCAGCCGTAAAGGTCCTACTCGCATGCGTCAACGCGACGCATAACCAGAATGTTTGTAGCTTTGAGGTCCGGATTATAGATCATTCCGGATTATGGATGTCCCAATTAACGACTTTTGACTGTACTATTATTTTATTCTTCACTTTTAACCAGATATAATCATTGTTAAATATCATGGTTTACTACATTTCAAGAATTTACATGAAAGATGTAATAACACAGGTGCTGAGACATGGTATGTACGACTACAGCATTCCATAAGCGGAAAAAAAGCACTTCTACCTACATTGCTATTATATCATATGTGCTCATGCTCAGCTGAAAAAGTTTTTTTTCCCCCGTGTATACCTAATATTTACCTTTACTGTAATGTGACCACACTAACCATATGCAGTGCTAGTAGCATGTTCCTAAAACGTACTCGCCGTACCCCCTGCTGTGACAATGCTGAATCACTATTGGCTGACCGACTTGCTACGTAAAAAACGTCATTTGTTTGGTCACATGACAAGCCGATTGCATGGATTCTGATGTTGTGAAAGTGTAATTTGTAGTTTGCTGTATAAAACGTAATAAATTTTGTATGCATATACAATTCTGAATTAATAATAAACCGCTAAAAGGTACAGCTGGTAAAGAATATAGAACACAAACCTTTTCAGACATAACGCTTGAAGTATTTTATTTGGACGGCATAAGATATGTTTACTAGGAAGACAAATTTCGGCAAACAAAATATATAATTATGCAAAAGAAATTTCGTTACCGGAGCATAAAAGTATTTATTATTGTACTTTAGATTTTCAAATATCAGAGGTTGTGATATAATGTAAGAGAATTTTGATTTAACATTAGAGATTCAATTTTGAGGGAGTTGGAGCTTGGCATGAAGGGATTTTTTATTTATTTTTCAATAAAACAAGATTGGTTTTGTATTTTTGAAAATTTTTGACAGAAGAACAGTTTAATCTTTTAATATTTCATTGGTATGTTAATATTTTCTGGAACTAAAATTAAAAAATGGAGGACTGTTAATATTTGCAGTAATAACCGATATTCTGAAAAAGAATATTGTTTTCGATTATTTAAAAATATAGAGCAACTTCTGATGATGTCTGTCTTTTAAAAAGGTACAAAAAGGCAAACTAGAATACTACTTTGTCATTGTCACAAGTAATGTATCAAAAAACATTGTTTCAGTTTTGGATGTGGGTATTCAGTTGCATACTAATTTATGTGAATCACAGGAAAAAAATAAGCATTCAAAAACTTGGAAACAGTCATTATGGTATTTCTAGGCAAAGTTTGGCATGGTGAATTAATAATTTCAAAAAGTTGAGTAGTGGATTTGTCATTCGGAAAGCACTTTGCAAGGTTGGAATGTGCTCAGAATATCATGGTATGCCTTGAATAATAAGAAGAAATGCTTACCAGCAAGGGTCAGAATTCAATAGAGCCAGGATTGTTGCCTATAGAGTGTGTGGATCATCGTTTTGTGATATCGCCCGTTGCACTAGTCGACATCCAACCACTGTTAAGCGAATATGGCATGTATGGAATGCTGAGGATTATACTGAACGGCATGCAGGATCTCATTGCCGTACCATGATTAATACCCGAAAGGACAGGCATATTGTGAGGTCAGCCCTCCAAATTTACAACCACATCACAGACCATTAGTCAGAAAATGGGCATATTTGCAGCATGCCCAGTACCTGCTCGTACGGTGTGTCACCGTTTGCATCAGCATGGACTATCAGCACAGTGTCCATTACTTTAGCTTTCCTTAACAATGCAGCACAGAGAAAGATGGCTACTGTGGTGTGTCCAACAACAAAGCTGGATATAGGAGGGGTACAATGTCGTCTTTTCAGACGAGTCCCGTTTCTGTGTGCATTATTCTGATGGTCGTATAAGTGTCTAGAGGCTCCAAGGAGACCGCACATCGCCTGGTTGCATTCAGTATCAGCATAGGAACCCTAATGTGATGGTATAGGCAGCCACTGAGCACATGGCACACACATCTTTAGTTCGGATCGATGGTAATTTGAATGCCAGATCGGTACATTTGTGACATCTTACATCCAGGAGTTGTGCCCTATCTTTGAGGCCTGCCAAATGCAATCTTCCAACAGGATAATTCAAGACCACATGTTGCACATTGTGTTCTGACCTTCCTCGGTATGCAGTGCATTTGATTGCTGCCCTGGCCTGTACGGTCTCCAGATCTGTCACCCATTGAAAATACCTGCTCGTGGTTTGCTGAGGACTGGCCTAGCAACCCTCTCCATCTCATACGATTGATGAAGTGTGGCATGGACTTGAATCAGAATGGAATGAGATGCCGATTTCTGTCATTCAAGTGAAATTCTACTCAGTGCCTAACTGGATAAGGGCCATTTTTAGCTGCCAGGTGGAGCAGTTGTTTCGACTGATTTCGGACCCTTGTAAACCCCCAAGCTGCTTACAAATTTAATCATTTTGTCTTCATGCCATACTATTTATACACAACAAATATTTTTTTTATTTGCTTTCCTTCATGCTATAGCAATTTTAATGGCTATTAGTGTATTATTGATTAACAGTTATCTAAGAGACTTCAAGAGTAAGTACTTTACATAGTTTATAAAACTATTGCATATTTCTGTATAAAAAATTATTGATGCAGGACAGATAGCGCCTAAAGACTTCATGCAGCCATCAATGGAGTTGACAACACATTCATATTAGATGATTTTCTTTTATACTTTTCCCAACCACCAGTAGATTGCAAATAAAAAACAAAGTGACTTACAATTACAACACAGCCAAACTGTCCTGAAGTAAACATTAACAATGTATACAAAGCCAAAATAATTATATTCACATAATATGTGCATGACACTTTGTTACTAATAAATATCAGAGTGTCTTGGATCAAATCAATATTTGAATATATATTAATTAGGGATATCTTTGAAGATATAATTAATAGCATCATTACAACAAGGTAAAGTATAGTAAAACCACCCACTACTAGACAGTTACAGGATTGCTATATATGTGTACAGTGGTTCTCTGCTTCGAAATCAGGAACTCTCTATTTAATGGGGTATATCTGATAATGTGAAGTGTGCATTGCTGGAGGCTCGACTTACATTATCATCATGTTGGGAAAATATTTTGCATCATGACATAATTTATGTGCATGATAAGATACATAAAACTGTTTTGAGTGATATCAGCTGTAAATTTAGAAAGACACTTGGTACACTCCCTTATTAAAGTGGCTTTTCGATAGGTCTTAGGCATTGTTTAAGATTACATAAAGCAGTCAAGTTGATTCTTGATGAATTACTCACTTTATCTCAGATTTTATTATACTTATGAAAGCTACAGATCGTGTTTAATAAAAAACACCATAAATAATCACTGTCTTATTGACTAGCCATTTAGTCGCTCGCATACCGTTTGCCATTGTGCATAATAATATAAAACTAATGCCTAAGTAGCATTGCTCAGTCAACATCATGATATTCATAAAATTTTCTAAGGGATAAATCAAACAAAAATGTAAGCAAAAGTCTTCTAAAAGATTATCTTCACTAGAAAATACCAGCCAGATTTAAGACAAAAATACAGCATGTCTTCTGAGAAGAAAATAATTACTTACGAAATCATGTTTCCAACACTAATAAAGCACCTAATTATATATTAAAAATTTCAAAAGATCTACACAATTGATATTCAACTAAGTCTTGTATATCTATTATTTGGCTTCATAAAGTAATATGTTAAGACACAATAACACGCCGAATAAATACTAATTCAGAAGTCAAACAACAAAAATCAGCGTTAATTTACAAAATTTTCACAGGACTAGTTTCGATGGTTTTACCGAACCATCATCTTCAGCTGCAAAACCGCAAATGAGCAAGATAGGAAATAATGTTTAGATAAGATAAGAAAGCCTGGACAAGAATAAGCAAGTGGCGCCATCTGTTGGCGAAACCAGAACTAAAACATAATTTCTCTAAAAGCCGAAGGCAAATTTGGATTGGAATTAGGATCGTTAACTAGAACAGAAAGATTTTTATGAATGTGAAATGCCTCTAGAAAATCCAGTTCTCCAATGGAAGATGTTTTTTGATAATTTTGGCAGCAGAAAAATTGAAAGTGTGATTTTCGGACCAACAATGTTGAGCAACAGAAGACTTCTGTGTTTCCTTTTTTCTAACATATGCCTCATGTTCTTTGACGCGAAATTTTAAGGCTCTCTTAGTTTGGCCAATGTAAATTAAACCGCACTGGCAAGGAATCCTATAAATACCCCAGGAATTCATATCCGGAATGGGGTCCTTGAGTAAAGAAGTTGGAATTTTATTGATGGGAGAGTAAACAACCCGAAAGTTAAATTTCTGCAAAATATGTGCAACTTTATAGCTAATTGATGGAAAGAAGGGAATGACAACAGAATTTTTATAATCTCCTAAAATAAGAGTGTGGCTTTTAGTGTGTTGAGATGAGAATTTTTTAACTGCTTGATTAATAATGTTGGGTGAAAAGCCCCTGTGAATAGCTATTGCTTTTAAATAATTTAGTTCTTCATCAAGGGCTAGTTTGGAGGAGGAAACTTGAAGAGCACGGAAAACATAGGAATAAAATGAAGCTAACTTTTGTTTAGTCGGATGACATGATTTAAAGTGTGGTGGAAGGCAAACCGATGAAGGTTTACGGTAAACTGTAGTACTGAAGTTGGATGTGTTACGTGTGACCAGAATGTCGAGAAACGGAAGAGAATTGCAAGTCTCAAGTTCAAAAGTGAACTGAATAGCAGGATCAATAGAATTCATTGTTGAAAGAACTCTATTTAAATCATCTTTATTACCTTGAAACAGGGTAAAAGTATCGTCTACGTAGCGGAACCAAGCCGGGAAGTTTAAAGTTTCAAACAATTTTGATTCATAATAATGCATGTAGATATCAGCCAGGATGGGACTGAGGGGGCTTCCCATGGCTAATCCCTCAGTTTGCTTGTAATATTTATTTTGGAAAACAAAATGTGTTTGTTTCAAACAGAGTTGAGTGAGAGAAATTAGCTCATCAATTTCGATGCAAGAGAAATGAAATTCGCGAAGTCCGGTTTCTAGACATCTTAATGCACCCTCCACTGGGACATTGGTGAATAATGATTTTACATCAAAAGAAACCATGAGTAAATTACGAGGAGAAATGTTTTTAACCTTTTTTACAAACTCTATTGAATTTTTTATGGTGTAAATGTTATTGTCTAATAGAGTGGAAAATCTAGAAACTAAATATTTAGCTAATGGATACGAGGCAGTACCTAAATTTGATACAATAGGGCGGAAAGGAATACCACTTTTATGAATTTTGGGAAGAGCATATAATCTGGCACAATTCGCAACAGATGGGATAAGCGAACCTTTTAAGTTGCTTGAAATGATTTGCGAAGATTTGATCGCAGTTTTTATTTTGGATAAGTCCGAAGGTGAAGGATCTTTAGGGATCGGATTATATGGTCCTTCATTTAAGAGTTTAGTGACACCATCGATGTAAGTGTTCTTATCCATGACGACTATCTGGCCACCTTTGTCGGCCTTTGAAACGACAATATCCGGGTTAGAATGAATCTCGCGCATTGTAGCTCTTTCTCTCGCAGTTAGATTTGGTTTCAAAGGTTTATTATTGAATTTCACATTATGAGCGATAAGATGCCTAATCATTTCTTTCTGTGAATCTGAAACTTTACTGAACTTGAAAGCTTTTTCGATAGGAGCCAAAATCTTTGGAACCGAGGGTTTACAGGTTTGTGAGAAGTTAAAATTATATTTTAGAATTCTCTCTTGTTCTTCTGAAAGACTAACATTAGAAACATTAACTATTGGCTTGATGTTTACAATGGGAAGATTTTTTGAACTACTTGAACTGGAAGACTGTAAAAGAAGTTTTTCGAATTTAACTGCAAGGGTGTTTTTATGACGGTTAACTGCATTCTCCCTTCTAGTCCAAGACTTTTGTTCAAGGGCAGTGAATTTTGGATATGTTTTAGCGAGTTCCAGATGAAGCTTATAGAGTTCAAGTTCAATTTTGGAGAATTGTTGATGTGTATCCCTTATCACGGACCGAAGTAAGGCAAGTTTGCAATTTAACAGAATTCTTGAAACGCGACTCGAAGGTTTTTGATTAGATTTGATTTGAATAAAATTGGGGATCAATTTTTTACATTTACATTTAAGTAAAAAGTCAAGATGATTCAGGAATTTTTGCCGTTTCAGGCGTAATTTAGTGAAACGATTAACGGATGAAGGCATGATAAACAATGTAGAAAATCAAACTAAATTAACTGAGCAATAATAAAGTACACACAAAATAGCAGAAAAATCTCTCACTGAAATGAATAGAAAACAAAATGTTTGTAAGCAAAATGCATGAAATCAGACAAGCAAAGCACAATATCCAAATGTACAAAACATAAACATAACTTGAAAAATGCAAAAATGTACTCACCGAAACTCCTACAATCACAAAATGGCGGCCCCACCACGTGCAAAAAAGAAAGCAAAATGTAAGCCTGTTTGGGGCTTCTATAATTAAGACACAATAACACGCCGAATAAATACTAATTCAGAAGCCAAACAACAGAAATCAGCGTTAATTTACAAAATTTTCACAGGACTAGTTTCGATGGTTTTACCGAACCATCATCTTCAGCTGCAAAACCGCAAATGAGCAAGATAGGAAATAATGTTTAGATAAGATAAGAAAGCCTGGACAAGAATAAGCAAGTGGCGCCATCTGTTGGCGAAACCAGAACTAAAACATAATTTCTCTAAAAGCCGAAGGCAAATTTGGATTGGAATTAGGATCGTTAACTAGAACAGAAAGATTTTTATGAATGTGAAATGCCTCTAGAAAATCCAGTTCTCCAATGGAAGATGTTTTTTGATAATTTTGGCAGCAGAAAAATTGAAAGTGTGATTTTCGGACCAACAATGTTGAGCAACAGAAGACTTCTGTGTTTCCTTTTTTCTAACATATGCCTCATGTTCTTTGACGCGAAATTTTAAGGCTCTCTTAGTTTGGCCAATGTAAATTAAACCGCACTGGCAAGGAATCCTATAAATACCCCAGGAATTCATATCCGGAATGGGGTCCTTGAGTAAAGAAGTTGGAATTTTATTGATGGGAGAGTAAACAACCCGAAAGTTAAATTTCTGCAAAATATGTGCAACTTTATAGCTAATTGATAGAAAGAAGGGAATGACAACAGAATTTTTATAATCTCCTAAAATAAGAGTGTGGCTTTTAGTGTGTTGAGATGAGAATTTTTTAACTGCTTGATTAATAATGTTGGGTGAAAAGCCCCTGTGAATAGCTATTGCTTTTAAATAATTTAGTTCTTCATCAAGGGCTAGTTTGGAGGAGCAAACTTGAAGAGCACGGAAAACATAGGAATAAAATGAAGCTAACTTTTGTTTAGTCGGATGACATGATTTAAAGTGTGGTGGAAGGCAAACCGATGAAGGTTTACGGTAAACTGTAGTACTGAAGTTGGATGTGTTACGTGTGACCAGAATGTCGAGAAACGGAAGAGAATTGCAAGTCTCAAGTTCAAATGTGAACTGAATAGCAGGATCAATAGAATTCATTGTTGAAAGAACTCTATTTAAATCATCTTTATTACCTTCAAACAGGGTAAAAGTATCGTCTACGTAGCGGAACCATGCCGGGAAGTTTAAAGTTTCAAACAATTTTGATTCATAATAATGCATGTAGATATCAGCCAGGATGGGACTGAGGGGGCTTCCCATGGCTAATCCCTCAGTTTGCTTGTAATATTTATTTTGGAAAACAAAATGTGTTTGTTTCAAACAGAGTTGAGTGAGAGAAATTAGCTCATCAATTTCGATGCAAGAGAAATGAAATTCGCGAAGTCCGGTTTCTAGACATCTTAATGCACCCTCCACTGGGACATTGGTGAATAATGATTTTACATCAAAAGAAACCATGATTAAATTACGAGGAGAAATGTTTTTAACCTTTTTTACAAACTCTATTGAATTTTTTATGGTGTAAATGTTATTGTCTAATAGAGTGAAAAATCTAGAAACTAAATATTTAGCTAATGGATACGAGGCAGTACCTAAATTTGATACAATAGGGCGGAAAGGAATACCACTTTTATGAATTTTGGGAAGAGCATATAATCTGGCACAATTCGCAACAGATGGGATAAGCGAACGTTTTAAGTTGCTTGAAATGATTTGCGAAGATTTGATCGCAGTTTTTATTTTGGATAAGTCCGAAGGTGAAGGATCTTTAGGGATCGGATTATATGGTCCTTCATTTAAGAGTTTAGTGACACCATCGATGTAAGTGTTCTTATCCATGACGACTATCTGGCCACCTTTGTCGGCCTTTGAAACGACAATATCCGGGTTAGAATGAATCTCGCGCATTGTAGCTCTTTCTCTCGCAGTTAGATTTGGTTTCAAAGGTTTATTATTGAATTTCACATTATGAGCCATAAGATGCCTAATCATTTCTTTCTGTGAATCTGAAACTTTACTGAACTTGAAAGCTTTTTCGATAGGAGCCAAAATCTTTGGAATCGAGGGTTTACAGGTTTGTGAGAAGTTAAAATTATATTTTAGAATTCTGTTAAAATTATATTTTAGAATGTTGTTTGACTTCTGAATTAGTATTTATTCGGCGTGTTATTGTGTCTTAATTATAGAAGCCCCAAACAGGCTTACATTTTGCTTTCTTTTTTGCACGTGGTGTGGCCGCCATTTTGTGATTGTAGGAGTTTCGGTGAGTACATTTTTGCAATTTTCAAGTTATGATTATGTTTTGTACATTTGGATATTGTGCTTTGCTTGTCTGATTTCATGCATTTTGCTTACAAACATTTTGTTTTCTATTCATTTCAGTGAGGGATTTTTCTGCTATTTTGTGTGTACTTTATTATTGCTCAGTTAATTTAGTTTGATTTTCTACATTGTTTATCATGCCTTCATCCGTTAATCGTTTCACTAAATTACGCCTGAAACGGCAAAAATTCCTGAATCATCTTGACTTTTTACTTAAATGTAAATGTAAAAAATTGATCCCCAATTTTATTCAAATCAAATCTAATCAAAAACCTTCGAGTCGCGTTTCAAGAATTCTGTTAAATTGCAAACTTGCCTTACTTCGGTCCGTGATAAGGGATACACATCAACAATTCTCCAAAATTGAACTTGAACTCTATAAGCTTCATCTGGAACTCGCTAAAACATATCCAAAATTCACTGCCCTTGAACAAAAGTCTTGGACTAGAAGGGAGAATGCAGTTAACCGTCATAAAAACACCCTTGCAGTTAAATTCGAAAAACTTCTTTTACAGTCTTCCAGTTCAAGTAGTTCAAAAAATCTTCCCATTGTAAACATCAAGCCAATAGTTAATGTTTCTAATGTTAGTCTTTCAGAAGAACAAGAGAGAATTCTAAAATATAATTTTAACTTCTCACAAACCTGTAAACCCTCGGTTCCAAAGATTTTGGCTCCTATCGAAAAAGCTTTCAAGTTCAGTAAAGTTTCAGATTCACAGAAAGAAATGATTAGGCATCTTATCGCTCATAATGTGAAATTCAATAATAAACCTTTGAAACCAAATCTAACTGCGAGAGAAAGAGCTACAATGCGCGAGATTAATTCTAACCCGGATATTGTCGTTTCAAAGGCCGACAAAGGTGGCCAGATAGTCGTCATGGATAAGAACACTTACATCGATGGTGTCACTAAACTCTTAAATGAAGGACCATATAATCCGATCCCTAAAGATCCTTCAACTTCGGACTTATCCAAAATAAAAACTGCGATCAAATCTTCGCAAATCATTTCAAGCAACTTAAAATATTCGTTTATCCCATCTGTTGCGAATTGTGCCAGATTATATGCTCTTCCCAAAATTCATAAAAGTGGTATTCCTTTCCGCCCTATTGTATCAAATTTAGGTACTGCCTCGTATCCATTAGCTAAATATTTAGTTTCTAGATTTTCCACTCTATTAGACAATAACATTTACACCATAAAAAATTCAATAGAGTTTGTAAAAAAGGTTAAAAACATTTCTCCTCGTAATTTACTCATGGTTTCTTTTGATGTAAAATCATTATTCACCAATGTCCCAGTGGAGGGTGCATTAAGATGTCTAGAAACCGGACTTCGCGAATTTCATTTCTCTTGCATCGAAATTGATGAGCTAATTTCTCTCACTCAACTCTGTTTGAAACAAACACATTTTGTTTTCCAAAATAAATATTACAAGCAAACTGAGGGATTAGCCATGGGAAGCCCCCTCAGTCCCATCCTGGCTGATATCTACATGCATTATTATGAATCAAAATTGTTTGAAACTTTAAACTTCCCGGCATGGTTCCGCTACGTAGACGATACTTTTACCCTGTTTGAAGGTAATAAAGATGATTTAAATAGAGTTCTTTCAACAATGAATTCTATTGATCCTGCTATTCAGTTCACATTTGAACTTGAGACTTGCAATTCTCTTCCGTTTCTCGACATTCTGGTCACACGTAACACATCCAACTTCAGTACTACAGTTTACCGTAAACCTTCATCGGTTTGCCTTCCACCACACTTTAAATCATGTCATCCGACTAAACAAAAGTTAGCTTCATTTTATTCCTATGTTTTCCGTGCTCTTCAAGTTTGCTCCTCCAAACTAGCCCTTGATGAAGAACTAAATTATTTAAAAGCAATAGCTATTCACAGGGGCTTTCCACCCAACATTATTAATCAAGCAGTTAAAAAATTCTCATCTCAACACACTAAAAGCCACACTCTTATTTTAGGAGATTATAAAAATTCTGTTGTCATTCCCTTCTTTCCATCAATTAGCTATAAAGTTGCACATATTTTGCAGAAATTTAACTTTCGGGTTGTTTACTCTCCCATCAATAAAATTCCAACTTCTATACTCAAGGACCCCATTCCGGATATGAATTCCTGGGGTATTTATAGGCTTTCTTGCCAGTGCGGTTTAATTTACATTGGCCAAACTAAGAGAGCCTTAAAATTTCGCGTCAAAGAACATGAGGCATATGTTAGAAAAAAGGAAACACAGAAGTCTTCTGTTGCTCAACATTGTTGGTCCGAAAATCACACTTTCAATTTTTCTGCTGCCAAAATTATCAAAAAACATCTTCCATTGGAGAACTGGATTTTCTAGAGGCATTTCACATTCATAAAAATCTTTCTGTTCTAGTTAACGATCCTAATTCCAATCCAAATTTGCCTTCGGCTTTTAGAGAAATTATGTTTTAGTTCTGGTTTCGCCAACAGATGGCGCCACTTGCTTATTCTTGTCCAGGCTTTCTTATCTTATCTAAACATTATTTCCTATCTTGCTCATTTGCGGTTTTGCAGCTGAAGATGATGGTTCGGTAAAACCATCGAAACTAATCCTGTGAAAATTTTGTAAATTAACGCTGATTTTTGTTGTTTGACTTCTGAATTAGTAAGTAATATGTTGTCTAAAATTAAGTAGTCATATAAAAACAATATATTTTTCTTAATGATGGTTATATAAAATTTCTTAATAGAAAGGTTTTGAGTAAATGAATTAGAGTTTAAAACAATAAATATAATAATGCTATAATAAAGCTTCGTAGGGCTGGATTTCCTTCGTAAGCTGGATTTCCTGCTAATTTATAATTTATAATTTTTTTCTGCTTTGTGAAACTTTTCTCTTCTTCATAACATCATGCTTCTAATGTACCTTTAAAAGCTAATTAATTAATTTTGACAAGTATTTTGCTTGAGAGATGCTCTCATGGAAGCTACTAAATGATATTTGTCTCATACCTGCTTTTCTGATTAGAAAATACATGAAAGACCAAGCCAGCCATTACCTGCCTGAGATCAGTGTACAAATGTTTTGTGTCTTTAAATATGAAGCTAGGTTAAGTGATGTATGTTTAGTAAAACTCTTAATCTTTATAATAAAATATATCATAAATATATTATACCTACATAAATATGTATCTCAGAACATTTGCTTAGATGCAGCTAGGATAACTTCTCTTGTTAATGTTATTTTGCACAGATTTTTTAATCAAAATTTTCTCTAAAGTAATGTGCTATAGATTTGTTTTGAGATTTAGAATGACAAAATGTCAGACAAAACTGGACAAACTGTATATTTTCCTAGATCCAAATTTTCCAACTTAATGGAAATAATGCTTGAATAATACATGAAGGAAATAATACATGAATGGAATAATACATGAATGGAATAATACATGAATGGAAATAATGCTTGAATAATACATGATGGAAATAATACATGAAGTAAAATTCTGAGAAGGAAAAAAAAACTTCTGAAAGCATTTTAATGAAAAATTAATAACAAACAGCAATACCGGTTTCTAGGAAATGATGATTTAAGTGAAAGAAATATTAATTAGAAAATATGTAAACTGACGTTTAACATGTATGTTACAAAAGTGCATAAAAGATAAGTTAAGTAAAATGTGTTTCATCAAAGAGTAAAATCTTCTATTAATGATTTACTATGAATAAATTATTAGTAGTTATGTGTACATTTGAGAAAGAGTATGAAACTCATCAGTACAGCGAATATGTTCTACTGATATTATCATTTAACGCAGTTACCATTTGACTGTTAATAGACAAAAATATAAAAATTTCCTCAATTTATTTGCAGAATGAGTGTGGATGAATCTAAACAACATAGGAACATTTCTTTAGATCAGGGGTTTTCAACCATGGTATACAAAGAAGCAAAGTATTTTTAACTATTAAATTAAAAAATTAAAACCCAACATCCTGATTGAGTTTTTTTTCTAACACTCATAAATTTATGTGATTTGAGCTTTGTTCAGGAGTGGTGGTGATATTAAAGGTTTTCAATTTTTGTTTAGATGGTACGCGTTAGTGAAAAGGTAGAGAACCGTTGCTTTAGATTAAATATTAGAAGAAAATGATAATTGCAGTTTGTCTAATTTGTAGATTTCCACAATGATTTAATATTTTGGGGGGTTAACATTAATATAAATAACTGTTGTAATCTTAAAACACTGATGGCCCTTAAAAGCATAACATTATTGAAGACGGGAGATAAAGCCATATTTATTATACAAATAAATTTTAATACATGGTTTAACTGTACATGTGTAAGCAAATCAGTTAGACTTAAAGTACATGGTTTAAAAAACAGTTAAACTTGGAGTATACCACCTCGTACAGCCATTGCATGAAGATAAACAGATACTGGATGTGCACCTAGAATATGTGAGAAAAGTAGATTTCAGTTATTACCAGTTTTCAGCTGATGTAGCCATGGGTAGACTGTGGTATGTTAGTTTTTTTATAATCATAGGCCTGATATATTCAGTAGATAACAGATCTGATGAAATCATAGATCAAGGGATTAATAGATCAATAAAAAAAATGGTGGGAATTTAGGAGTTGTTCTCTGTTATGTGCCAGACATTCCTTGTTGATCACTAGTTCTAGACAACCTCTAAAGATAGACAGCAGTGAGCTTCGAAAACCTCAGAGTAATAATAAATGATTCATCAGATTTTAAAAACACTGCCTTTTCATAAATGGTATACATACAATAATCAATTTTTGGAAATGAACTAGAAACTAAAAAATTACCTCGCATGCTACATACATTTTATGAACATTGATCACATAGCACACTTCCAAATGGCTATTGATTTCACATTTTTTGTACGAGTTTCCATACTGCATCATCTATCACATTTGAAGTCTTCGATTGGGCAAACATTAAGGAGTGCATTTTTGTACATAATGTACTGTTAATATGTTATGTACAAAATGCACCTGGTGTTCACATGGTATTTTTGTACATAATGTAGCTGGTGCTCACATAACATACACAGCAAAACATTTGTTGTACGTAAAGAAAATTTGGATAATTTCTCATTCTTTACTTGGATTCAATCATTATAATATGCATAATATTTTCGATATTAGAATTTTTAAATCTGATAAATCATTTACAGTAGCCCTAAACAATGGCGCCTGTTCAACTGCACATTAAACATGGAGGCTGTTTTTTATTGGGGTGGTGTTTAATTTATTTGATTAATGTATAGTAACTTGGCTAAGGGTAGAGGTACTTTCAAAGAGAAGTTAGCTTATACATATTTCATATATGCAGAAAACTATGAAAACACACGTGCAGCCAATCTGTTCGCTAGAATGTAAACCCAGGTCGAATTATCAGTATTCAACTACTTTACTGCTTGGTTGCTAGCGAAGCCAGAGCTAGATATTTTATCACCTAAATAGAATAACTGCTGCTTCCAAATTATGCCTTCCAGTTCCTGCCAAAATTCTAAAAATTTTGACGCTCCTATGTCTTGCTGCCCATTGCACTCATACAGGTTGCCCTGGCCACCGATGAGCATTAAACGTGAAGGCAACTGGAATGTAAAGGCCCGTCCCACTGGGGTTTATCTGAGCTAACGGAGTCAGTTCCATGTGTCGATTAGCTCCACTGTGCCTGCAGTTCAAATTTTTCAACTTGCCGCTCTATGGGAAAAAACTGGTTTTGGAGATGGTTCGGCTACGTCAATTGTGTTCGTTAGCTCAGATAAACCCCAGTGGGAACGCAGTTTAATGGACCATACGATTACACTTGGTTTCAGACCTGTATGGGGATGCATAATGATTGACATAATGCATTTAACGTGAAATTAGCATTAAACGTGAAGCAACTGCAAGCATTAAACGTGAAGGCAACTGGAATGTAATGGACCATACGATTACACTTGGTTTCAGACCTGTATGGGGATGCATAATGCATGACATAATGTGGCATTTTTTTGATGCAGACCATGGATGTGATCCTTGATGGTGTTGATGTATTAAGATTCATCTGGAAAAAATTCATTTATATTTTTTATCCTTCTATTTGCAAAGTTCTATGCACAACTATAGCTGTAGTCACTTATAATGTTCTAACGAGGGTTTGGTTAGGTTACTTGAACATGGCAAAGCATCTAAGGGCTGCTTATTTTTTCTACCAAAGTTAGCCGAAACAATGGTCACTTTAAAAGAAAACTACTTTAACTTTTTGCTATGTAGCACTTACTTACTTCTGAACTGAAGAATAATATAACTGTAACAGCCATACATACAGATTATGTTATCTTAATCAGTGAGTCAAACTAGTGAGTTCATTCACCAGCTCAGGTAGGAAAATCAGATCAAGTAGGATAGTGCTTTTTTCTTTTTAACATAATTAAATATAAAGTATAAAGCATATGTGCTTTAAAAATCATAATTCAAATTGTGACAAAGGTATCTATTTATTATTAATACATGTCAGATTTTTAGAGGTAGTTATTTCCCAGCAATGATGTCTGTGTGTTTTCTTTGGTGGTAAAATAAAAATCTCATAGATTGAAATAATAATCATTCCAAAAACATATTGCAATAGTAAAGTTCTGATATATGCAAATAAATCATTATGTGGAAGAAAGGAAATTGGTTTGAGTGAAGCACAGCTTATTAATTTTTGTTCATCACAGTTCACAAAGTGTATAACTTACTCAAAATAATTCTAAAATGATGAATTTTGGTACTTTCTAATTTTCTGAACCTCACCAGAATGCTGTGAAAAAGTATTGATGGTCTAAACCATGATGCGAAGAAAAATTTATATGGCTACACATGTCACTAAAAATCATTTATATGGCAACCCAAGTATACACATAGCATTCTCCCAGACAGCACTTCTCCAGATATTTTCACCAGTGTGGTTGTAGATTATGATCCCTCCTATGGGAATTTCAGTACTTCAGTATTCAGGTGGACCATATACCACAGTTTCTATTGTCTCTGGTAAAATCTTTGGCGATGTTGCTTTCTGCATGCATACAACATAAAAGGCATCACATGCCTCTCTTTCCTTTCTCATTTTAGGATTCTGGTGCCAAAATTTTGCAATTTTCTGTTTTTTTTTAATTTTTATTAAAAAGATTTATAGGGAAAACAACGGTGAAAAAAGCCTAGAATTGTGCGTGTCTTGTATTGACGAAGAAAAATGTAAAACAATAGGTGGTGGTGGATGCATCGTTGAAATAAATTTAAAGATATGCAAACAAACATCCCTCTCCTAACTCACCAACAAGTTTGCAAATGCTCTTCAAAGTTGCCAATGAGTTCATGACTTACCACATCTGTGGTAAGAATGTAAATTCCATATATTTTATGGCTGTTGTTAAAGATGGAATTAAACACAGGAATTTTAATTTAATAACTTATATTATTATATTTGTTTCCCTTAATGGGAGAGCAAACATAAATATTGGTGCTAAATGTAGTTTAAAATATTAATGGTAAATTTAAAATACATTCAAAATGCAAGTTGTCACACTAGATCATCCCCATCTTTTTTTTTTAAAAAAAAAAAAAAAAAAAGGTTATGAAGTAGAAATAGATAATGGAAATGACACTGTGTATTTTAAAATATAAATGAAAATTTAGGATAATCCAAGCAATGTTTATGTGTCTAAAAAGTATATTCCTTACTACCTAAAACATCTAAAACTTACTGATAAAATTAACTGACAAGTTACTTTTAAAACAAGAATATTAAGAGCGATTCAAATGTTATATTTAATTTAATGGACAGTAGGCAATGTAGGCATATATATTTTGCTGTAAATTGACTGGCAAATGTTATTCAGTAAAGGCAAAGATCCCACGTGTGCTTTCTCTATATGACTACTTTGATCTAGTCCATCATTAACAATATTTTTCCTGGGATTCCATCTCAGAGTGAAAACTGAGATAAATTTAGGTGTATAATTGTAAACTTTGTAATCTTGTTCTTAAAAATGTGGTTGTATCACGATAAAAGATTAATAAACTATGTTAAATATTGTTTTTCCAACGTACCATTAGCAAAATGCTATATGGATATAACCCTTTCAAGCAAATAACCCATTTTCCTTCCTTTGTAATGATCCGGTATTTCTCAAGTGTGTATTGCATAAAGTGAAAATATATATTAACATATGAATTAATTCAGTTGTACATAAAATCACCTCTGACTTAAATGATTTTTTTAAAGGATTAAAACATAACCGCTCTAATCCGAACAAGTATGGCTGGAGTAGGAGAAGCTTTACCACGTGACAAAACAAATGACGTCGAAAGCTCTATGTTACGTCTAAATTCTTCTAACCAATAGCAGCGAAGCAGCTCTCACAGCAGGAGGTACAGCGAGTACGTTTTAGGAACATGCGTGCTAGTAACTGTCAATAGCTCGACACGTAGTCCAGCCATAAAAAAAAGCACCGTAAGTAAACTCTGTTGAAAATAAACCGCCATTTTCCTGAATTTAATATCCCCCAGTAATCACATATGAAGTTTGCTGCTTGAGTAATTATGTTTGACACATGCACAATTACATATAAGCCGGCATTACCAAATATCGGCGATCAAGTATCACTCTACAAAATACGACATATCATCAGGATAAATCGTCCATCTGTGCGCATGCGCTAGCCACACAATTTCGCCAAGACCTCGTAAATCGCCAAATTTAGTCGCGGGTTGCGTTTCCTAGGGAGGAAGTAAAAATATGTGGCCCGATTGGTGAATTAAAGATTGTGTTACCTTAGGAATGAGTTGTATTGCGATTTCCATTTGGCAACAATACGTACACCTTTTCAGAAAAATTAAGATATTTGTTATGGTTACAAAGTAGTTTATTGGTATTGTGGAGCTTCGCTCTAAATCAAAGTAATTCTCAAAATGTGTACTGTGAAATGTGCAGGTTTAATAGTTTTAAATAACTTCTAACAGATAAGCATTGGGTTAAGTCACAATACTAGGAAAATCAAAAATTCATGAAATCATAATGTGCATATATGGCAACATAGCTTAAATTTATATTTGAACATGTCTATACAATTGGACAAGAAATCATATGTATCTGAAATACCATAAATTAATTTACATTCATCCAGATCATTAACAGCGTTGTAGAAGTTATACGATACAAGGATATTAGTTTATAGTCCAAAAGTTTCGTGTTTTAGAAAATATATAATAAATCTTTTGGAAAGGCAATATTTTAAAACAGGCTATGCCTACACATACAGAAGAAAAACTTCTTGAGTGTGAGGTTTGTAAGAAATCCTGTAAAAAAAGAAGTTACTTAAGGAAGCATATGCATATTCATACAGGAGCAAAACCTTACGTGTGTGAAGTCTGTAAGAAGTCATTTAGTATGAAGTGTAATTTAAACAAGCATATGCTTATTCATACAGGAGAAAAACCTCATATATGTGAAATATGTAAGCAGTCATTTAGTCAAAATAGTCATTTAAAGCACCATATGTTGAATCACACAGGAGAAAAATCTCATATGTGTGAAGTATGTAAGAAGTCATTTAGTCATAAGAGTGATTTAAAGAAGCATATACTTACTCATACAGGAGAAAAACCTCATGTGTGTGAAGTTTGTAAAAAATCATTTAGTATAAAAAGTAATTTAAACAAGCATATGCTTATTCATACAGGAGAGAAATCTTACATGTGTGAAATATGTAAGAAGACATTTAGTCAAAATGGTAATTTAAAGGACCATATGTTAACTCACACAGGAGAGAAATCTCATATGTGTGAAATATGTAAGAAATCATTTAGTCATAAGAGTGGTTTAAATAAGCATATGCTTATTCATACAGGACACAAACGTCATACATGTGAAGTATGCAAGAAGTCATTTAGTCATAAGAGTGGTTTAGACAAGCATATGCTTATTCATACAGGAGAGAAACCTCATACATGTGAAATCTGTAGGAAGTCTTTTATTCAAAACAGTAATTTAAGCAAGCATATGCTTATTCACACATTAGCGAAACCTCACATATGTGAAGCATGTAAGAAGTCATTTAGTCATAAGAGTGATTTAAACAAGCATATGCTTATTCATACAGGAGAAAAGCCTCATGTGTGTGAAGTTTGTAGGAAATCATTCAGTGTAAAGTGTAATTTAAACAAGCATATGCTTATTCATACAGAAGTGTGTGTGTGAAACCTCATTTGTATGAAATATATAAGAAGTCATTTATTCAAAATGGTAATTTAAAAGATCATATGTTAATTCACATAGGAGACTGATCTCATGTATGAAGTGTATAAGAAGTCAAATAGTCATAAGAGTAGTTTAAATGACTATATGCTTGGTCACACAGATCAGAAACCTCATGTGTGAAATCTGTAATTAAGCCTAGTTTAAATAAGTAGTATGCTTATTCACATAGGAAAGAAGCCTTGTGTGTGATGTATAAAATTTGTCATTTATTCAAAAGGATAATTTTAAACAAACATATGCTTATTTATACAGTAGAGAAACCACATGTATGTAAAGTATATCGAAGTCTTTTAATGATGAGGAGAGTTAGGCACATATGCCTATTCACACAAAAGAGAAACTTTTTATGTGTGAATTGTGTAATAATTCATTTATTCAAAAGTCTAATTTAAAGAGGTATGTGTCAATTCACACAGAAAAGAAACCTCATGTATGTGAAATAAATAAGAAGTCATTTAATAAAAAGAGTAATTTAAAGAAGTATATATGTATTGACACAGGAGAGAAACTTGTGAAGTATGTAAGAAGTCATTGAATAAAAATATAATGTAAAGAAACATATGCATATTAATACAGGAGAGAAACCTAATGTGTGTGAAGTATGTAAGAAGTCATTTAGCTAAGCATATGCATGTTCACATAGCAGAGACTTTGTCTGTAAGGTATTTAAAAAATTGTTAGTACTAAAAGGTGAATTACATATGCATATGATGATAAAAGAGAAATGTTACAAATTACATTTGTAACATTTCATTTGCACAGAAGTAGAATTTGAAGAGTTTTTTTTTTTTTTATTTATATGTAAAAGAAATAGCCTGTCTTTTGAGGTAATGATTCGTAAAAACCTTTAATTATGAATGAAATTAGAAGTTCTCCATGCAGCAGAAAAATCTACTTATGTGATGTCAAGGCTGGTTCCATCACACTGGATGGTACAATTTAGAAATGCAAAATTTTTTTAATTTAAAACGACAGATAGTGGCAGAATTCAGACTTTGCACAGATTATGGCAGATGTAATAAAGCCTATCACTGAGTGAGGTATGTAAATTTTCATTTGAGTAAAATAAATAATGAATAATTTTTTTAATAATTAATCATTCAGCTTCATTTATGAAAGATAAATCTTAAGTAATTTTAAAGAGATACTTAAAGGAACATTTGCTAATCCATCAATTCCTGTTATAAAAGAGGAATTGGAAGCAGTTTCTGCTTTGGCTGATTGAAAATATTTGTCTGTTTCCCTTTTTCGTAATTTGAATTTAAAAAATTCTCGAATTTGAATCATTTACATTGTTGACAGCATTTTTTAAAGAATACAAGCATGTGAAATATAATGTTTAATGACATCCTCTTAAAGAGGATTGCAGGTTGAAATTTTCCAGTTTGTCATCAAGTGAATCTGCCACATGTCTTGAATGTTGAGTGTGCCTAGAAGTGAGATATCACTTAGCTACTTATTGTATATTTAAAAGATTATTTTCAAAGATTTTGTGCATAGTTTACCTCTTCAGCAAGCTGATTTTTTTTTTTCTAACTTCCTCATTGAAAGTGAACTTTTCACATTATTGTGAGTTAAATGTTGGAAGTGCACGGAGAGGAGATATCACTGTTTCAACTTTATACATACGAAGTTCAATTTCAGTCTGTGGTGCCGATGTCAGTGCGCAGTATGCAGCTTGTTATCGTGAAGTAAAATCATAGTATCCCTTAGCAAATAATGGTTTTTCTTCCTACTGGATGTAATGATTTTCAAGTTATTTTAATCAATTTTCACTGTTTATTGTAAGTGCTAGTGTTTACATCAGTCGCTTACCAAAGTATGCTTTTTGAGTCATATGCTTGTTACCACTTTAAAATACTTGTAATGCCAAAATTCTGATGTATGCATAAATGTTTCTACATGATACATGCTATTTAATTGCTGTATATTGATATCTACATGCTATTTCAATATTCATGCTTTGCTGTTAGCAATATCGATGATGTTATTAAAATCTTACGTTACTGTATTCTGCATAGTATAGTAAAATTTCATTGTTGCAAGTCATCTGTAGGTATTAGATAATTAAAAATTTTTTTTAATACTTTACCAAACTCTGAAATCTTAGATCTGTTAATTTTAGTAAATTTACACTTATATAATGAAATCATTTCTAGAGATTGCATTTTACAATTAAGCGTGAAAATTCCCTGTATATTATTGCTAAATGAAAAACTAGGATATTCAGATCATTGCAAAGAATTCAAAAAAAAGTTAACATTTTAGGGCCTACAATTCAAATTTGGCTTAAAACATTATAATACTTTATGGTCTATATTTATCCAAAATATAATGTTGAAAATATAACAGTTTGTGATTTTTGTGGAAATAAGGGTTCATTTATTGAAATACCAGAGTTCTCTTCCAAGAAGCTTAACCTGACAAATTGTTCTGTTTGACCGAAACGACCAATCCACAGTTTTCATACAGGTTCTGAAGATCTTCAGCTGTATGAGGGTTCTTTATGTAGCAGTCCTATTAGGATAAATAATTCTAGGTTTTGATGCTAAAAACAATCGGGATGGCTTCTGCTTACATGGCTCTCCATCAAATTCTCCATCTTTTAACCATTTGAATCTGAGAGTGTATTGGGAAAAAAAAAAAAAACACTGTTGAAGAATACCAAACAGTGCAACTGCTGTTTAAAATGGTAAAAATATATTTTTTACGCGTGACCCTTGCCGATAATTGGCGATTTTTGGTGATACACGAACACTGAGTGTGTGCAATTCCGCAAAAATTGCCGCAACGTAAATCCAAAATTACAAGTTAAAGAATTGCACAAACTCGGTACCCATGTATACATCAGTCTATTTTCACTTTAAAAAACTCAGAGAATTGCACAAACTAGGCATTGTGCACTCCCTTGACTTTGTCAATGCCACATCTATCTATATTCACTTAAAAGGTCAAAGGAGCAGCCAACCAAAAAAAAAAAAAAAAGATAAGGCTAATCTTTGGAATATGGTAACAGGTAGTTTGTCGACATTTTGGTAAAGTGATAAAGGTTACTAGCTAGGACTTTAGCAGTGTACATGGATAAAATCAAGAGTGTGCGCAATGCCATTTTTGTGCATTCTGGGATGTTTTTTTAAGTGAAAATAGATTGACGTGTACAAGGATGATACCGTGTATGTGCAATTCTTAAAAACGTGAGTAATTAGGATTTAAGTATCCCTGCACCCCGGAAGTGCAGTCGTCCATGACCGTCAAAACAAAGTCTTGGATGAGCTAACGTAGTAGTAGACGGTAGTGTTGCGAGACTGTCAAGGTCGGTGAGAGATGGGAATGAAGTGCGCTAATTGAAGAGGTTGGCATTGAGTAAGGATTAAGAAGAAGAAAAGTTATCGATGCATATCATTTCGTTTGATGCCTTCTTGTTTGTCATATACTATGTTTTTCTAAAATAGTGCGTTTAACCTTTTGAAGACGGGATGGCCATTATAGTGGCCATAGAGTCCTCTCTTTGAAAAGACGGGGTTGTCCACTTTAGTGGCCATGTCTTTCCCCCCCCCCATTTTCCAGGGTGAAATGTCAAATTTGACGTCCCTGGGGTTTTAACCACTTATCTCTTTCAAAGGTCTTTCTTTTGCGACATAGATACACCCCTCTGAGAATCCATTAAACTACACACGAGAATCTTTGTTGCAAATAGGAGGTGATTTCTTAAAGAGGGGAAAGCATTCGGTTCAAGATTCTCCGTCCTTTGGTAGCAGCCCGGCCTCAAAAGGTTAATGTAATGAGGGAGGAAAAAGGTTAAATGAAGGATGTGGTGAGAGGCTTGTAAAAAAAAGGGGAAATGATTTAATTAATATTCATGAGTCGAGTGTAATATGCGCATTTGAAAGGGTTGATTTCAGTTGAGTGGTCTGGGAAAGGATTTTACTGAAAAATCACAGGATTAGAGTTGGTGATTAATATTCTGCATTGCTAAATTAGGAACGAGATGGTCGCTTTTCCCTGAGAAAGGTTAGATCAAAGTTAAAATTTTGAGGGGGAGGGGAAAGTAGTATTTGATGAAATACGTGTTTTGAAAGGTTTCTTTTAGTAAAATAGCTTGGGGCAAACACGCATTTTGCGCAGAATTACAGGATATTGAAAGTAAGGCTTGAGTAATTTATGGAAATATGCTTGCGTTAACATCCTGTAAGCGCACAAGGAGAGACTTGTGAAACTCTCACTTGATCATTACATTTCGAAGCGGTGAGGTTGGTGCTATCATCCTCCATAAGGATTACAATGGAAGCTCGTGAGTGAAACGTAATGTTTTTTTTGTGTTATTGTTTTTTTATTGTTAAATACTTTCTGCGATAAATGTTAAGCATAAAATTATAATTAAAATTAGTTTATTTTAGAACGCAAATGTAGATGTGTTGACCCGTTGGGGGATGTGCAGCCGTCGGAAGATCTTATTTTAAACCTCGCTCCCGAGGAAGGCGAAACCTCCCGCAAAAAACTCAAAAAAATTAAAATATACATTGGAAAAAATGTTTCAATAGAGACCTGTGACTTCAAAAATGTCAATTACGTTTCATTTGTAAGTGTGTATCCCGAAACCGCTGCCACCCCCAAAAGATTTAATATAAATATGAATTGTATTGATCGTATAATCGAAGCTTTGGGGGTGATTAAGAGTCACTGCATGTAAAATAAAAAAAAAAAAAAAAAAAATCAAAATGCTAATTTTGTTGGAAAGCAGTAGTGGAATTGAGTGAATTAGTATGAATTTTATATAATATTGTAAACAAAAAAGTTCCATTATTTATTATTTTTTTTTTCAAATGATGAATTTTATTCAGTTAGCGCAAGCCCAACGAGGCTATTTGCGCACTTTAAGAACAACATTCGATACTTCTCAGAAAGATCCGTGTGAGATATTCAGAACGGCACGCCCTGCCATATACAACATTTTAAATACTAGGTCGAGTTTAAGACTCAGGATTTTAATATGTTTGAAAATATGTTTTGAAAAACTGGGAAAAGATGAAAAAGAAATTAATCAGTGTTTTTATTTTTGTTCTCATTGCGAAAGGATTTTATCCTCTAACCAAATCTACGAAAGCATTGACAGATGCTTTAAAAAGATTTTAAATTTGGTAGATAATTTTGTGCGTAATGGAAGCAGGTGGAAAATAAAAAATTTAGAGTATCTTGACTTACACGTTGGAAAGTATTGGGAAAATCGCGGTGGTTGTAAAAACATCGCTTTACCGACGGGATTAAAAAATAGAAAAGCGTTGTTAAATATCAAATGTGGTGATGACAATTGTTTTTTTATAGTCTGTTGCCGCAACTGTTTTTCCGAAATCCAATAGAAATCCTCAGAAGGCTTACTTGTATAAAAAGGATATATCACATTTTAAATTAGGATTCCTCAAATTTCCCTTAGCGTTAGGTGATGTAAAAATGTTTGAAAACCTGAACGATGTATCCATAAACATGTATGGATATGAGGAAAATGAAATATTACCTTTGCAATTGAGTGAAAAGCGAAATGTGACAAAAACAGTAGATTTGATATATTTTCAAAAACATTTCTTTTGTATTCGAAATTTTAATCGTCTATTACACGCAAACGAAAAATTTGTAAATTTTTTTTGTAAAACTTGTTTAAGTGGGTTTCAGAGAAGGGAAACGTTAGAGTATCACAAAACTCTTTGCAATGAAAACAAACCACAGAAAGTTAGCATTCCTAAAAACACACTTCTTAAATTTACAAATTTAATGAAAATGCATTATCATTCTTTTTGTGTCTTTACCGATTTTGAATGCCTCACGCGCAAGATTCAAACTGTATTTCCTTCTCTGCAACAGAGTCATACTACCCCAATTGAAGAGCATATTCCTATTAGTTATACCCTAATAGTTACTGACGAAGACAAGATAATTTTTCATGAATATTTTTGCGGAGAGAATGTAATGGAACATTTTTTCACAAAGTTGAGCGAAATCAAATCTAAAATTTTGCAAAAGATGAAAGAGTGTTTATCGATGCAGGAGACGTCGGAAAGGAGTTACGATTCAAATGTATGTCATATATGTTTGAATCCTTTCTTAGAAGACGATGTTCGGGTCAGAGATCACTGCCACTGGAGTGATGGGCATGTGAGAGGTCTTGCACATCGCTCCTGTAATTTGAATTTTAAAGTGTCAAACTACATTCCGGTGGTAATTCATAATTTCAGGAATTATGATAGTCACCTGTTACTAAAACACATGCCGAAAATGTATGCAAATAAAGTTAACTTTATTCTGGTGAATTTTTCCAAATTCACCATGTTTACACTAGATGAAATGAAATTTATTGATTCGTTTCAATTTTTAGATGCGTCTTTGAACACTTTGGTGTCGAATTTGAAAACGTCACAACACGAATTTAAGTTGTTTAATGCATTTTTTGAGAAAAATCCCCAACGAGAATTGTTATTGCGGAAAAGCATATTTCCTTACTCATATTTTGCGTCAACATTGGTGTTGGATGAAACTTTGCTTCCACCGCAGAGCGCGTTTAATAATGTATTACAAGGAGAAGCAGTTTCCGAAAAAGATTATGCACATGCCACACACGTGTTTCATTCATTTGGATGTAACACTTTTGCAAATTACTTAGAGTTATATCAAAATATAGATGTTATTTTGCTAGCCGAAGTATTTTTATCCTTCAGATGCACCGCTCTAAAATATTACCAGTTGGATCCTGTACATTTTGTAACGGCTGCCGAATTAACGTGGAATGCCCGACTGAAAGTGTCTAAAATTGAATTAGAGCTTCTAGGAGATGTGAATCAATACATTTGGTTTGAAAACCAAATGCGAGGAGGTATTTGTTTTCTGGGTAGACGTTATGCTCTTGCAAATAATCCTTATATCCCCGAGAGTTATAAACCCGATTTACCACACAGCTATATCTTAGCCTTAGACGCAAATAATCTATATGGGTGTGTAATGAGCCAGCACTTGCCATTGGGGGGTTTTTACTGGTTAAAGGAAAATGAGGTGGAGGCGTTTGATATTTTGTCTTGTGTTGAAGACGGCGATGTGGGGTATATTATCGAATCCGATCTGTTATATCCCACCCATCTGCATGACCAACACAATGATTTACCGCTAGCACCGGAACATTTTTAACTCACTTTTGACATGCTATCGCCTTACGCCAAAACCCTGAGCAAAAAATTTCAGTTAGAGACGACACTTCCATGCAAAAAATTATTACGCAATATTTTTGAAAAAAAAAAAAAAAAAAAAACTACATCGCTCATTATTTAAATCTAAAGTTTTACATAGAACAGGGTTTAATAATTAAGAAAATTCATAGAATTTTAGCTTTCAAACAACGAGCGAGGCTTAAAGAATACATTGCTTTCAATAATACGAAAAGACAAAATGCGTCTAGCGAATTTGAAAAATCTTTCTTTAAAAAGATGAATAACGCTTTCTATGGAAAAACCTGTCAAAATGTTAGGAAACGTATTCGCGTACAGGGCGTTTTTAGTGAGGAACAATGCCAAAAAAAGTTAAACAGTTGGAATATTTTGAAATAATTAATGAAAATTTTTCAGTTTTCAAAATGAAAAATCCAAATTTGTGTCTAGATAAACCGATTTATATAGGTTTCAGCATTTTAGAATTAGCGAAGTTGCACATGTATAAATTATTCTATTCCCATTTTAAACACTTTTACAAAGAAAAATGCGAGTTGTTATACACAGATACAGATTCTTTGTATCTCTATATAACAACTGAAGATGTATATAGTGATTTAAAAATGAATTTTTAAAATATTTTGAATTGCAGTAATTTCGAACCCAATCATATAATGTTTAATGAAGAGAACCGTGGAAAACTGGGATTTCTAAAAAGTGAGACACTCACCCCCATATCGGAATTTGTGGGTTTGAAATGCAAAATGTATGCATTTCATTTCGGTGATACTGTTAAAAAGACTGCGAAAGGAATCAAAAGGAGCGCACTGAAAAACATTGGATTTGAAACGTATAAAAACGTTCTCGAAAATGCTTCCCTGATTAAGAATTCTCAATACAGTCAAAAGTCGTTAATTCGGACACCCATGATCCGGAATGATCTATAATCCGGACCTCAAAGCTAAAATCTTTCTGCGCATGCGCCGCATTGAAGCATGCGCATAGGCGTTTTACTCGTGCGCGCAAGACATTTACCACTGCGCATATGCGTCTGCGCAAGTGCAGAATACGTTTTCGCGTGCGCGTTTAATATATAACGGACGGTATAAGCTAAAATTATCTAATTATCTATTTCAGTTAATGTTGATGATTGCGTTGTTCTTTAATCTTCGAATTGGATCCGGCTTATTATTTTTTGCAGACTGTAAGAGCAATTTTCTAAAAGTAAGCTTGAACTTTCGATTATGTCAAATAGAATTTCCGATGCTGGAGCTCCCAAAGGATCTAGAAAACGAAAGTATGTTTCGATGTCCATCAAACAAGAAACGAATTGCTACAAAAAATGGATAAAGGCATATTCTTTGTTTATCTAACCGTTCCGAAATCTGTTTATCAATTTCACGCTGCTCTGCGCGGGGGGGGGGACGTCGCGGCGCGCAATGAACTGGAAGTTGATTTGTCAACACTATCGTTACCTTCAGGGCAGATGTTTTTATTTTATTCGGCTTATAATTCCTTACTAAATGTAGTATTTAATTTCGGTGTACTCCGTCTTTGATATGATTTAAATCAAATTCCTCGTCATTATAAATATCACGAATACAAATCAAATAGTTTTCTGGTTGCAATTTTCTAATTTCGGCTATGCGTAAGGTATGCTTTACGCATCCGCGCGTTGAAAGAAATGTTTAATAAAGTAAACAAATAAATATTAGGCTTCTTTTTTGGTAAATTTTGATACCCTTTAGATCATAATTGCTCATTATTTTATAAATTACGGTTTCATATTTTTAATTTTATAATTTCTACATGCCATCTTACCAGATTTAAACTGATGATCTATAATCCGGAAAAATCGATAATCCGGAATCGCCGAAGTCCCGACGAGTCCGGATTAAAGACTTTTGACTGTATTCAATCATTTCAAAAAAGCACGAACTGCAAACAATTTTTCAAAATAAAGCTAGCCTCTCGGGATATTATGACAAAAAATATTTTTAGATGATTTAATTCAGTCATTGTCTTATGGTCACTATAACATGCATGAAGAAGACATGAATTAAAAAAAATAATGGAACTTTTTTGTAACATTTTATTGTAGAGTGTGACATTGTATTTTTGCAATTTATATTTTTTTTATGCTATGATCGACAAAAAACAAAAATGTGTTTCCCTCCCATAGAATACCCAGAAGAGATGGCTTTATTTCAACCAATTTCTTTGCACGATATGTGTATTCAAACTATTTTATCATCAATATTATGTATAGCTGAAGTATATAATGTAGAACTGAATATTCCTCATACGATTTTAAGAGATATAATAGAGAAAGGTCGATTCTGGATTGATTTTGAAAGTAGTTTCTCCTTAGAGAACAGAGATGTATTTTGGGATGAAAGTTTAACTCTCTATGAAAGAATTCGATTTAATAAGTGGTTTTCTAAACAATTTATTGCACGGTTTTTCTTTGATGATGATGTTATATTTCTTTTACACCTAAAGATTGCACATATCACATTTGTAAAACATGTAATTGTTCAAAATAATGAGTCTAATATTTATTTGAAAAGCTGCAACAAATGTTTAGAATTGTGGTTACGATATCAACCAGACACTACCAGAACGAAATGTAAAATTTGCAGAAAATTCAATCATTTCTTATGTTATAATGAAAGGGATACCCTTTCTTATATGCGAAATGAAGATAACTGGTGTGAGATATGTAAGCAAAGTCCTCTGTATTTCATTTGCGACGAGAATTCATGTTGCATTTCTTTTGGAAACTTGATACATGAATGTCTCCGAATTAACCATGATGACTGTTATAATAATTGTTATGGAGGTTATGTAGAAAACTTTTCTTTTAACTGTCGAATATGAATAAAAATACTGACACATTAAGGCAATATTCTGATTAATCATTTTTATTTTATAAACATCCCCTCCATGTATGTTTCGACGAAAGAGAGGGGGGGGGGGAAAGAAATTTTTGTTGATATTTAATGATTCCATTTATGTTTGTTACAATGTGAAACGTACTTTTTGTTTCATCTGATTACTTATTGTATTATCAATATAACATCTCACATGGTGTAATGAAGATAATGGGTTAGATCCTATATATTGGATTTACATCGAAAAATCGTTTTGATTTTTTTTTTTTAAATGTTCATTTTAATTTTTGATACCTTTATATATTTTACAACAGCAATATGTTTTTTTGTTTCATTTGACTTTTTCATTGTATCATGCATACAACAAAAATGATTATTTTGTATTAAGCTTCTGTAATCCTTTGGAAAAAAATAAAAAAATGGACCTTATCCAAGAGGTCCGGTTTTAGTATCTTCTTGGAGGAATTTACATTTCATTAATTTCTTCAAGGCAGATGCTTTTACCGGAAAACAAAACAGTGGAATAGAAAAATGCAGCTCATAAATAAATGTAAAAATGTATTATTTATCTAAATATGATAATTTTTTTTCAGAGACAAAAAAAAAAAAAAAAAAAAAAAAAAATTGCATTTGAAAGGAAAAAAAATCCTTTTTATTGATCAAATTTTTTGTGTTACACACAAGTGCGATGTAATTCTCGCACAATAGCGTCATCATTCAGAATAACAAAGTAAGCAATTTTAATTACATAACTTTCATCTCTTATACATTCACTTTCATATTCAGTTTTTTTTTTCGAAGAAACACAATCCAACATGCTATTATATAATTTACTGCATGCCGAGAAAAGAGCTATTTGTTCATTTTGAATGTATAAGTAGTAATATCCATATTGTTGTTGTGGTTGATGGTCAGCTTTATGAATATGCTTGACCACGTCGGCGTTCTTCAAAATTTCCATGTAATGACGATTTCCTTTCCCGTTAGTGTTTTCATCGTAAAGAGCATTATGAATGCAGTCGCTTAGGTTTTTAAAGAAAAAATGATTAATTTTTTCAACGTGTACTTCTTCAACAGGACTGTTTTCGGAGTTTCCAGTGTGCAAATAGCCGTAACGTTCCATCGTCGACTTCTGAAGCGTTAGTGACGTTTTGCAGGAATAACACGCATATTTATCAAAGACACACAATTTTGTTTCTTGGCATGAAAAGCATGACAACAGCGGCGACGTTTGAATTTTTTTTAAAAAAATTCCCTAATAAAAATTTCATTTTTTTTCTTATCTTTCGTACTGAGATCCTTCAAAGAGTACCTTCTTACCATATAAAATAAAAAATAAAGAGCAAATTTTCCACAAGATGTACTGGTATCATCTTGAAAGCATACTTTATTATAAAATGTTTTGTTAGCGTTGGTCATTAAAAAGTTCAAAATATTTTTGTTAGATGGAGCAAGACCATAACTGTCGAAGTAATATGCCGTGCTGTTTTTCTTAAAATATATCGAAATCCAGTGGCTCCCAGGTAAAGTATGCGGATCCGAATTCACTATAAATGAGGAGTAATGTCTCTTTCGTAAGGGTATAAAATCGGAAGGATATATACCTCCAAATGTTTTTTTGATTCGACTGTCGCCACAGGCATATTGACACAGAGTTTATCTATTACCTAAGTATCCATTACCGCCTTTGTTCGCAATGAATATTTCTGTATATGCTTTTAAACACTTCTTCGTACACTTGATGTTTCTTTGATGGGAAAATTTCAATAATTTTTTCTGCAAAAGCGAGAAAGAATGCAATGCGCAGGTTCACTATTTTATTGGAAAACATCATATCGCCTATACATCGAATTACCTCCTCGCCTGCACCCGCCTCCTTAGCTAGTTCGCTAATTTCATTTCCGTATATTTGCAAAACTTCGTCCATGATTTTTAATAATCTGTCGTGACTCCGCGTGACTTGTCTGTTTCAATTATGTTCCTGGATTCAGCATAGACTATCAGGGTAACTGTTTCTGGCAAGGCCACTGCAAATTTAATATCAATGGTCTAGTCTAGTCTGCACGGTTATTGCCAAAGTGTCGCGCAGCTGCGCAACTTATCCGGCTCTTCAAAATTAAGCCCGAAGGGCGCATGACTAGAAACTTGTCATGAATTTTTCATGACAAGTTTCTAGGAGGTCAAAGGTGGTTACAGGGGGGGCGACCATGAGTCGCAAGGCCAAAGAGTGGCGCGCGCATCAAGAAATTTGCAAAGCAGGAGCCGTGGGGATCTGTATGATGTTTGTGTTGTATCATAAAAGAAGACACAGACAGAATCCAATAGATTCAATCATGACATCTGAATTAATATATATCATAACAATTGAACATAAGCATACATTATTACATAAAAACAAGTGAAAAGAACATACAAACTAAGCATACAAATAATAAATGAGAAATAAAATAAAATACACTATATACAATATATACAGGCACTGTGCATTCCCATCATGATAATTTTATGTGGGAAAATTTAAGTCCCTGGCGAGGTGGGCCGCGAGCGGTCTAAGTGCAGCATCTTCAAGAATTACATAATCTAACACATTTAAATCGGTCATATGGTTGCATTCTTGTGCCTTGTTGAAGAATTTATTATTTGCTTTGTGTAGATATGTTTCTACAGATTCCATTTTCAGATCATTGTGCAGGGTTTGATTCGAGACATAATAGTGAGCGTTTGTTATCATTCTAAGTACTTTATTTTGAATAATTTGTAGCGTGTTCAACTCCTTTTTCTGAACTGTTGCCCAGGCCGGAGAAGCGTACGCAAAAATAGGACGTATAATGGAGTTATAAATATGTCTCTTCCTCTTGATGTCTAATTTGGAGGTCGCAGACAGGAGCGGCTTAAGACTTTGAATTACTCCAATAGTCTTACCTCTGACACATTTTATATGCTCTTTCCAGAGGAAATTAGCACTATATTTTAAACCTAAGTAAGTAGCAGTTTTTACAACTGGTACAACAGTATCAAATAACAACAGTTGTGCAGTTAATGGGTGATTCATTTTATTCTTTTTAAAAATTATAAGTTTAGATTTATCCGCATTAATTGCAATTTTCCAATTGGCACACCAGGTTTCAAGTTTCGGCATAAATCTTTGAAGTTTCTTAATCGCAAAATTTGGCGACCCAGACTTGACGGCAAAAGCTGTGTCGTCTGCGTAGCAGCCCATGAAAAAATTATGATCTAGATGTTCTGCAGGTAGATCTACCACGTAGAATAAATAGAGCACGGGCCCTAAAATAGATCCTTGAGGGACCCCGGCCTGTACTTGCTTCTTATCTGAAGTGCTATCATCAATGTGAATACTGAATGTTCTGTTTGAAAGAAACGAGTGAATAATTTTGATTAACTCAGTGCTGAACTGCAAACTGATTAATTTATAAATTAACCCCTCATGCCAGACGCGGTCGAACGCCTTCGCCACGTCTAGCATGAATAAGGCAACATATCTTTTGTTGTGCAGTGCACTACCTATGAACTCATTAAGTCTAACCAGTTGCTTCGTCGTGGATAGGGCTTTCCTGAAGCCAAACTGTTCAAGTGGTAATTTATCCAGGTGTGGTTGTATTCTGCTAAGGACAATTCTTTCAAGTATTTTTCCCATACTGGGCAGCAGGCTAATGGGCCTGTACCCATCCGTTTTTGTCAGGTTCTTTCCCGGCTTTGGGATCACTATCATTTTAGCAGACTTCCATATATACGGAAAATAACTATTGTACAGGCAAGCATTCAGAATACCTGTAAGTCGATTAATCATATTTATTGGCAGCCATTTCAGTGCTACATTATTAACATTATCCTGCCCGGGGGCCTTTCTATTCCTGAGCTTTTTAATTATATTCATGATTTCTTGTGGTGAGGTAAGTTCTAAGTGATTTTGCAGGTTATTTTTGCAAAGCCATTCTGACACTGTGAAGTTCACATGAGTTGTAAAATCCTGATTGCATGGGTAAGTGTTTGTGATGAATTGTTTTTCAAAGTGCTCAGCGAGCGTATTGCATTTTTCAATATTTGTGAGCGCAGTGCCATGCTCGTGGTAAATCGGCCTATTAACTGTGGGTTTATTTTTAAGACGTTTTACAAACGACCAGAATGAGCTACTAGGCTCGTTAAAACTCTCAATTTTCTCATCCCAGAGCTCTTTACGGTGGGAGTTTATCTGTTTTTTAATTTCCTTACCAAGTCTATTCATCTCTTTTTTGGTATCAGGATTGCAAGTGAGATGATACCTTTTTCTGAGCTTATTTCGATCTCTGATGAGACTTTTAATCCTTTGTGGTAACTTATTAGTAACCTGTCTTCTAGGAATTTTTCTCGTGGCCGCATGGTAGGCACTTTGTATGTCATTTGTAAAATGTTTGGCCGCAATCTCAATGTTCTCCGGAGTGCGTAATATACTGTTAGTTTTACATTCTGAGAGAATTTCATTGAAAACTTTCCAGTTTGTTGTATTAATTTGTTCATCCATAACATCTTTGTTTGTACCTAGGGTCGCAATGACCGGGCAGTGGTCTGAATCTAAATCTTGAATCACCTCTAGATTGAAAGAGAGGGAGATGGTCGAAATGAAAATATCCAAAATGTCACCTGTATTGGGATTATTCGGCAAATACGTGTACTCGCTTGGTACATGAAAATAGATAGGGTGATTATTAATGAATTCGGAAAGCTTGATTCCATTTTTATTTGTTCTTCTGCAATTCCATTCCTGGCTTTTGGCATTTAAATCCCCTGCGAGAATGACCTGTTTATTGATGTCAAGTACTTTTGCGAGATAATTTATATCAAGCATATTCTGAGGAGGATTGTACATAGAAGTGAAGTATACGTTACCATAATGCGGCAGAAATACAGACACAGTCACAATTTCATGTCCATTATAGCGCTCTTCGCAGATCAGACAAGATTGGAGAGAGTTGCGTACAAAAATCGCGACCCCCCCACCTCGGTGACTTAGACGGTCGCATCGATAACATAAATAATTAGGAATCTTCATCGGGGTGCTTGGCGTAGCGAAGGTTTCAGTAATGAGCGCCACGTCAATATTATGACACGTGATGAAGTTTGACAGTTCAGTGAGCTTATAATGAATGCTACGGGCATTCCAAGTCATGATAGAGATGGGAACTTTTGTTGGTCTAGTTTGACCCATTATCTATAGTAGTAGAAATATTTTTCTCTTGGTTATTTTCTTTTATTTCTTTGACTTGTTGCGAGATCTGAAATCCCGCATTTTTTAATACGGAAACAAGTTCCGCAAGGTCCGTGAAGACTTGTTTAGCTTCACCCAATATGTCAGAGTATAGGCATGTGGAGAGCGCCTGTGAATAGGATTTATTTTCAATCACCCTACTGGGGAAACTGATTGGTTTCTCAGATTTTCTTTTGGGGAATTTCTCACACCCCCTGAAACTGGAAGTGTGGGAACCCCCGCAATTAGCACAGACTGGAGGCTTGCCATTGTTATTTTTATCAGGGCATTCATTAACAAAATGTCCTTTGCCACATCTGACACATTTGGGTGCATAATTGCAGCCCGCTTGTGTATGATTAAACCCCTGGCAACGAAAACATTGCAGGGGTCCTTGTCTACCTAAATACTCTTTGATCTTAATTTTCATGTGACACAGAAATCTCTCATTGTATATTTCCTTGGACTTGTCATTTTTTGGTAGCGAAATTAAAAACAGAGGAAGTTTGGTAACCTCTCCGTTACGCCGTCTTGTCATCTGTTTAACATCTTTGATATGATAATCAAGTTGTTCAAGTTCAGATTTGATATCATCGATCAGAGTATGTTCAGTAAGTCCTCGAAGGACAACTTTTAAATATCGGTCTTCCGGTAGGATGTACGAGTGGTGTTCAACTTGTTTTTCCTTAAGTATTCGGACTACAGTCCGATAGTCGTCAGGTGTTTCAGTAATAACTTTGATACTTCCCGTAGGAATATGCTCCCCGTGAAATTTGATTTTTCTCTGAAGGAAGATAGATCGAATTTCACTCCATTTCAATTTATTTTCTTTGAGAGTAATTGGTGGAATTTTTGAATTCCTATTATTTTGCTTATTTGTATTCATGTCAGTGGGGTTTTCGTTATCTGGTGAGGTGGTATCCATTGTCTCATTAATTTGTGTATGAGTATTTTGATTAGCTGGTGTATCTGAGATACTGTCCTGACTTTGTTGTTTTTGTGTAGTACTTTTAGGGGGACTACTAAGCTTAATTTTCTTAAAATTTTGTCTTTGAGATCTAATTCTGACTGTTTGATCACCTTTGGTCTTTGGTAAATCATCATCTGAACTCGTGGGCTGATCCAATGATATTTCATTTAGAGTATTAAAATTGTTGTGTAATTTAATAGGAATTCTGTCCCTATCATTATCTGCATTTTTACCTTGTGAGGATTTATCCTGAGTTTTATCCTGTTGTGTTAACTGTGTGTTAACAGCAACTAGCATTTCGATCATACTTTGTAAGAAATTGTACATCTTATTTTCAGAATCAGTGAGTGTAACATTCTGCTGGCGGATGGTATCAAGTTCACTAATCTGTACCCTCACGGCATCCAAAATCGTATCCATAATCGCAATACAGAATTAAGAAATCCTGCGTCCAGTCAGCAGTCCAGAGTCCCGCGCCCCGGAACCGGAACCACTCGAAGGTGTTCCGGCAGACGGATGAGCGGGCGAAAGTCTACTAGGCCCCTATCTCACACCTGACAGCGTGAGCCTGGGGGTAACTAAGCAGACACAACGACCAAAATCCGAAAAATTTAATTACGCGCACGCAATTAATTTAAAATCTGATAATTAATTTAAATTGCAAGATTAATACGCAAAAATAAGCGCAGAAAAATCAGCAACAAAAGCGCGGTATCACTCGTACCAGCAATTAGGCATAATTCGCAAGAAAAGGCAAAATAACATGAAAATTCCAAAAATAATACAAAATAATAAAATTATAAAAGCATCCAGGCTTTTAAAAATAAATACAAACCGAAGATTAGCATTTAAAAATGCTGATGCATGCGGATAAGAATTTGCACGTGGTCGCACTCCGCAACACACGCAGATCGGACACGTGATACACGTGTTACAGGAATCGGAGGCAGGCACAATCTCAACGATGAACCTTCTCCTATGGCGTCCACCCCTCGAATGATAATATCAATGGCTATGTTTCCGCTCTTATTTATGCTTACATGGCTTTCATTCGATGCCATATCTGGAGTCAAATCAACGGCATATAATGTGTAAGGATCTTAAGTTTTACTAACGTTTATTTTATTTTAAATCTTTACTATCACTTCTTATTTTCTACTTCCGGCCAGAATTATAAGCGTTAAGGTTTTTATGCAAGGTTTGTCTGGCGAACGCCAAGTATTTAAGTTGTGGCTTTTTTGCCAAGCGAGAGAGAGGAAGCAGTGAGTTCGAAGCAGGCCGCTTACCTTAGAAGTTACGCAGTTGCTTGTTTGCCTTCCAGGCCAGAGGTTTTAATCCTCTTGATAAATTTTAAACGTATTGTAGTATTCACAGTTCTCTGTACTACATACGCTTCCTGTTAATATAAGGCCAATCTTCCACGTTTATTATTCTAAAGTTAAATTAGAGTTTAGTTTTATTTTTATACTTTTACGTTTAGACCACAAGTAGTGGGTCTTTGTATTCCGTTGGAAGGAACATTGACCCTGATAGTGGCGCCCAACGAAGAAGAATAACCATGGCCGAGTTTCAAGAAGAACCTGTGCTGCCTGCAGAAACGGCTCAGAATCCAGAAATGCCAGCTGCCGCCCTGGAAGGATTTGGTTACATCGTCCAGACCATGCGCGCTTCGATGAAACCAGAAGCAACGTTTAATGGAAACTCACCGGTAACCAGTTTTTTGGAAAAATTGGATGACCACTTCATGCTCTACCCCGTGCACGAGTTTCAAAAAGTTACCTTAGCTACCAGCGCTTTGAGAGGCCAAGCGCTTAATTGGTTCAAATGTATAGGCAGAAGTCTCTTGGGTCAAGCAGGAAGTCCCACCTATACTTACGAGAATTTCAAGACTGCCCTACTAAAAGCCTTCCCTGTTGCAAGGGATCGTGCGAAATTAGAAACGGAACTTTTTAGTATATATCAACAAAGAATCGAAAATCTCTCAAGCTTTATTTTAAGAAAAATTCACGTCTTCAAACTCTTGTATGGAAACCGTCCGGATCCTGAAATAATTCAAGTGATTTTGCCTAGGTTACTGCCAAGAGTGCAAGACTTTATTGAATTAAGAAATCCGACTACACTGGAAAAGTTATTTGAGCTAGCAATCCAGTTTGAAAGTAGAAGAACGGCGGACGTTGAAAGAAGACGCCAATATCAACAGCGAAACCAATTTGGTGCGCCAAGACTACAGCAAACTCAAGCACACGGCTACGGAGGCAAAGCGAATCAGTGGGCAAGGAAACCCGAGCATTCAAAAACAGCCGGCGAACGTCGACAGTTCAATAGCAACCCAGGGAAAAAGTCTCAAGGCCAGTGGAAAAAGAAGGAAAGCATGGAAACAAAAAAGGATTTAAACTAAAACGGATTTCTGCTGACGGGAGGGTGCGGAAATCCGAAGGCCACGAAAACCCCTCTTCCTACAAGTTAAATACAGTAATGGTGAAAAATTTGACTCTTCCGAAGATTGAAGTGTTGGTGAATAATATCCCAGCCACCTGGATACAGGCGCGCAGTGTTCCTGTGTGGCAGAAGATTTTTTTAGGAAGTATTTTCGCAAATACCGCATATATAATTCGGATAATACGACAGTGTTAGCGGCGCAAGGAGAAAAATGTAAGTGCATAGGTAAACTACCGTTGTATATCCGTATCAAGGACGAACAAGTAAAGGTGATGTTTTTTATAGTAAAGAATCTGCAAGCACATATAATCTTAGGAATAGATTTCCTTTCAGACGCACAAGCAACACTGGATTTTAATGAAGCGTCCCTTAAACTGACAATGAAACCAGTGCGTGCAGAAAAGGCTGAACCGCCGATGTTAAAACTTGACCACCTCCCTAATGACGGGCAAGGAAGAATCCGACAAGTGGTAAGTGAATTTGCTTCGTTATTTAGTGATATTCCAGGATTTACTCAGGTTACTAACCATAGTATTGACACCGGAGATGCAATGCCAGTTCGTCAAAAACCATACCGGTATGATAAGAATAAGGAAAAAATTATAGAATGGCATATTACCGATATGCTACGTAAAAAGATCATAACGCCCATCTCAAGTAGTTATGCTAGCCCGGTGGTTTTATGTAAGAAAAATAATGACTATCTTTTGACGCATCCAAAAAGATGGAGATTCGCTATTGATTGCCGTAAATTAAACTCCATAACTAAATATCCGGTATATCCGTTACCGATCATAGAAGAAATTTTAAGGAACATAAAATCAACCAAATTTATGACGACTTTAGACTTAACGACTGGTTATTTTCAAATAGGGGTTAGGCCTGAGGACGTGCCTAAGACTGCTTTTATAACCACGTCTGGCACTTATGCATTTTTTGCGTATGCCGTTTGGCCTTTCAGGGGCCCCGGCAACATTTCAGCGATGCATGGACATTGTGTTAAAACCTGTTCTTGGAAAGTCCACATTTATCTATTTAGACGATATCATTATTACTAGTGATAATCTCGACCAACATGTACAGGATTTAAGACAGGTGTTTTCTTTATTAAATGAGGCCGGTCTAAAAGTTAATGTCGAAAAGTGCAAATTTGCAGCCCCTGAATTAAAATATTTAGGTTACAAAATATCTCAAAAAGGAATCGAGACAGACGAATCAAAAATAATTGCTGTACAAAAGTATCCGACTCCAACCACGGCGAAGAAGCTCTCTTCTTTTCTAGGACTTTGTTCATATTATAGGTCCTTTATAAAAAATTTTGCAGCTATTGCTGAACCATTGTTAAAATTAAAAAGGAAAAAGGCAAGATTCTCGTGGACGGCCGAAGCCAATAGTGCTTTCGAAAAATTAAAACAAGCATTAACGCAAGCACCTGTGTTGAAATTTCCTGAAAAGGATGAGAATTTAGAAATTTCAGCGGATGCTTCGAATTATGCGGTAGGAGCGGTACTTTCGCAAAATCAGCAGCCCGTGGCATTTTTTAGCCGAACTTTAAATCAAACACAAAGAAACTATTCCGCGACCGAGAGAGAGGCACTTGCAGTTCTGTTAGCAGTGCAAAAGTTCCGAGTCTATTTTGGAAAGGCGCCGATAACAGTGTACTCTGATCATGCGGCGGTAACTAGATTGTACTCAGGGAAAAATTTATCCCCAAGGTTAATAAGATGAGCACTCAAGCTGCAAGAATATAATCTGGTAATCAAGCATACCCCCGGAAATGAAAATATGGTAGCAGATGCCCTATCAAGAATTAAAATAGATCAACAAGGGAATACCGTAAAGGTGGCAATGCTCACAGCATGTACAATAAATTCCCGAGAAACTGTAATAACCGAACTGGGTAAGGATCCTGAGTTTGGAAGCATTTATGAGTATTTGAAGGATCCTGAAAATTTTAGCCACCAAGATATTGTGCCGATAAGAAATAGGGCGGCCCAGTACGAACTAATAGATGGTCTATTATTCTATACAAAAACTACGAATTCCAACAACGAATTTCGACCTGTTATCCCAGCTAGTCTTAGATTAAATATCCTTCAGGAGCTCCATGACAGCCCTTTAGCTTCTCATGCTGGTATTCGAAAAACTATCCAACGCGTACGCGAGGCAGTCTACTTTCCTGAACTGCAAAAGTTAACAAGGGCGTATGTCCAGTCCTGCCCAAGATGTCAAGTAGTTAATTATATTAATTTCCGCCCGGCCGGGTTTCTAAATAGTATTAAATCCGAATTTCCAAATGAAATAATTGGCATCGATTTATTGGGCCCTTTCCCAAAAGGTCAGTTAAATAAAAGTCGCTATCTCCTTGTTATGGTTGATCATTTTAGTAAATGGACCGAAATTGTTCCCTTAAAACGAGTCTCCGCGAAATTAGTTACTGATTCTATTTTAAATAAATATATTTTAAAATACGGGGCGCCCCTAAAAGTTATATCGGATAATGGTCCTCAATTTGTAAGTAATATATTTGAAGACATGTGCCAAAAACAGGACATACGTCATTTAAAAATGGTCCCGTATCGGCCGCAATCAAATATAGCGGAACGGGTCAATAGAAATATAGTGAAAATTATCCGTAGTTATGTTAAAAATTTTCATAAAAGCTGGGATAACTATGTCAATGAATTTGCTTTTGCCCTTAGGACAGCAAAACATGATACAACGGGCAAAACTCCTGCTGAGTTATTTCTAGGCAGAAAGATTATAACGCCGTTAGATAAATTATTTTATGTGCAACAAAGAGCCCCAGAATTTAAAATGGGTGATATAGAAAAACTAATAAAAGAAGCAAAAAAGAATACGGAAGTAGCACAAAGAAAACAGAAGCTCTATTATGATTTGAAACGACGGGGAGTAACTTATAAAGTAGGGGATGAAGTTTTAAAAATTAAGCATTCACTTTCTTCAGCACCAGAAGATAAAACTGCCAAATTTTTTCCACGATTTGAAGGACCATATATTATAGAAAAAATAACTCACGCTGTAGTAGTGTTAAAAGCCAGAAATGGTGAAACCTGTTCCGCAAACATTGATCAAATCAAGCCCTACTTCGATCGTAATAAAATGCAAATATTTTCAGATCTTTTGCAGGATCCGGCACGGCAGACACCGCAGGCACAAGCTCCAGAGTTGGAAAAACGACAAGTACAAGGGCAAGCCAATAAGAGGCAGGAGCAAGTGAAAAGAAAATTGCCCCGCGGAAAAATTGAAGGTAGCAAGAAAAAGAAGCCGTTCCACCGTCCAGAAAAGAGAGTTCACGAACACCCCCAGAATGAAGAAGGGAGAAGGACGACGTATGTGAAGAGAACCAGGAGAAATGACGGCAACTATAACCCGGCTTTAAAACGGAAGATCTACTCATCCGACAGAACCCTCCGCAGCAAAAGTCGCCGAACTGCGGAAGGGCCATCAGCGGCGGAGGAAAAGTTACAAGGAAAATTTGAACGGCCAACAACGAGGTCCAAGCAGGAACACGACAGAAGTTTCCCGGTTCCGCCAAGACCAGCTGCCATCAAACGGCAAAGACCACAAGCAGAGGAGAAAAGGAAGGTATTCAAGGGTGACCGAACTGGTGAAAAAAGGAAGCTTCCAGAAAAAGGCACTGAAGGGCGAGCCCGTACAAGAAGGAGGATAAATCACACAACTATCTGCAATACCTTTAAAGACTGGGCCCAGAAAAGGATGTCCGAATATCACAAAGATAAGTAAAATTTTATGTTACTTTGCAAACATAAGTTAATCTTTCATTCTTACTGCAAGTGGCAGATTTCAAGAAGTTTTACCTCATGCGAGGTCTACCTTTATCGCCAAAAGGGCGAGAAATCAGTTGTTACCGATTTTGATATTATGTTTTTCAATTACTCGCGCGTAAAACTAAAGTTGATGTATAATAGCGTTGTGTAAAGACTTAAATATTGTAAAAAGTTATTGTATAAATTTTATTTAAAACATTCTAGCAGGAAAGAAGTTTAGTCTGAAAGACTTTTTGAAATGTATTATTTCAATGTAGAAAGAATTGGCACTTGCTTTAAAAAGAATAGAAGTTAACAATGTACTACTAATGTATGTTTTCAAATGTGTAAAATTAACGGCATGTTGATATGTTCTTATATACAATGTGAACTGTTATTTTAAATTTTAAGAAATACCGTGATATGGTAAAAGTGAATGTTAAAATTTTTTTTATTCGTGTGACTGTAAAAAGACTAAAGCATGGCGAATATGTGTTAAAGGTTGAATGATGTAGTTAGGCTCTCTGACGCTACACTTTAGAGTTAGCCACTTTTAGAATAGTACCTCAGGGTTTAGAGTTGAAATTAGGGTGTGTTAAGAGGTCTTGTTATGTTGAATTTTAACACGTTAGTGTTTTGATTGTAGGAGGAAGTGTGGAACACGTAGACAGAAACACATTCGTGTTTGGTGTTCTTTTACAACTCATGTCAGAGAGCACGGGGAGAGATAATTAAAATAGTCATGAATGAAATAAGAATGTTAAGAGAAGTATAATTATATATGTTACTTGCCATTTCATTGTGTAACATTTCATTAAACTAGTTTTTCTTCCAAATCTCTGGAAGGAACCAGAATTGAATAAAAGCTCCTGTTTAGATGCAGTACAGATAAAAAAAAGTGTGTATCCTGGGAGCTGCTATTGTAAAAAACGAATTTCTTTCTTTTAAATTTCTAGTTTCTAGCGAAAAATATTTGTAAAAGATTGGCCTCGCGTTAGATTCTAGAGCTAAAAGTTTTCAACAAGGTCGTTTTAGACCTCAGTTTCAAACTAATTAACTCTGGCGGGAAGTATGTAAGGATCTTAAGTTTTACTAACGTTTATTTTATTTTAAATCTTTACTATCACTTCTTATTTTCTACTTCCGGCCAGAATTATAAGCGTTAAGGTTTTTATGCAAAGTTTGTCTGGTGAACGCCAAGTATTTAAGTTGTGGCTTTTTTGCCAAGCGAGAGAGAGGAAGCAGTGAGTTCGAAGCAGGCCGCTTACCTTAGAAGTTACGCAGTTGCTTGTTTGCCTTCCAGGCCAGAGGTTTTAATCCTCTTGATAAATTTTAAACGTATTGTAGTATTCACAGTTCTCTGTACTACATACGCTTCCTGTTAATATAAGGCCAATCTTCCACTTTTATTATTCTAAAGTTAAATTAGAGTTTAGTTTTATTTTTATACTTTTACGTTTTGACCCCAAGTAGCGGGTCGGTGTATTCCGAAGTACGGAAGTCATTGTAAATAGAGAAAAATAAAGGGTTTAGTATACCCTTCTTGTGTATCCTGTTTACTTCCCACAGTTTTGAACATAGCTTTAGTAAGCTCTCTGTTCCGAGTCAGGTCCTTGCATGTTCCCGAAGAAGGTTAGAAGGAACATTGAACCTGATAAATGTATATCCATCCCTGTATTCATCAAATGAGATACTGATGTTGGGGCTTGAATGATATCGATTTAAATCTGTAAAGATGCTTAAATAACTTCGCCCATAAAATTTTTTTTCGAAATTGGGCTGATAGGGTTTGGAAGGTATCATCTGTCTCCCATTTAATATGTATAGGTAGTTTAGGTTATAGTGATGAAATTTAAAAGGATTTCTGTTGATGCTTCCATTATAGGCGGCATTAGATACAAAACCGAAGAATGAGACGTGTGGGTAGCTGACCAATAAAAGCGTTTGCTATAGTTGTCGATTGCAAACCGCTCGATATTGCAAAACTATTTTTGTCAATCCTACGAATGGGCATCTTAATAACTCCTTTTTCTAAAGCCTTTTCGTGTGCTATTAGGATGGAGGGAGCCACGCTGACTTTTCTCAGGTATAGTTTTGCTAGCTGAATTCTAATTTTATAATTGTCGTTTGCCGACATCAAAGTGAAAACATCTTTATGCCTTTCCAGTTTAATGCGTACATTAACCCCGTTGACTAACAATTTCGGTTGAGTGGCCAAATCGAAGTGCAATGGTCCCACGAGGTCGATGCTTTGGCTAAGCTTGCAACGATTTGCACGCGTTGTATAACTTTCGTTTTCGTCTCCCGCAATATCATGCTTAGATGCAGTATCTTTTGCAAATAAGCCAGCACTCAGTAGATTATCTTGACCTGATTTGGAATAGAACAACAAACTTTCCAAAAGGGCTCTATGAGAATAATGTGACGAAACCTGTTTATCATTTAAAAATATTGAACACTCGGAAAACAATGTGTTTAAAAGATAATTAAAAGGTGCCACCCCATCGGCGTCGGTGAGATTGGTATCGTTTTTTTTCGTTATTTTAAGTCGTGTGTGTAGTATCGTATGCGCCAAATCCAAATAGTGTTCACCATTACCGCTAATGTAAAATTCTATGGGCGTCTTATCAGACAGTGAAGATACGGGGTGGATTTCCACGAAGGAAGAGGAATCGATGCCCAGTTGTACGGCAACACCATTAAAGAGATCCAATTCTTTATATCCGTTAACCTTAATAATAATCTTAAGGCATATGATTCCCTGAGTTTCCATTACTATTAATCTTTATGTAAAAATATCTGCTTTTGTCTTACAACACTTGCTCTTTGATTGACGATTTTTCCTCTTGCGCTTTCTTTTTATACCTTCTCCCCTCTGTAATTTTTCAAAAATATCACTTTTTTATTCTATTAGAGGTCTCACGTATCCTGCTCCGAGCAGAGTCCTTAAATGACGATCCCGCTGCAACATCTGACAAGACGTTCTTTCCTGTTTGCATTAACTGTTTGCCCAAATAACGACCGGCTCTAAGTGCCAACGACGTAATGTATCAGCGCAAATCTCCAAAAACCCCATAACCTCGTTGGTGAGGTATACCTTGAAAGTAAACACCACCGCCGCCACCAACTTGAGCACAATAATAGGATTCGCACTCTTTCTGATTTAAGTGCATTTCTCTAAGGATGTTTTAAGAAAGTGGGAGGAAAGCTTGAACAATCTTCAATTTATATAGTTTTCTTACGGCGAAGAGACAGGACTACAAATGTTTTTCCTCCCGTAAAGGTAATTTTTTTCCCTCTACTCGTTCTCAGTTCTATTTCTATCGTTTCCACATAGTGCTTTCGCAAAGGAAAATATATAGTTTTTTCACAATGCTTCACGATTTGATCATTTTTTTTTCATTCACGCAGGAAATAACCCTTAGCAGCGGAACATGCACATCTCCAACGTGATGTGATTCGATTAAATCGCTGTACACAAAAATTTCAGTAATGCCCCCGTCCAGTTCTAAAGGATAGTCGCTTATATATTTTCCGCTCTTGAAATGGGTGTTGACGAATCCCAGCATGTCTGCCAGCCCTTTCGCAAATGCCAGCTCCGATTCTGGAGGAACTTCTAAAAACACTTTTGAATTCGCTAATTGTCTTAAATGTACGTGTTGAAATTCGCGAAATAAAGTTTCCGGTGATTTATATACACCTGCGCTGACATGCAAATGTAAAGTTTCTTTTTCAGTCATAGTTACTTCGGGATATCCTTTAATTATAAGTTCCACAGCTTCCCCCTCCTCCACAGTTAGGGGCAAAAGCACAGGAAACTTTCGCGTTTGCGAAATTATAAGGTTTTCGCGGACGCCGAGTATCCTTAAAAGGGAGGATGCTCTTTCTTGAGTAATATGTTTTCTGACACCTTTATTTCTAGTTGGGACTTCGTCTGATCGTAGGTGAAAGTGACAAAATTTTCCAATTTAAGATCTTGGATATTTTTTGCTACGTCGCCAAAGAGACCCCTAGATACATCTGCTTTTATTAAGGTTAACGGAATCAAATGCAGTTTCGTGCTAGAAGGGCTCCTATTTATGATTGAAAATAACTGATCTTTATTTTCAGCTATTGATCTGAATCTCATCACTTGAGATTTTTTAATAATAGTATCTTCATCTGGTAAGTAAAACATCTGTAACATTTTAGGAGCTTTTCTTTTAGAAATGTGTACTTCGAAACCATTTGCAAGAACACAGCGAATACTCCTCCTTTCATGTTCTAGAACAAATTTCACAGCGTCCTCTCTACCGAGAATGGTACTAATTTTATCATTCAGTTTTGATAAAACTTCTTCTAGAGAAACATCTGCGTTTACCGAAACTAAAACGCCATAATTAAATGATAAAGTATGGCGTGAAAATTTAATAGGAATGCTTTTCTCCACATTCCTAGTTATTACATTAGTCATTATTATACTCTCCCACATTATACCAATTTCGTGGAATAAAAATTTCAGTTAGACCTACTTCCCAAGAATCGTTCAATAACAGAGGAGAGGCGAGTTTTGTTCGATAAGATGATTGATTGTTTTGAGGGAAATACTGCATACTCGCATTGCTGGGTAGAGTAACGTAGAATTCCTCTGTCATTTCATCCATGACGCTTTCAACCACGAATTAAACCGTCGATCAAAGCCTTTCCACTTGACGAAATATTCTTTCTTAACACCGACACCTATCGTTTGCAGAATTTTTTCCACTCTCCAGAAATCGTGAGAACTCTTTAATACTTTTTGTAACTCTTGCTCGTAAAACCTTCCTTTCAGAATTGTTCCTTTTAAATCTTTAAGCAGATATGTCGGCGGACTCGAAGGATATCTCTTATATATGACAAAAACCTCATCCGTCCAACTGGGCAAATAACCTTTGCGAAATGCTCGCCTTGTTTTAGAAATCCTCATCTGGTCGTTTACCTCAAATTTGTATCTCGGTTTTATGCTATAGCCATACAGTTTTTCAAAAATTTCACTTTCTAGTTCCGGCTTCACGTCGACAGGTGCATAACCAGTACTACGATGAATACTCAAATTATAGCTTTTCAAAACTGATTTCAAGACATGCACATACCTGTAGGAATTGGTGTAAGTAAATATTCGATAGAGTTTAGATTTTAGCGTTCGATTAAATCGCTCTACAACACTCGCCTTGTATTCGCTGTTAGAGGCATAATGATGTATTCCATGTCTTCTAAAATAGTCACGAACTTTTTTATTAAAAATTTATTTTCCCTCGTCTGTTTGTAAATTCACCACAAAATTTGTCTCCTTAAATAGATTCTTAAATCCTTCGAGTACAGAATTTGCACTCTTCGATTTTAAAGGAATGACATACCCGCGTTTAGAAAACACATCAATTGCAGTTAATAAATATTTTACACCATCGTTATATTTAGAGAGCTTAGACAAATCAATCAAATCGCATTGCATTAATTCTCCAATGCCGAAAGACAACACCTTCCGTCGTTTGAAATTAAAGCGAACTGGTTTATGTAAAGTATAAGCATCCTGTTTCATTAACCATCGACGCGTCGTTTTCAACGTAAGTTGTGCGGCACGAGCCAATCTTACCACTCCGCCATACGAAGCGGGGTTTTCTACATCGTAATAGATATTTTCTAAAATTGCGTCGGCATCGTTTAAAGCTCCTCCCATTCCTCTTTATAAGGTGTTTGACTTCGGGATCTCCTTCTTCTTTCCTGCTGTACTTTATATCTCTGCTGTTTTCTTTTTGTTTGATGAACGAAGTCTTTCACATTTGATGGGGGCTATCGAAAGACATTTTCCTCGGCACTCGAGGATTTATTTTCCGTGAGGGGGTAGTGCGATGAGGTATCTCTCATGCGAGACAACACATTCTTACTCCCTATCCATGAGCGCGGTATATTAATTTCTTTGATAGCCTTTAGAAATACATCGAAATGCCTTGGCTCTCGAGCATTTTTTATATTTCTCATTAGGTAATTAAAGAAATTCACCATACTGGATCCCTGAATCGTTTTACCGTCAAGAATCATTTCTCCGCGATCGTTCCATGACCGATTTTAATTTTTCGGCGACCAGAGGCACAAATCTAGAAAATTTCTGGGGTGTTGATAGAGTAATATCCCTAATTACAGGATCTTCCACTTGCTGGAATCCCTTCTCTTCTTTAGTTTCTTTCGCTTCATTCGCAAGGCTCACACGTATAGGTTCTGGTGGTGCGTGCACTGTTCTGTGATCTAATCTAAGAAAATAAGCCGTACCGCCAAAATTGGCACAACCGGCAATTTAAAAGAAACAAACTGAAAGATAACTGGATAAACACTACAACAGAATAAGGACTACTTATCCAAAAACTCATCCTCCGCTAGAGATGTGTCGGTGCCGCCAACGGGTCATCTCGACCTTCATTCAAAATAGAAACCACCTATTTCTTAACATAAAATGACTAAATTGAACCCAAGACAACTGCTAACCTAAACAACAATTATAAAATACAAATATTGCCTAGCTTAACGAACAATAAGCATTTGCAGTTTTCAGTAAATTATACATTGTATGTATACAAATTACATTATAATTTATGCAATTCAACTCAAAAATTTAAGCAATTAAACAAAAGGATCGAAATATACATAATTATTCAAATTGGTAATAATTTTTATAAGTCCTAATTTAGCTTTATTATTGCTATATAGATACTTTTCATTATTTATAGATATATTTCGAAAATATTCTCCTATAATTTCCTTCGTTAAGGCACAGTCCCAAATGTAATGTTCATTAGATGCTCCAGATGCATCCTGACCACATCGGCAATGAATATCTTTCCCATGAAACCTTTTTAGATATTCTGGAAATTGGCCATGTCCTGTTATCAATTGATTTAACAATCTATTGTAACTTAATCTTTGCTCTTTGACAACAGGAAATATTTTATAAACCTTTCGTCCAGTTTTGTCATAATGCCATCTTTGTTGCCATTTATGGAGAATCTTGTCATGTAGTACACTCTTAATATAATTAAGAGATAAAGGAACCGTGATATCAATATCTGTATTATAGCATGCTTCCTTAGCAGCAGAATCTGCTGCTTCATTTCCATAAATATTCGAATGTCCTTTTATCCAATTTATATGTAATTTCATTTTTGAATTAATATTGTGAATATAATTTCTGACTTTATCTACTTTTGCAGATAAACATTTTCAAGAATTAAGAGCTCTAAGGATGCTCTGGGAATCTGTGAACACCGAAATCTCCCAATTTGTAATATATTTCTCATTTTCTTCCTCATTAGCCCATCTTATGGCGTATTCAAAGGCAATAAATTCCGCATCAAAAATAGTTGAATTATTATTCAATCTTAATTTAGATTTATATACAAATTTATTATTTGCAAAAGCAACAAATGCTGCTCCAACATTTTTATCAATCACGGATCCATCAGAGAATAATTCCAAACCAACACCAGTTGGAAGAAGTGTCTTCCAGGTAACCTCTTTAAATTGTGCCGGATGAAAATAAAACTTTTCTAATTTTGGATCCTTTTCAAATTTCAGTTGTAAGGCAGTATCAGCCACCAGGTTCCAAAGTGTAGGGCCTAAAACACAACCCTGAGGAGCACCTTTATTATAATATTTCTCAATATTTATATTATTTCTTCTGTAAATAATTTTCCTATTATTTAGATAACTATTAATAATATTGAAGAGGTTTTGAGGACATTTTAAATCTAGAAGTCTTGATTTGATGCTGGGCCACCATAAGCTATTAAAGGCATTACTAATGTCTATTGCAATCAAAGTAGTATGTAAATTCATTATCTTATTAATTCTTATAGTGTCAATAATATTATTAATTGCCGAGATAGTATCTTTTCCTGGCGTAAATCCATATTGATTTGCATTTAGTAGATTATTGCTACCAAGAAAATAAACAAGCCTATTGTTAATCAATTTATCGAGAACTTTACCCAAAGTGGGTAATAAACAAATCGGCCTGTAAGAAGCCGCTTGCTCAGGAGGTTTATCTTGTTTTAAAAGCAAAACCAATTTGCCAATCTTCCATGTCTCAGGAAAATGTCCCTGTTGAAAACAAATATTAAATAGATCCAAAATGAATTTCCCATTTACATAAAAAAGTTCTTTATAAATTTCCAAAGGAATGTTATCATGACCGGGAGCTTTATTCATTTTCATACTCTTCAGAGCAGCAGAAAGCTCATCGGCAGTAAAAAAAACATCATTAAAAGACTCCAAATCAACTTTTATTTTCCTTCGGATATCCCGATGTTCACTTTCATCCTCCTCTTCTTTATCTTCCATAAAGTGGAAGTTCATAATTTCCTTTATTGTATCTTCTATATTTTCTGTGTAAGTACCATTACTTTTACGGATAGCAGTAAAAGTGACAGGATTCATCTGCTTATCTGAGGCAATTTTAAAATGCGTGCCAAACGGACTTTGCAGAGAAAATTTATCCCATATTTTAATCCAGTGATTTTCCTTTGCAATTCTAATGTTCTTTCTATATATTGCAAGATGTTTACAATAATTTTTTTTATAATTTAATCTATCTTCGCCACAAGAATTCTGAAATCTTCTTCTAGAAGCTCGAACTTTTTTCCTTTCAGTATTTAATCCATTATTCCACCATGGAGAATAGTTTTTCTTTTTTCCTGTATCGTTATAATTAAACCGAACATTTTCACATATGTCACATATGATTGAATTAATTTCATGTAATTGAGATTCTATATCTTCATTGATTTCAATGCGAGAAAAATTTTCAAACATAAGCTCCTTTAGAGCAATCCAGTTCAATCTCTTCAACTTAATTTGGTTATTTTGTGTATCATCAATTATCACATTTCTAATCTCAAAATGAATATAATTATGATCACTAAGGCTAATTTTATCAGAAACTTGCCAATTACATATCTCAATGTCTTTAATCAATCTGGAAGCAGTAATATCAATCCATGAATTTCCTAATACTGAAGAGTATGTGGGAAAACTGTTTCTATTGTTGTTTACAACAAAGTTATTTTCAAGTAGAAATTCTGCTAATTTTTTTCCCCTTGAATCCCACTGTTTTGGCCCACTGTTCTGTGATACCGCGTGATTAGTTGCCCCAACAACTTTGCTTTCATGTCGTCGGGTAATTTTGCTCTTTCTAATAACGTGTCTATGTAATCTTCCAATCTCAATTCTGGCTTCTGAAGATGATAAGACGATACCAATTCTTCGGGTATGAGAGCCACTCTTTCGCCCATTGTAGCCCAAAATGGGATTAAGAATGTTTTTTACAGTCGTTTGCTGATAACTGGTCCTAAAATACCACCCAAAGCGGATATTATTGCCGGAGCAATCAATGGTAAAAAGCCTCCCGATTGGTTGACTAAAATTTTTCTTTTCTTTTGTATGCTTTCGTGTTTTTTAGATAGCAACCTTAAGACATTCTTATATTTTCTCAGCTTACGTACATTAACGGGGATATTTCCATTCAAAATATTTAAACAAACTTCGCAGAGAGATAAAATTTGATCCTTATTTGCAGTCTGTAACAAAGCACGTTTCTGCGATGGGTGGGAATGAGCTAATATTCGCAAGAAATGATACTGCTTTTTCAAATTCTTCTTCATCATTTCGGACGAAATAACCACAGTATTCCGTCTTTATCTGGAAACAGATTTTCGCGCATCCGATACTCCTCCGATGTTTGAGGGTGTAAGTCAATAACTAAATAACCAAAGAGTTTCGTAGTTGCTTTTATATGAGCATCCATCCAAAAATGCCAGTTCTGAGGATATAACTGTCGTCCTAAGCAACTAACTTGGGAGACATCTCTTGCATTTTTTTAAACAAAATGATATAATGCGCATTAAGACTAATGTCGCGCATAACCTTTAAACGAGGGAATAAGTTTTGTAATATCACTATAACGCTGACTTCACAATGGTGTGAGGCGGCAGTAAAAAGATCGGCAATTTTCTCATTTAGTCGATGCATCAGGTCATCGACCATTATCAAATCCCCTTTTTCGTATCTATCCGGAAGACCTTGAATGAATTCAATGTCTGGTTCTTCCCAAAACCAAGGTGAGGAATACGAATAACACCATTTTACTTTTCTGATAGGGGCTTCATATATTCGATTTCGTATCATTTCGCGTACCAACGAAGTTTTACCTGATTGACTCGGGCCAATAACCAAACAGGAACTTGGATGTTTGAATTTTAACATCGCTGATAAATTCCTTTTCTTTAACAAAAATATATTTACATTCATCCAACCGTTTCCGATATCCGAGGATTCAAATGTCTATACATTTTGTCTGCAAAAACTGCATAGTTTCATAAATCCCCCCCCATCATTTGTACGCCAATTATATCGGCTTTCAACATATCGATATCTTTCCAAAAATAACGTATATCATAAACTGTTTTATTCTCTTTTACACATACATGCAAATACAATTTTCGACCACTATAAACCGATTCCTTACAAGTAGAATTTCTTAAATCCACTTTCCCTTCACCCCATTCACAATTCCTCATTAATTCTCCGAAAAATATTCCTACGACGACTATTGTTATTGCCAACAATAAAACGAAATTTGTAATAAAAATACTCCATTTTGTTGCAGTCATCTTGCATCTACTACTCTTAATTCTCACTTTCAACTCCCTTTTTATACTAAATATTAAAAAAAAAAAAAAAAAAAAAAAAAAAGAAAATGCACAAGCGAACTCAAGACGACGAACTCAATGAATGACCTGGCGTTTTATGGGTTACTGTTAGTCGTCTCCGACCCCCGCCGTCCAAAGAAGGTTAAAAAAAACTACCAAAAAGAAAAGAAGAAGATACTACTTTAATCGATAATCGAAGGCGTTTAATGAATGGTGTTGGTGGTGGGCATGCACTCACAATGTCGCTGCTGTCCATCTCCAACCCTATCCAAAGAACGTTTAAAAAGCTACAAAAAGGAAAGAAGATACTATTTCTAACCAAGAAAAATCGAATGCGTTTTATGAATGATGTAAGAGGGGGACAAGCATTCACAACGTCGCTGCTCTCCTTCACTTACACCATCCAAAAGAACGTTAAAAATACTACAAAAAAAGCACTCACAACTGGTGGCCATCAAAACAAAAGAAACCTACCGATTGACAAAAAAAATGTTCCTTGTTTTTTCTTTCTTAATTCTTTCTACAGCCTTACTTTCGCCTCCAACGATGCGTGTCCTTTCTCTTTTACCATTCCTCTGCCACACATACTCTAAATAATCGTCACCCTTGAGTGATTTCCTTTCCAAACAAAAACTCCTTTGTTTTGACGGTCATGGACGACTGCACTTCCGGGGTGCAGGTATACTCAAATCCTAACTACAAACGCGGCAAGCAGTTTGCGATTCTGCACTTTCTCCCAATTTTGCACCTAATCTAAGTCATGATTAAGCACTTTTGTTTCATAAAAGTTCTAGCATAAGCATAATTCGGCTAGCAGATTGTTGGAAAAAATGTTGAGTCAAAGAAAAAAAAAAAAAAAAGAAAAAGAAAAAAAGAAAAACATGCTTTTACTTTGTGAAAACAAAATGGCGTCCAAACAAATACTAGCAGATTGCTGTAGCAGGGTTGGTCGCCAAATTTTCGCCAAAAAATCGCCAAGTTACCATAATCCAAAGATTAACCAAAGATAATCTCAATAATTTACATTTTAAATCAAACAATGTGATAACATAAAAAGAAATTCATCTTAGGTCTACACAAAAGAAATATCCACTTACCTTATTTACGAATTTATATGTCTTCAGTCAAAAAAAATTCCTTAACAGCATCGAAAAACTTCCTAAAATTATCCGAACTATAAACCGCATATCGGAGTCGCCATATAAATTCTCAAAAATAAGAGTCTAAACGGACGGTATAAGCGAAGCTAAAATTATCTATTTCAGTTAATCTTGCAGATTGTGTTGTTCCTTAATCTTCGAATTGGATCCAGCTTATTATTTTTTGCAGACTGTTACAGCAATTTTATAAAAGTAAGCTTGAACTTTCGATTATGTCAAATAGAATTTCCGATGCTGGAGCTGCCAAAGGATGTACAAAGTGAAACTATGTTTCAATGTCCATCAAACAAAAAGTGGAATTGCTGAAAAAAATGGATAAAGGCATATCCTTTGTTTCTCTAGCCATTCCGAAATCTGTTTATCAATTTCACACTGCTCTGCGGGGGAGGGGGAATGTCGCTGCGCGCAATGAACTAAAAGTTGACCTGTTAGCACTATCCTTATCGTCAGGGCAGATGTTTTTATTTTATTTGGATTATAATTCCTTACTAAATGTAGTATTTCATCTCGATGTACTCCGTTTTTGATATGATTTAAATCAAATTCCTCGTTCAAAATCGTTCCTCGTTCATTCCTCAAATTCCTCGTTCATTCCTCAAATTCCTCGTTCATTCCTAAAATTCGCTTCCGATAGTGAAGAAAGTGACACGGAGGTTATTGAAAACAAAAAAATTTCGATTGACAAATTAGTCGGTATTCTCGACACAGCAATTAAAGGACTTGAAGAGCGGAACTTTGTAACTGAACAAGAAATTATGTCGGTTTATGGAATTAAAGAGAAAGTATTATCACATAAAACGAAGCAACTTAAACAACTTACGTTGAAAGAAACGTTTAACAAAGTAAACAAATAAATATTAAGCTTTTTTTTTTTGTAAATATTGATACCCTTTATATTATAATTGTTCTTTATTTCATAAATTACGGTTTCATATTTTTAATTTTATAATTTCTGCGATATAATTTCTGCGAAAGTGATGATTTATAATCCGGAATCGCTGAAGTCCCGACGAGGTCGGATTAAAGACTTTTGACTGTAGTACCATCAATATTTTCTTCAATAATTTTAAGGAAAGTTCTGTCAGAGCAGTTAGGCACAGCAACTTAAAAACACTTTTTTGCTTCTTGGTAATTACTATCACACACACACACACACACTGAGGTGGAAAGACAGGATGAATGTTGTTGTTTCGGCGCGAAAACAAGCTTTCGTCAAACTTTGACAATATTATCAATGTCGCCTATTATAACTGACGGTCATTAATGCATGGCCATAGACTTCCGTCATATAACTGTTCCAATCAATAACAATGCAATGATTCATATCAAGTAGGTACTGACAGAATTCAAGGGAAGTTAGTTCTAAATACTATGCATAAATGAAATGAACTGATATTTAGAAACTGATTCTAGATCCTTCAAACCAATTTTGAAAATGAAATCCTTCTTTGTTTTTGGCACTTCATATCTTCACATATCCATTTCGGTGCTTTCTTTAAATTTAAGTACAGCGTCATTGTATGATTTTTCATGCACTTTTCTTTCAGAGTGAATTATTTCTCATTCCTGAAGAAATTTTATGGCAGATGTTTCATCATTAGGTAGGCCCCAAATTTTTACATCCATGGTAAATAGAACAGTAATCGAAACAGAAGTGACCGTTACATCTTTAGAACTTGTATTCTCATTGCCAAATCTGGAAAGTCATATTTAAAAAACAAACAAACACACAAAAAAATGTGAAAACAGTTTAGTTTTATAACTAAATTTTGGTGACTTCATATGAAACTAATTTCTTGGTGAGTTTAGCAAAACATTTAATGACAATTCCAGTCCCGATGACAGAACAGTGCCATACTTTTTTGTGTAAACAGTGTCAAGCAGTGACAGTAGCCAAAATGAATGCATGAACATGTATTATACAGTCAAAAGTCTTTAATCCGGACGTCCATAATCCGGACCTCAAAGCTACAAATTTTCTGCGCATGCGTAACGTTCATGCATGCGCATAATACCTTTATGCTTGCGCGTTTAATGTATAACGGACGCTATAAGCTAAGCTAAAATTATCTATTTCAGTCAATGTTGCAGATTGCGTTGTTCCTTAATCTTCTAATTGGATCCGGCTTATTAATTTTTGCAGACTGTTAGAGCAATTTTATAAAAGTAAGCTTGAACTTTCGATTATGTCAAAAAGAATTTCCCATTCTGGAGCTGCCAAAGGATCTACAAAGCGGAAGCATGTTTCGATGTCCATTAAACAAAAAGTGGCTGCAAAAAATGGATAAAGGCATATCCTTTGTTTCTCTAACCATTCCGAAATCTGTTTATCAATTTCACGCTGCTCTGCAGGGGGGGGGGGAACGTCGCGGCGCGCAATGAACTGGAAGTTGATCCGTCAGCACTATCCTTATCTTCAGGGCAAATATTTTTATTTTATTCGGCTTATAATTCCTTAATAAATGTAGTATTTTATCTCGATGTATTCCGTCTTTGATATGATTTAAATCAAATTCCTCGTCGTTATAAATATCACGAATACACATCAGTTTTCTGGTTGCAAGTTTCTAATTTTGATTATGCGTAATGTATGCTTTACACATGCGCGCGTTGAAAGAAATGTTTAATAAAGAAACAAATAAATATTAAGTTTTTTTTTTGTAAATTTTGATACCCTTTAGATCATAATTGCTCTTTATTTTATAAATTATGGTTTCATATTTTTAATTTTATAATTTCTGCATGCCATCTTACCAGGTTTAAACTGATGATCTATAATCCGGAAAAACCGATAATCCGGAATCGCCGAAGTCCCGACGAGTCCGGATTAAAGACTTTTGACTGTAGTAAGTTCCACAGTGAACTGCATCAGACATTGACAGTAATCATATTTTGATCAAGACATATTTCTTGTGTTTTATTTGTCAAACAATAAAGACTTTGTATTTGAGGAAGAAGGATTTATCTATAGAGAAAAATTTCTTTAAGTAATAATAAAATGAAGTTATGTTTGTTAGTGTTAATGCAGTGCTAATCTGTAAAGTGTGGCATAAGTACCAAAGATCATGCAAAGAGAAAAAGTGATTGAGAAATTCTTTGTTTCACAAAATTCTAACAATTTTTTAACATTTATGCACTAGAATATTTTCATACAGTAGTGTATTTTGTATCAGTTGTTAGGGTTATCATTACTATTTCAGGCCATATTCATCGCCAAGATTTATATCTCGTGACGATGGGCTACTTTCATTCTCTGATTTTAATAGAAAAGTACTCAGAAAAAATTGTGATAATTTTATGGTAGCAAAATTTTGTTATCATATTTTTGCTATTGGTAAAATTATTTATTTATTTTACTAATTAACAATTTATAAATTTTTAAAAGAAAGTTAAAAAATTTTCTGACCTAAAATTTTACTGTGTTGTAGAGATATTAGGTATTCTTTTAGAAGCAGGAGCGTTGAAAAATAGCAACGCCTTTGCCTGCAATCGAACCACAGACCTCTCAATTAAGCGCTGAGCATGCAGACCACTACACTAAGAAGGCAGGAGAGATACCTTATAGTGTATTAAACAATTTCTCAACTGTCTACCAATAAATTCGGAAAAGTAATTAAAATTAACAAGACAGTAGTAAAAAATTATTTCTCCAATTTTAAATACAAAACATATGAAAAATAAAATGTAAAAACTTTAACTATCAATAACTCAAAGTAGTGATTAAAAGTAGATCACTACTTTGATTTACTAATAGTTATTAAAGTACAATAACTAGTAGTACTGCAGTCAGATACCGAAAATCCGCCGACCTGAAATCCATGTTGCCTCTGAAAATATAAAAATTCAGTTTATAGGTTCCGGAAACCGCACCAATGAGTACGAAATATCGAAAAAAAAATCACTTACCGGATAATGACATCATAATTACCAAATAATAATAAGTCGTAATGGAAATACCAAATTATTGACATCATGATAAAAGTTTTTTTCTCACTAATCTGCATCAATGTAAAAAAAAGCAGACAATTCACTCAACTCTTCTTTGAAGTTCACGATTCATGTTGTTGTATTTTCTGAGCTTTGTTATTTCACGAGATAATTTAGTGCTGCCTTTTTTTTAATCTGGATATTTTGTGGATAAATTAAGAATACTTTTAATTTCAGCCCTTTTTTAATATAATGACAGACAAGAAACACATTGCATTGATGGTAATGCAAAAAGTGCAAATTCTGCAAAAGATGGAGGCAGGTTCCACTCCTCGGTTTATAGAAGAATCATATGGAATTGCGACATGATTGTGTATGATATACGGAAAAATAAAGAAAAGCTGTTGAAATTTTACAGCAACAGTGATTCTAACATTGGAATCCGAAACCGGAAATTTTTGCATGAGGCGAAATCAGCAAATCTGGATGCTGTGTACATATAATACAATAAATAATATAATCAATCTATATATGTAATAATAATTTGACGAATATAATAAATTATTGCAATAATGTATATAATAATTTAATTATATGTATCTAATATGCCTTATTTATTTTGCACTTTGAGCGTGAATATTATGATTTATCTTTTCTGTCGTGAAACCCGCAAAATCCTAAAATCCGCACAACCTCTGGTCCCAAGCTTTGCGGATTTTTGGACTTGTACTGTATAACTAACTAAAAGTAGTGATCTACTTGGTGCTACTTTGGTAGACGGTTGCACGGATTTTGGCGATTTTTTGGCAATTTTTCTTTTGGCGAGTAATACAACTTATGGTAAACCCATTGCTGGATAAGTTATTTATGGTAACCGATACTTTGTTGTCATTTTATTAAAAAAATAATGCGTTTTATTATGCATAACTTCCGTGTTTTAAATATTATTTATGGCTTCTAAATATTAAAAATCAATTTAATTTTACATTTTTATTTGAAATAAAAATTTTGTTGTTTATAATATTTTATATAATTTTATGTTGTGGATGATGTAATCAATGACGTCACCTTACTTAAAAAAAGTAATTGGTTTTATTAATATCTATAAATTTAATCTAATGTTTTAAACATTATTTATGGCTGTTAAATATTAAAATACAATTTAATTTTGCATTTGTTTTAAAAACGATTTTATTATGAATGATTATTTAAAAATTTTAATTCTATGCGTGACGTAATCAGTTCCTTGATTGGTTACTGAATATTTTGTGCATTACCGCGCCATTTTAAAATTTTATTATTCATCTCTTCGAAGTCCTCAGATTTCAAATGGAATGGATATCTCCGTTTTGAAGAACAATGTTGTTGTTGTATCTCTCAATAGAATTCTAAAAAGGTAAAAAGAAATATCTTACCTGTTCTTTCACCCGGGAGCCGAGCTTGTTCCATTCTAATTCTTATTCGATGAAATATCTAAATAATTCCAAGCTTTTGCATAAAGACTGACACTTCTGTATAAATAAAGATATTATATTTAGATACATTTATATACAATTATTAGATTACATGAAATTACGCGCTCTCCATCTAACAGTCATTCAAGTTCGGGTTCAGAGTTCTAACTACGTTCTTACGTAGGATTATTCTCGAGTTTAGATGTAATGGTGCTGATAGTTCGGAGTTTAGATGTAGAGGCGCTGATAGTTCGGAGTTTAGATGTAACATCACCTCCCACCATTGAGATCCGACGATGTGGAGGAACTCAATACACACAGGTCCAGTCGATGAGGAGGCCGAACAACTCGTCCAGCTCTGGTCATCACTCGAAGACTTGAAGCAGGTTGTGGAATACTAGCTGCCTGATCAGCCTGACCAGTTGCATGGCCGTTTCTATCTCGAGGTGCTCTGTTGGAGAATGGAGGGCCAACGGATTCGGAAGTAGAGATCTCCAACGGGAAAAGCCGGGGCACTGGACGAAGCAGAATTCCATTTCTTGCCTTGACCCTCGCTAGTCTAACTATTCCGTCTTTACTGGGAAAAAGATCGACTATCTTGGCTAAAGGCCAATGTATGCGTCGTCTCTGGCTGTCTTCCAACAGAACGACATCGCCTACTTGCAACTGTTGAAATTTCCCCTTCTTTATTACCTGTTGTCTCAACTGACCAAGATATTCATTACGAAATCTGTTTCGTAGATCATGTCTTATTCTCTGCCGGTATTTGGCTCGGCGGTTTAGTTCTTTGGAGTCAACGTAGTCCATATCAGGAACGCCTGATGACGGCATTTCTTGCAGGAACATCATAGGGGTCAGTGGTGATGGATCTTGATTATCCTCTGATACGTATGTGATAGGTCGCGAATTAATCACTTGTTCACAGTCACATAATATAGTATATAATTCTTCAAAATTTAAGGACGTTCGACCTAATACTCTTCTTAAATTTTCTTTCACCATTCTCACAAGCCTCTCCCACCAACCTCCCCACCAGGCGGCGGTCGGAGGGTTGAACTTCCATCGTATCCTTTGGATAGAAGCAGCTGAACCTATGGTGTTCCAATTGACTTTCTTAAGAACACTGTTAGTCTCTACAAAATTAGTTCCGTTGTCGGAATATATCACATAAGGTCTACCTCTTCTGGCAATGAATCTACGTAAAGATTGGATGAAGGTTTCAGTAGATAGAGAAGTAATTAGTTCGAGGTGAATGGCTCTATAAATGGCACACGTATACAATACTATTCACGCTTTAGACCCCTCACGGAGATAGAGAGGACCCGCTAGATCTAAACCGACGACTTCAAAAGTCGCCCCTTTTCTGACTCGATCTTCGGGTGGAAATCCTGGCTCGACTTCCACTCTTTGTGAAACAAATCTTTTACATCTTACACATTTTCTGATAATATTTCGAATACTTTTTCTGGATTTTAATATCCAAAAGTTTTCTCTAAGATTTGTCATTAAAGTGCTGACACCAGCATGCTGGAGTTCTAGATGTTTCTCGTAAATTAGTCTCGCAACAAGAATATGTTTTGAAGGTAAAATGATAGGATATCGAAAATTTTCATTATCTTGACGCTGTAGGACGTTCGTTTTGGCTCTTAAAATTCCATTTCGGTCTACGATTGGTCTCAGCGCACGAATAGCGGGATCGTTTATGCCTGTAAATGATTCTTTCTCTACCAATCTACAAAGTGCCTTTTCAGCATTCTCCAATTCATCAACTGAGACATCAGGAGTGAGGTTTTTATCTTTGTTCTTTAAATTGTGATAAAACCTGAAAATCCAAGCGATCATTCTCACGGTTTTTCTATATGAAGAGAAGTATTTGTAGTACCGGTCCAAATGGTCTCCATGATCTAGAAGAGTCAGAATCGTTTTCCTTTTTTCCTTGTTTATGAGTTCCTCATCAGGCTTTTCTTCTACATGGGGCCACTCGTCTTCTGGTAAGTAAAGCCACGATGGGCCCTCCCACCATGCCGATTTCTGTAATTGCTCAATAGTACATCCTCTCGATGGGAGATCCGCTGGGTTTAAACTTCCAGGTACATGCCTCCAGTCATATATTCTGGTAAGCGATCTTATTTCTTGTACTCGATTGTTAACAAACGTACCCCATGCTTGATCCCTTCTTATCCACCCCAAAGTTGTAGAAGAATCACTCCAGAACACTGTTCTACAATTCTTAAGTTTCAAATCTGATAGAATTGTTTTGGCAAGCCTGGCACCTATCAGACAGGAAAAAAGTTCAAGCCGTGGAATCGTAAGTTCCTTAATAGGGGCTATTCGACTTCTCGCGCTTACTAACTGAACCTTTACACCTTCGATGGTTTCAGCTCTTAAAAATGCACATGTGGCATAGGCTCTTTTACTAGCATCCGAAAAAACGTGGAGCACTACGGTATCTTCGTTTTCGTAATCAATATTTAACCAACGAGGAATTTCAATCTGAGATAGCAGAGGCAATTGGTTCAACCAAGTCCCAAACTGCTCACTTAGGGGAAGAGGAAGATCTTCTTCCCACTTAATCTTCTGGTTCCATGTTTCTTGCAAAATTAGCTTAGGAATTACAGTTATCGGTGCAGTAAAGCCAATGGGATCAAAACTTTTCTGGGTAATTGACAAAACTTTTCTTTTGGTAATAGGTTCCCTCAAGTTAAATGTTTCTTTGATCTTGCAACTCAAACTATCTTTTTCTAAATCCCATACTAATCCTAATACTGGGACAACTTTCGTCTTGCTCTCTATCTCATCGATCATGTCAATGCGAAAATTTGATCGGCAACATCTCAAATTGAAATGCCCTGAAGCCAAAATCAATCTTGCTTCTTGAACGAAATTTTCAGCTTCATCTACTTGATTTAAGCTAATTAACGAATTATCGAGGCAAAATGAATCTTTCAAAATATTAGAAGTTTCTACAAATTTTTCTGGGACTGTAGCCAAAAGGTGACTAAGTGTAGCGGCTAGCAGAAACGGACTTGATGTGAATCCAAAAACAACTCGGTTATGTCTGTAAATTTTAAACTTATGTTGATTATCGAACCATAGAAACCTTAAAAAATCTCTATCCTTTTCTGCTATTTTGATTTGACAAAAGGCCTTTTCGATGTCAGATGACACTCCTATGCGATATTTTCGAAAACGATTCAATATATGTGGAATAATTTCTATTAAATTTGGTCCTTTACTCAAACAATCATTGAGAGAGGGTGAATTCTTAGAACGTGCAGATGCATTGAAAACAGGCCTATCATTGTAGTTTCACTAGACTCTTTTATTACAGGTCTGTGTGACAAGTAGTGCACTCCTTCCTCCTTTTCCTCAGTTACTACCTCAATAATGTCCTTCGCTTCCCACTCACCAAATATTTCTTCTTAATCTTTTCTTCTGCGTGTGTTAATTAGTTTACTTTCGGTTTTGACGAGGTGTCTTTCTGCCATAGTACGGTTACTGGATAAGACGGATTTATCTAAAATAAAGGGTAAGGTTACTTCATAACTCCCTGAGCTATCCCGTTTTACACTTTTTAAGAAATGTTTTCGAGTTTCTTCTTCCAAGACACTTTTCGTTTTGTTTTCCTCGCTTGAAATCCCCAAAGTGTCTAAACGCCAAAGATTGGACAACTTTGTATCGGAAGCATGTAAGGATAAAGAAAGAACGGACAGGGAACTCGACGTATTCGCATTCTCTTTAATCTTGCCCATTAAAGTCCAGCCTAACTTGGTCTCAATGGCTACGTAATCCCCCGCAAAATGTTCAGTTCTTTCAGTGAACAATTGTGCTGCGGTATCCGCTCCTAACAGCATATGAATCTCTTCCGGATTTTCTTGAAACAGACAGAGATTTCCATTCGCATGATTGTCGTTGATTAGGATTCCCCTTTTTTCCATTACTTTAATTAACTTTTCGTCTTTGATCTTAGGCAGTGACGAACAAATTTTCCTCTGGTCTAGTGCTTCGATTTTACACCTGTACTTCCCATCTAAACTAGTTAAATCTATTTGATAAACTTCCGAAACTTCTACACCCCCAAATAACCCATGTTTAATTCTTTCAGTTCCTATCTTTTCTAATTTCAACGTTTTAGCAGCATATTGACTTATGTACGTGTTCTGACTTCCGGTGTCTATTAGCAATCTTAAATAACCCTTTAAGGTTTTCCCAGCTACCCCTACGACCAAAGTTTGTAAATAAACTTCAGAACGGTTACTTTGATTCGAAAGTACTTTATTTTCAACTTCCTGGACAGTTTTGATCGTTCCCTTTTTACTCTCGGAATTAATTCTGTTGCACATAATCGTAGAATGCTTAGAGTGACAATGGGAGCAAAAAATGTTAGAATCACAAAATTTGCTGATGTGACCCTTATTTTGTAAACACCTAAAACAAGTGCCATTTTTGCGTAGTATTTCAACCTTTTCGTCATTCGTTAGTTTCTGGGCAATAGGACATTTATGGCTTGAATAGGAAAAATCTCCGCAAAAAACACATGCCTTAATCAATTTTTCTTTAATACCCCTGGACACTAAATCAGAAGCAGAAGAAGCTTTCGTTTCTAATTTATTGCTCTTTCCATCACTGAAATGACGAGTGTTTATTTTCTGGACTGCATTTTCTGGACTGACGGCGCCCACTATTCGCTGTCGAATGCTCTGAATTCTTATTTATGACTTCCGCCCTTTCGCGTGAATCTAAACATTGAGCTATAATCAAGCACAGGCTTTTAATATTACAATACGCACTTCCATTACTCATTCTGTTAATCTCCAGCAAAATATCTTGGGGGAAGTGATTTCAGAATTATTGGACATAACACACTTGATAAATTCTCGAGAGACTGACCCAAATTTTCTAAACATCTTAATTCGATAGAAATATTATCATAAAATTTTCTAAAGGCGCGAACATCATTCGAGATTTTCAACGGTTTAGTGTTCAAAATGTTATTTATGTGAGTGTAAATGAGCACATCTGTTTTCGCAAATCTTTCTTTTAGAAGATCAATTGCGGAATCGTAATTAGCAGCAGTAATCGGTAATCCTTCGACTGTATTTAAAGCAGAACCACCTAAATGAGCTTTCAAATAATTAAATTTGTCTATTTTATCTAATGAATCATTTTTATGAATGGCAGACTCGAAACTGTTCCAAAAGGTTAGCCAGTTGTTTATATCTCCGTAAAATTTCGTTAAGGTAATTTAATTCGAACAGACTCGTTATGTTTTGGTTCGCTTTGACTGTCAGTACTGAACTGGTTATTTACTACCGTTTCAGTAGATTTGCGTTTTAATTCGTCGATTCTTTTGGAGGTACGGAAACTGCATTTAACGACCTTTTGGCGATATTCTTCAGTTTTTTGGAATTCAGCATCAAATTCTTCGACTTTAAAAAGAGGTTCTATTCTGTATCGATTCGAAATTATTCTTTAAAATTTCTAAATTTTCTTCCAAATCCTGAATTTTCGGATCAATTTCCGAAAGCTGCGATTCCAAATCTTTAAGCGATTTCGTTACTGATGTTCGGAGAGCTGCGCGCTTCTTTTTTAATTTATTTAAAATCTCTTCAGACATGTTCTTAACAGTTCAAAAATTCAAAAAGTAATCAATAATTGTATTCTTAATCTTTATTTTCTAATTTAAATTCTTATTCTTAGCTCGAGCGTCCGGGCAGGGATGCCAACAAATATTGTTGTATCTCTCAATAGAATTCTAAAAAGGTAAAAAGAAATCTCTTCCCTTTTCTTTCACCCGGGTGCCGAGCTTGTTCCATTCTAATTCTTATTCGATGAAATATCTAAATAATTCCAAGCTTTTGCATAAAGACTGACACTTCTGTATAAATAAAGATATTATATTTAGATACATTTATATACAATTATTAGATTACATGAAATTACGCGCTCTCCATCTAACAGTCATTCAAGTTCCGGTTCAGAGTTCTAATTTCGTTCTTACGTAGGATTATTCTCGAGTTTAGATGTAATGGTGCTGATAGTTCGGAGTTTAGATGTAGAGGCGCTGATAGTTCGTAGTTTAGATGCAACAGTTGTTATTGGTAATTACCAAGAATTATTGGTATTGGAATAAAAAAATTGCCCTTTGAGACCTTATTTTGGCCAACTTGTCTTTCCTAATCAAAGGTTTATTTTTAAATTGTTAATAGCGTCAGAGGAAATTTATTTTAAATTTTTGGAGGAAATTTCGCTAATTGCTTCTTCAATGAAGTGCGAGATATGTGGATAACAGATGAAGATGATTAAAAGAGCCGATTCAATTATGATTTCGATTTTTTTGTGGTATTTATCAATAAACAAGAGGTTAAATTACTCAAAAAAATGTAAGTACATATTTTTCTTTTATTTTATAATTGTATACTTCAATTTTTGTTAAAAAAATTAATACACTATTTTCAAAAATTGCTGAGATAAGTCTTGTCACATATGTTTTAATGTTAATTATATTTTATATAACGTATTTTAAAGTATTTGAATTTAATAATATTCTAATTCTTTTAAATGTTGGTAGGATGAATTTTAATTCGATATTCAATTTCAGTAATATTTTAATCTAATTAAACGTTGGCACAATGTTTTTATAGCGGTGTTTTTATTCTCTTTTTTTCTATATGAAAGTAATAATAGCCTTACTTTAGTATTTTATGCTCATAGTAAATGTATTTATTTATACTTGCCGTCTTAAAAAACGACAAAATGAATCCATTACTTTTAACGGTATTTATTTTTTTTTAAGTTTCGAATACTTTACTATGCGTAAAAACAGCGTTTTTCAAGATGGCTGACGATTGTAAAAATCGCGCCAACAATTGCGCCAACGCAAATCGCCAAAAATCCGTGCAACCGTCTACCAAAGTAGCAACATCTACTTTTAGTTTTAGATATATCTATGGTAACTGCAGCAGTCAAACAACATTTCTGGTTTTTTTTTTTTTTTTTTTTTTTTTTTTTTTGTAAATATACATACGTAGTATTTTAAGTGCGTAGGAGGAATCTGGTACCTTGAGTAGCTTGCAGTCGTAATGGCTGAGGGTTGAATGCATGCAGACAAAAATGACGAAACTGGTTTTTTTACGAATCACCAATCTTTATTTTCACACATATCCATTTAGTTTGGCAGAAATTTATTCATTCATAGTTAAATACAATAAATTTTATGTACATGGATTTTTAAACTAAGACGTAGGCATCTTAATCTGAGAAGCAAAGCAGGGCAAAAGATCTTAGCATGGTAGAAACTAGGGAAAGGAATGATGTTTTTTGTTTGGAAAGCAGTATTTATACTTAGTACATGCAGAAAGTACTCTAAAAAGGTAAAAAGCTATGATTGGTTAATTTTAGGTTGTTATGTAACATAGAATGATCTTGAATGTGGGAGAACAGGTGAATTTAGGGGGGAGAATACCAAATCTAGAATAGTTAATTTTGAGGTTGCCAATTATTTCTTAAAGCACCTGTCATATTTTGTTATATCCTACACACACACACACACACACATATATATATATATAAAATGTAAGGACTTTAAGAAGTGTCCTTGATCACTAAGCTGTTTGCACCTCTGACTTTTGGCTTAGTGTTGCAAAATAGAAACTGGTTGTATTTTAATCACTTTTGATTCATAACTGAATTTTGTATTACTTTCAAAGAAACTGAGCAAAATATTAGCATAATTATCATTTTTATTCTCTTTTTATTAATTTTTAAAAATATTTCATCAAATTATTATCATCTCTATTTTCTTTTAATATTTTTTCTTAATTTCCTGACAGAACCCATTAATTAAATATATAATTTGTTCTTTGCTGTCCTTCATATTCCATGCATTTATAGAATTGTCAAATTCCTTAATTTAATTTTCTTGTTCTAGAGTAAAAATTCCCTACCTGTAGTACACATACCTCTGGGAGTATAAAAATGCCGAATTGGGTATATGAAAATAATTATCAGTAACGATAGAAAACAATAATTAAAAAAAAAAGAGAAAAACAGTGTATACAGAAAAAATAAGTTTTTGATTGAATAAAAGGAAAAGTAATTCTGAGGATTTTGTACTAATCAAAATGCACACAAAAGCAATATAATTACATGTAACATGCTTTTCCTATCCCATTGGTATGTCTGAGTTTCTCTAGAGATCTCCTGTAACTACCTCTTTCCGGTTTTTTCACTGTATAAGAAAATCTAGTACTATTCGGTTTTGAGGGCCGTAAAAAATCGCCAAACTATTGTTGGTGCCAGTGCTGCCAAAAATAATTGTGGCAACCCTATAATTTAGATGAAAGGTTAATTTCATGTAATACTTTTTTATTATTATAATTTATATAGAAAGGGCTAAACATGACTGAATGGAAGCATAAGAGTAAATAACTATTTCAGATCATTATTATAATGTATATAAAAATTGCTAAACATAACTGAATGGATGCCTGCATCGCTATTTCGCTACCGACTTATCGCTAAAGCATAATTTGATCTCGTTGGTTGTTCAAACGTAGTTTTCTATAATGAATGATGCCTTTTCTTTGAAAATATTCTTGGTAAAGTGCATTCAGAGCGGGGACTTGGTGGATGAAGGTTCACCGTCGGAGATTGTGCCTGCCTCTCAGATCCGGTTAGCAAGTACGTCCGTCTCTTGTGGTTTGCCTGTGCGACCACGTGCTCATACGAATCTGATTGCATCAGCATTTTTCAATGCTATTTTGCGGTTGGTATTATTTGTGAAATGCTTATATGCTTTCACTATTTTATTATTTTATATTATTTTATGATTATTTTGGAAAATTTTGATTTTCACTACTACGTGTCTTGCCAAATTGCCTGATTGCTGGTATTGCGACTAAGGGGCGAATTCAACTGCAACGCTCTGATAAATTGCAAATGTTAGCTCGCAGGAGGCGTTCCTGCTATCGTCTGGTCGAACTATAAAGAATAGAAACTGGTTGTATTTTAATCACTTTTGATTCATAACTGAATTTTGTAATACTTTCAAAGAAACTGAGCAAAATATTAGCATAATTATCATTTTTATTCTCTTTTTATTAATTTTTAAAAATATTTCATCAAATTATTATCATCTCTATTTTCTTTTAATATTTTTTCTTAATTTCCTGACAGAACCCATTAATTAAATATATAATTTGTTCTTTGCTGTCCTTCATATTCCATGCATTTATAGAATTGTCAAACTATAAAGTCGAATTCAAATGCAACGCTTTACCGCTCTGAGAAAATTCCCTCCAAAGTAATCTAGAGCAACAGGTTGTGTGTAAAATATATTTTACTTTTCAGACAAAAATCCTTGCCTTTTTTAAACATAAACCACAATTTTTTCCCATTTTCAAATTACAGCATTTGGTTTTAATTCTTCTAATAGTAAGTTTAGTTTAAAATTCAAATTTGTGTCATATTTTTATTGTTCAATGCAGATGCATGATTCTTCAGTGACAGTAGGCATGTTTACCATATGAAAATTAACTAGTTCTTGAATTATATAGTAATTAATAAGCCCATCTATGTACAAGAAGATAAGCCTGCTGAACGCCGCTATCCCAGTCTCTCTTTAAATCCAGGTGAAAAAGCTAGCTGCATGAGTGTTTTCTTCATGTTTTCAATTTATAACATGAATACTAAGCTTTCCTTAGTCTTCCATGCAGGCATTCCTTCCCTTAGACATTCATTATGTGATGAAACAGTTAAAAGCAATTTTAAGATTTATATTGTACATCGTTGGGAAAATATATAAATGAAATTAAAGGTATTTCAATGTAATACATTAAATAAAAATTATATGAAACCCTGAATTACAGTAAGTGCTAATTCTAATATGATATTAATGTAATATATACATCCAGAGTAAAGATTAACTTCTAAATTATGCTTTGTGTTCTGCTCATTATATTGTGCATTTACAGTGCACTTTCTGCTTCTTAAGTGAAAATTTGGACCCATTCTCGTTTGATATCAGTTAAGTTCAGATTTATTTATTTCATAAAATTTCAAAAAACAATTTTTCGCTATTAAAAGCTACAAGTGCAGAAACAAAAGCTTAATTTCTTTACTGTAACTGTGTCATGCTTCTCTCTGCTGATAATGAAAGTCGTCTTTTAATAAGATTTCTTTCATTGCATATATTAATTATATCTTTTACCATACTTGTTGCCATCTTTCATTGTGCATTCTTCAATATTTTTTGGTACTTACATATTAACACAAACACCTGGATCAGTTTAGTGGTCTTTATAAATGAAAAGAGAAAAATACTTATCAGGAGAAGTACGTTGTTTTTGCAGCTTGCTTTTAGCATAACCAAACTATCAATATTTATCTAAGTTGGCAAAACGTTATCAACATATCAAAGGAAAAAACATTTAACAAATTTTTAAATGCTAATTTGAATTATTAAATAAAAATTATATGATAGTTTTAAAAAAATACATTTTCCACAAATTTTTTGTCTAACTTTTTAGCACTGTTCTTCACTGTTTGTGCCAAGTGATCTGTTTTCACTTAAAAAAAAATCAGAGAATTACATAAACTTGATACTGCATGCCTTGTCTATGTACCAAATTCATCTCATAGTTGTTTCCATTAGAAATTTTTGTACTAAAATATTCTGTTCCTGCAGATCTTTTAACACAGCTTCTTTTGATGGTAAGCTCCACAAGCAGTATTTTAAATCTGAAATTAATCTAAAACAACTATTTGTATCTAAAAACCATTGGAACTTGAAATACAACATAAGGAACACATATGAAAATGGTGACATTGCTTGAATGAAAAATTGTCATGAGCATGTTACCTGAAAAATTTTGATGCATAATCATTGCTAGAGTTTGGCGCGTTTTTGAAAATTTGGTAACTTTTATTAAGGTGGTTTCAATAATATGCAAATATCTTTTATTCTTATGATTGCTTCATTGTATACTTTTCCCGTTCTCTAGAGTGCAATAACTCTAGAGGAATGCAATGCTCCCTACAATATCACAAGTTTTCCAGCCAAATGCGGTATGCATTTCAAGTTTCTATACATTTATATAAATTTTAAGAGAGTAAAATATTGACAAAAACTGCATTAAGTTTTCAACTCTTGTTTTGTTTTTCATTAAAAATTTGATACCATTATGTATAATTAATTTTTTAATGTGAATGTTTTTAAGTATTTGTAGGATAAAGGCAAATTACACTTATTCATTCTGTCTTTGATATAATACATGTAGCTCTTTACCCGAAATCAGTGTTTGTCAAACTATTGTGCATAAGTTAGAAGTATGCATGTTTCTCTTAAGTCAGTTATGTTTCAGGAACTATCTTTAATGAATTGTATAGGAAGTTGTGGACGAGATGTTAGGTGTACAGGAACGTGGTACATTATAAACATGTATATTATAAACATGTATCTCATAGTATATAAACTCATAACTTTGATTATGCAGTATGCTTTGTATATTATTTCTGAAAGCATGTATATTTCAATCAAGATTGTTGAGGTTAATTGTGCTTCTTTTATGCTGTCTCTGAAAGCATGTATATTTCAGTCAAGATTGTTGAGCAAATTGTGCTTATTTTATGCTTTTTTCTTTTTTACATTAGAAAATTCCACACCTTTATCACGAGGAAATCTGTAATGGCATTTAGGAATGACAATTTGTATCTATTACATAAAATCTAATGTTTTCTGGATTCTTCTTTTCCTTTTCCTCCCAACAGAAAAACTTTAATGGTATAAATCAGCGGTTTTCAACCTTTTGACTATAGTGTACCATCTAAGCAAAAACTAAAAAACATTAATACCACCACTAATTTTACAATGATTATTTTTCAATTCCTCAATAGAAATATTAAAAACATATATATATATATTGCCATTTGCACACTCTTTGTATTAAATATGTACACATTAAAAACTATTAGATTAAAAACTGATGATTACTTAATTATTAAAATTAAATTAATTATTCACTTCATTATCAAAATTTCAGTTATAATACTTTAATATTTAATTTCTTTACGTCTGCTCTTATTTCATTTAATGGTAAATTAGGATCCACTTTTTATTTTGGTGAGTATTTATATTTCAAATTTAACATGGAAAAAATCATTTTTCACACAAACAGGTTGTGCGAAAAGACAATACAAATTTGATAGCTTTATTTGAAATGCCTTTAAATTCTTTTTTTTTTTTTTTTTTTTTTTTTCGGTTCAGCCAAAAGTTAACAAGTGTGTCATTTTCCAAATCTTCGAGTCAATTTCGATCAAAGGAAATTTCTATTAACTATTCTTTTCTTTATGAGATTTTTGAATTTAATAGTTAAAAGTACTTTGTTTCTTTGCGTACCACCAGCTGAGAACCGCTGGTATAAATTAATTATAACAGATGTAAATTAATATTTCTCATACAAAAGAGTTATTTCAATTCTTTATTGCGAACATTATATACAGAGTATGTCTTTTATTAAGAACAAGATTTTAAGAATTTAAAATAATAATCATTAAATCCTCTTGATCTATAAACAGTCTTAAAAATTATAAAGGGAAAAAAATGAAAGTTAAAGAAATCAATATTATGAATTGTTACTTTTTAGAGAAGTTTCATTGTTTAATTAATTACAAAAAGTGTTTTACATTATGAAATATAAAAATTAAGAATATTTGAATTTGAATGAATATTTTAAAATTTTCCCTCAGATAGAAGCTGAACTATTCGAAGCAGGAGACCGAAGAGAAAAAAGGAAAAGAGATGATATTACAGCTGCAGAAAAGGAAATAATTGAAACGCAGAAGAATATATTAATGTACTGTGTGAAATATGTGACTTTAATAAGCAATCAGTTGCAAAACAGACTGCTGTCAATGGAAAATCAAAATATAATTATTAATTTATTAAAAAAATAAATCATGCATTTCAAATATTACAGTGTTTTCATTCTTGTATGTATTTCTGCAGTGTGGGATTCATATTTTAACTGTAAAATTTATTACTTTCTTAATTTTATAAAATTTTGTGATTATAAAATTTATTTAAAAGAAATTCACAGATCCATTATATGACATAAACATTATAATATTTCTAATACCACTATTCTAAGTCACGTGAAAATATTCATGCATTTTACACAGCAATTATCTTTTTCCTGGAGGAAATAGGAATAAGACCTGTAAGAATTTTTAGTCAATGTAGTACAAATTTTAATTTTCAGACATAACACGAAATGAATTAAATTGTTTTTCAATTATGTTAATAAGTTATATGAATGAGATGTGGTATTAAAAATTTCATTTCTTTTTATCATTGAAGAAATAACATTCGATATCCTACAGCTCCATAACAATGGCAGATAAAATTGGCATTCTAATTTCGAAGTTCTAAAAATACAGAGTAACTTAAAGATGACAACTAGTATTAAAGTATGGCTAATGTCTAGTTTACAATAACAATGTTGAGTCGCCTACTACAAAATTAAGTGAATCAAACTGTATTTATTTTCCCCCTTCTCTTTTTTTTTTTTTTTTGGCTGAAAAACAATTTATTATACACTCATGATTTTACTTAAATGTATTTCTTTTAATTGCAAACCCACTGAGATAAGTATGCAGTAAGTTATTATAGTGAATACGTAATGATGATATAAATCTAAATTGAGCAAACAATCTTTTTCTTACTTTAATGTTTTAAAATCTAGAATTAAAGGAAAAATTATGTTCTTTAAATAATACAAGAGGATATGAAGGCATAAATCATAGGCTGTTTATTCTTTACATATTATGCTAATCAGGAATTGCAGCAAAACACTGCTTAATCGAAGAATGCGCTCACAGGAATGGTGGAGGAAAATTGAACTGTCCAATATTTGTTTTGCCCACCCCCAAGAAGCCTGGGTATACATAAACAGTATAGAGTGAAATAATTGTTTTTAGGAAACACATTTAAATATCTTTGACAGAATATGTCAGTTTTAATTTGTACTATAATAAATAAGCATGAAGTTCTTATGCTAAATGTGTATTGTCACATGGAAATTTTCTATCTTGTCTCACGGAAGGGGACGAACGGGAAACATTTTTCTTTTTGGAAGAAGCTGAATTTCGGTGCAGTAAATCTTATTGCTAAGTTTGAGATAAATTAAGTGCAATGCTAATTTATAGTGACTTACTATTGTAAATCATGACTGGCATACCAACACTGAAATATATATATATTGAGCCTATTAAGTTATTTCTGGTAGTCAAGAGTTTTTAAACATAAATGATGGAAACAAGAAATTCAGAGCGAAGAAAAATAATGATAAATCCTTTACAGTGACAAAGTTAAGCAGAAAAACCCGCAGGAAAATTTAACAGAAATCATTAACATTTTCAAAGATCAGAAAACCCTTTTTCTCTTGAAATCAATAACCACAATAGTTCAGAGAATTAAATCAGCTAAATCAAATATACAGAAACTTTGCCTAGCTTTTCAAGCCATTGAGATGATTCTGAACTGTGCAGATAAATATTAATTCACAGCTTCTCTCAAGACAAGCATAGCCGAGCGGCAGAAATTCTCAAGTTGCAGATCCTCACATCGTGGAGCCACGTTTACTTCTCTTCTAGAGACTCTGCACTAGGTGCAAAAAGTACGTTCCATCTTACTGGATTCAACTCATCATTAAAGACACCCTACTTATAATATATTGGTAAAGGCCGCACTAGGCCGATTGCCTCTTAATTGTGTTATGACATAGACATAGACAATAATGATAAAAGTTGTCAGTATGCATTTGAAACCAGGACAAATAAAATTATTTAGGATTATTACTATCAATTAAAATCATTTAGAGTTGTGAATTTAGTTACAGGTTCAAATATAAACCATGGCTTGTGGGTCCCCAAGAATATATTATGAAAGTAATTTTTTCATAATATATTCTTTATTATCCATGAAGGGGGTTTCACCTTTGCCAGAGGTTCATTGTTGCCCACTTTGGGTTTTTATTACTGAGCTTCAAAATTTAAAGATAATTCATTGTGCAATGCAATTTCAGCATGCACTTGCTGAAAACTTTCTGAAGGTACCAACTCATCATCTCAAACACATCAATCTCAGGATTTTCAACACAATACCTTAAGCATATATTATGTAAAATGGCCACCAAATATGACCATTTTACATATTTTGCTTTGTAAATACAATAGTGTTCCACCAGTATCGTGCAGTACCCTAAATCTTGATTTGATGTCTATAACTGCACGAACTTTTCTGTGCTTCTTATTATAGAGATATTCCATTTTGCAACTGCCATTTTGATACTGCCATTTTGTAAATTATTAAGATTAACTGCGCGTTTTGAATATTTAATTGGATAAAATTAAAAATATTTTGCGCGTTTGACTTTGGATATTTGGATCGGATAACACACGTAGTTACCCCCAAGCTTTCGCTTCAGGTGACTGTCAGGGGCCTCGTGTGTTCTTCGCCTGCACATCCGTCTGTGGAGAAGGCTGTCGAGCCAAGGCTCCATTCCGGGGTGCAGGACTCCATTTTTATGGGCGCTGGATTTTGGATTTGTTGCGTTTATTTCTGCGTAGCGGACCATGAAGAGGCTCGTGGAAATTTACACAAATCAGCTTAAGGAGTTAGATAAAATCAGAGAAAAAAATGATGGGAAATTATCTGATATTGAAAAAACATTTTACAATTTTTTGCTTAGCTCCCTTGAGATTGTGAATGCTTTAAAAGAACAAAGTAATAATGTCAATGATAACACACCTGCATCTAGCACAATTAAAACCTTTGATGAAAACAGCAGGGCCAGAAGTCCAATAAACTTACATGATGATCCCACTAACAGTACCGAGGAAAAAACACTTGATCAAGACACGAGTTCTGATGAAGAACCATTTAAACGCCGCAGAGGCGACCAGACCGTTAGAACAAAACTCACAAACCAAATGCTAAAAAAGTGAAACTCAGTACGCACACACAAATAATCTCACCGATCGTTGTGGCTAATAAAGCTTGTAATAGCACAAATGATCAAGAATCGATTAATAGTGTGCAAACATATTCAGAATCTAATCAGGATAATGAAACAGATAACAACACGGATACCAATGTATGCGAAACAGAAAATCAAGATAACCCAAATATCAGACGATAACAAATAATGAACGCACTGAAGGTAATACGCAAAATTCAGAGAGTAACACGCAATGAAAACTTCCACCACTAATTCTTAAAGAAAATGTCATGACTTGGGGAAATATCAAAAAAGTATTTCATGCCGAAAAATTCTCATTTATTGGACAAAACTTGAGGAACGATGTCATAAAAGTCATTGCAGGAGACGCTGAAAGTTATAGAGGCATGGTTAAAGTACTCAAAGAGCTCAAAGTTGAGCACCACTCCTATATATTGCCACAAGATAGAAACTTAAAAGTGGTCATAAATGGACTCACTACTACTTCAGATATAGAGTGGAAACGGAATTAGAGGAATTAAATTACAAAATTATTGAAATCAAACAAATGTCAAGACGACGAGGTGGGGAAGTCATCCCCCTCCCATTGTTTCTTGTAACATTACCAAAAACTGACGACTCGAAACGAATCTATAATGAATACAAACTCTGCGACATGAAAACCAAAGTAGTTGAGTATAAAGGCAGACAGGGACCCATACAGTGTTTTCGCTGTCAGGGCTTCAATCATACCCAAGCCGGATGCAATTATGCTCCGAAATGTGTCCGATGTGGCTGAGGCCATTCAATTAAAGAATGCCCTGACAGAAAAAATCCTGATAAGCCCCTAGTCTGTGCGAACTGCGGGGGACCCCACACATCTAGCTTTAAGGGTTGTGAAAAGTATCCCAAGAACAATAGCAACACAAATAATACTGTCAAAAACAAAACATACTCAAACCGTATTATAGAAGGTAAAAGTTATGCACAAGCCATATTATCAGAACTTTGCTAGATTAGCAAAAACAGTTTTTGCTAATCTAGCAAAGCTAGTAAAAATCATTAAAGGCGCTGGCTTCTTGCAACTAACACAACAAACAAAACAGACTATTCAAACCAATCCAGAAACTGCAAAAACACAGACTTTAGATCATGGACTAATACAGGAATAGTCGGGGTCCTTATTCAGTTCATGACCTGGACCGCGCATAGCGTCCAGAATAGAATTACGGAACTTCATAACTTTTTACTTGTGTATGATATTGACTTTGCACCCATCACAGAAACGTTTGCGACTCCCTGTTACAATATGAATATCGCAAACTATAGGTGTTACAGATGTGACAGATTGAGTGATAGAGGTGGGGGGGTCGCGATTTTTGTGAAAAGCTCCCTACAATCTTGCCTCATCAGCGAGGATCGCGATAACGGCTATGAAGCAGTTACAGCTTCTGTTCTATTTTCATATTATAGAGTTGTCTATTTTATTGCACTTTATAATCCCCGGAATAATCTACTTGACAAGGACAAATTAGCTGAGCTTCTCCCAAATAATAAACATATCATATTGGCTGGAGATCTGAACTCAAAAAATACAGAAACGGGCTGTCAAGAACCAACAACAATGGCGAAGTCCTGCTCGAGTTTATAAATAATTATCCTATTTATTTTTATGCACCTACAGACTATACCTACCTCCCAGATAATCCTAGAAGAGGAGACATTTTAAACATTGTGCTCACTAATACCGCCCTACCAATGTATTTAGACGTTAAATTTTAATTAACCTCCGACCATGTGCCGGTTATTGCTATTTCAGGTACCAACAGATGTGAAGATAACAAGTTTAAAAGAGTCATCGACTGGCAGCAATATTACACCCAATTGTTAGAGAACCCCCCAATTATCAGCTCACTTAAGAATAAAGATGACATTGAAAATGCGATTGAAATTCTCAACAATAGTATCCTCGGCGCATACAACACTGCTACCAAGAAAATCCCAGTTGATAGAGACAATTTCAGGTTACACAGAGAAATCAGAGATATGATTAAACAGAGAAACCGATTGAGAAAGAGGTGGCATATCTCTTGCGACCCAGGGGTCAAGAAAGAACTTAACAGACTTAATAATAAAATCAGAAGCAAAATTCGGAAACATCGGGATGAGGCCTGGAATAATAAAATTGAGAGTTTCAATGAATCTGGAAATGATTTCTGATCTTTCGCGAGAAACCTTAGACGCAAGCCCCCCTGCAATAAACCAATTTATAGCAACAGCTGAATCGCGCTCACTTACAAAGAAAAGGCCGGTCTTATGGCCTTAGAACAACAATTCGTGCCGAATCAAGACCTTTGTGACCCACTTTTCTCCTATAATACAAGGCAATTTATCAAAGACTGGTTGGAAGGACCCGGGGCCAAAAACCGCACTGAATATACATCACTGATGGAGGTAAGGAATATAATAAGAAAGTTGAAAAACCGGAAATCCCCTGGATATGGTGAAATTACGTGTATGTGTATGTGTATTGAGAATACGGCAAAGCACACTAGGGCTATCTGCCTAAGGGGAGGGATGCCTTTCGTGGAGGACTTTCTAAGGGAAACTGGCTCGTATACACGTTACACATGGGGAAAACCACGAAAACGCCCATGCAGCCAGCCCGTTCGCGGGATTCGAACCTCGGACCGAACTACCAGTGTTCAGCGATTTTACCGCTCGGCCGCTGGTGGGCGGTGAAATTACGAATGTTGCAATTAAGAATATGCCTCTTAACACGGCCACAAAATATGTTAGCATTCTCAATGCCTGCCTGGAAAATAACTATTTTCCCGAAAAATGGAAAAAGGCGAAAGTCATTCTTCTGCCAAAGCCGGGAAAAGATGTCACCAAACCGGAGGGATACCGACCGATTAGTCTACTCCCAGGACTGGGAAAGATATTCGAACGGGTCATCTATAAAAGAATTGAGCTGTATATGGATAAGCTCCAAATGGAACAATTTGGTTTCCGTAGAAATCTCTCAACGACAAAACAACTTGTTCGTCTATGTGAATTTATTGGATCTGCTTTTTTCAGACATCAAAGTGTTGCTTACTCATGCTAGACGTGGCGAAAACTTTCGACCGCGTCTGGCATGAGGGCCAGACTCAATCTCAAGCTCATCACACTTGACTTCAGCAGAGATCTCATCTTACTTATCAACTCCTTCATACGGAACCGCAAATTTTTTGTAAATTTTGGAAATGAACACTCTGAGACAAAGTATCTGAAAGCCGGAGTAGCACAAGGTTCTATTCTTTTTCCTATTTTATATCTATTTTACATTTACGATTTACATAACACTAGTGCTGACCTCAATACTTACCTCGGATGTTATGCTGATGACACCGCCCTTGCCGTGAAATCACATAGTCAAGAGCACACATTGGTAAAACTTCAAGAAAAAATTCCAGCCATCGAGGAATGGTGTACTAAATGGAGAATTGCAATTAACGGACGAAAATCCCAGTTAATTATCATCGGCAAAAAACACTCTAGAATCCCTATTGACAGGAAAATTAAAATCTTTAATGAAGAAGTACCACTAGTTAAGAAGGCTATATATCTTGGGGTGGTCTTAAACCACAGATTTACCTGGAAAGACCACATTCACACTATTAAATGGAAAACCTCTTATACTATCAAAAATCTCCTCCCACTAATAGGTAAAAGCTCCAGACTTGATCTTAGAAGAAAGAGGCACATCTATACGGCAATTATCAGACCAATTTTCTGTTACGCCTCTCCCGCTTGGGCTACCTACACTCAAAGTGACATGAAAAAACTTCAAGTTACGCAGAACAAGCTTCTCAGAGTAATTACTAATGCACGCATTTATGTTTCTAATGAGACCTTGCACAGAGACCTACGTATCGACAGAGTTGAAGAGTTCCTTCATAAGGCCAATAGAAAGTTTTTTGAAAAGGCGAGAAAATGTTCTCATATGCAACACTTCAAAGTGTTCGACTATAAGTTCGACTATAAGTTTTAGTGCTGTCCATGATTATGAATAAAAGTTTCCAATCAGTTTAATTTGCAATGAGTTGAACTAATATCTGGTGACCCGTGTTTTATTAGGAATGCTAATGTTTTAGTTTGACTTAAAACTGCAAACATGCCATGCCGACAAAATTATTGAGATGAATCCCCGGATGGAGCTTGCGAGTGTGGTCCAAGAAGCTGGCCCATATGATATGTTGCTAAAACGATTTCTTCACTTGAGCAACAAATTGCGACTCTGAGTGTTCAACACACGAGAGACAGACGACGAAGTCGAAGCCATCAAAGAAATAGGAGTCGCAGCAGATCCCGCAAGCGTTTTGACCCAGATGGAAAATACTGTTTTTTCCATTTCAAATTTGGGAAAAAATGCTACCCTGATAAATGCAAACCTCCCTGCAGTTGGAAGCAGCCGAAAAACTGCAACTAGCAATAGAATCAGCGGCAAGCCCTGCTGCTACTGGAAACAATTGCCGCAAATTTCGCCTTTTTATCAAAGACAGAAAAACAGGAATCAAATTTCTTATTGACAGCGGAGCAGATATCAGCTTGATTCCAGCTGATACGAAATCTAAAAGTACTTGCACTTCATACAAGCTATACGCAGCTAACGGAACTGAAATCCCAACGTTTGGAAGTAAGGTGTTGACTGTGGACCTCGGTCTACGTCGCCCATTCCAATGGCCATTCGTTGTAGCAAAAGTAAACAGAGGCATTTTAGGTGCCGATTTTCTGAATCAGTTTCACTTACTGCTTGACATTCGCCAGAGGAAATTAATTGATGGTGTGACAAATATGTTTGTACATAGTGATGTAATGTCAGTAACTGAAAATACTGCTATTAGCAGTGTGCAATTCTGTAAAATTTTCTGAGCTGTTGCGAAAGTACCCTGGTATTACGAAGCCCAATTCATTGAACACCAAAGTGAAACATAAGGTCCAGCACTATATTGCTACAAAAGGACAGCCAGTTTACTCTTGTGCTCGGCAGCTTGATGCTAAGTAACTGAATTTGGCAAAGCAAGAGTTTCAGTTCATGTTAGACAATGGTATAATCAGGCCATCTAAATCACAGTGGGCTAGTCCTCTGCATCTGGTTACAAAGAAAGATGGAACTTTAAGACCTTGTGGTGATTATAGACGTCTGAATGAGCAGACTATTCCGGACAGATACCCGATTCCTAGGATTGAGGATTTTCATTTAATCTTGAGTGGTAAAACAATTTTCTCAAAATTAGACCTATTCAAAACATACTATCTGATACCCATAGCTGAGGAGGATAAACCAAAAACAGCCATTATTACACCATTTGTACGAGTTTAACGTTATGAGTTTTGGTCTCCGAAATGCCCCCTCAACCTTTCAAAGATTTGTACACGAGGTGTTTCGAGAGCTTGATTTCTGTTTGCCTTATCTTGATGATGGCCTCGTCATCTGAGGATGAGCATAAAACACATCTGAGCTTAATTTTCGAAAGGCTTGATAAATATGGCCTATGCATAAATGTGTCAAAGTCCGTATTTGGAGTTAAAGAAATTGAGTTTTTGGGGTATCTCATTATGCCTTCTGGTTCGCAACCTCTGCCAAACAAAGTTAAAGCTATTCTTGATTATGAACTTCCATCCACTCTTCATGGCTTTAGAACGTTTTTAGGCATGGTAAATTTTTATAGGAGGTACTTGAAAGATACAGCTCAGACCCAGGCCATGCTACATGAAATGCTTAAGGGAGCAAAGAAAAAAATAAAAGTAAAGTACCTTGGACTGAAGAAAGCATAAAGCAATTTGAGAAGTGCAAAACTGACTTGGCTAATACAGCCCTCTTAAGTTATCTAAAGTCTGAATGTCCATTATCTCTGTGCATTGATGCCTCAGATTGGGCAATTGGTTCAGTTTTGCAACAGTATGAAGATGGTAACTGGAAACCAGTTGCCTTTTATTCAAAGAAGCTAAATGGGGCTCAAAGAAAATACAGGACATATGATCGTGAATTGCTTGGAATATATCTCTCTGTGAAGCAATTTAAATACATGATGGAAGGACGATATTTTCAAATTTTCACTGATCATAAACCACTGATTTTTGCATTGAAGCAAAAAAATGATAAAGCTTCACCTAGGCAGCTGCGTCAGTTACAGTACATCTCCCAGTTTACTACAAATATACAGCACATTAGTGGAAAGGACAATATTGTAGCAGATACTCTCTCCAGAATTGAAGAGAGATCTGTAATTGATTATGAAGAAATTGCAGAAAGAATTAATTGCAAGTAACACCTCATTAATTTTCAAGGAATATGTACTACAATCTAAAAATGTCCTATGGTGTGATACTTCAGCTAGCAATATTCGCCCATATGTACCTCAAAGTTTTCGCAAGAAACTTTTTGATCATATCCATGGTTTTGCACATCCTGGTGTCAGATCCACTGTAAAACAGATAACTGCCAGATTTGTATGGCCCAGGATGAAGAAACAAGCAAGTGATTGGGCTAGAACTTGTCTGCAGTGCCAGAAAGTTAAAGTAACAAGACGCACCAAATCGACCTTTGGTACATATCAAGAACCTGATGACAGATTTAGCATCATCCATATTGATTTGATTGGGCCTTTGACACCATCTAATGGTAAAATTTACTGTCTAACATGCATTGATAGATTTTCCTGTTGGATGGAGGTAGTTCCATTAGAAGAGATCACTGCAGAATTGGTGAGTAAAGCTTTTTATGACCATTGGGTGAGCAGATTTGGAGTGCCACAGTGTGTTGTAACTGACCAAGGTCGCCAGTTTACCTCCCAAATGTTTAAAAATCTTGCTGCTATTTGTAGTGCTAAACTTCTGCATACAACGCCCTATCATCCCCAATGTAATGGGAAAATTCACAGGACACTAAAGGCTGCAATAAAAGCTCACAATAATGTAAAATGGAGTGATATGCTACCCACTATTTTGTTGGGGTTTAAGAGCTGCTATCAGAGATGGTACAAACTATTCTGTTGCTCAAATGGTATATGGTACCAATATCAGACTGCCTGGTGAATTTTTTGAAAAACCCAGTGTCCACGTTGAACCTGACACATCTGTGTACACTCTTCAGCAGCAGATGTGCCTAGTAAAGCCAATGAAGTCTGCAGATACATGTCAATCTTATCAAAAAGTTTTTGTACATAGAGATTTAAGGACCTGTACTCATGTGTTCGTAAGAGTTGATCGGGTGAAAAAACCACTAGAGCCTGCATATGATGGCCCATTTCCTGTAGCAGAAAGACATGATAAATATTATTCTGTGCATATTAAAGGAAAAGATGTTAACATCTCTATTGATAGGCTGAAACCTGCTTACCTTATGAATGCAGATAGCATGCCAGAGCTACCGGATCAGCTTCTTGATGACGATGTCAATGGTGGATCCTCAAAGGAAATGCATCATAGTAATCTCCCAACAAACACTCGCTGTGGTAGAGAAATAAAATTTCCTGTTAGGTTTCGAACTTAAAACTAAATCACAACTCTTATTTCTTGTTACTGCAAATATTATTTTTCATGGTCTACTTCCCCAATTAATGCTAATGTCATGTCGTATTTACCTCCTTCACAATAATGTATACTGATTTTATAATTTCTAATTTATGTATCTTCTGTAATATACCAGAGTCGTAGTGGTGTAGATATTGAGCAATATATTACTGTTCATGAATATATTCAGATATACTTTCCATATTGTTTTTACTGTTCTAGAAATTTTTGCTTCAAATTCTATATGCTTGTATTAGCTGTAAGGGTTGGTATTATTGTGTTTTGGAATACAGTGTGTTTTTGCTTAGGCATAACATCTGCATTACCTCCTTAGAAGCTATCTTACAAATACAATTATTGTTTCAGTTAGACTATTTCAGTGCTATATAATTTAGTGCACATATATCTATGTATTATGAGATATGTCCTTTTCACTAATTTGTTAATGTTAAATTGCAGTATATTGAAAATTAAGAATTTGAGCTGTATGTAAATAAGTAGTATTTTAATCATGTTGGTTTATAGCAAATATAATTTCTATCCAGCTGCAGTTTAATGCAGTACTAATACCTGTTTTTCAGAAAACTAATAATTTTCAAAGAATATTAGTTGCTAAGGTGTATATTCAGGACAGTGTTGCATTGAGTCAGTCAGGAGTGAGTAAAATAAGAAAAGTGCATTTGGTGTTTTAAATACCTGCTATGAAATGTGAAAATTTTAGTAATACTGATCAGATTTTCACTGTTGTTAACTATTTTCCTGTCACTGAAAGCATAACACATTGAATTGTTCAGTTAAGCCCAGATATGGAGTATGTATGTATATATTAACTTTGAGACATAATAATGAAATGTATAATGAATGTATAGAATATTGAATGTGGTATCTACAATTATGTTGATTTCCAGCATGGAACAAAAAGATTAGTGATATATCTTGAAGTTCCGGCTACCTTAATTATTATTTGTATTTTAATTTGCTATAACCTTACAATTCAGAAGCAGATGCAAGCTTAGAAATTGATTCTTTTATACGTGAAGTGCATTTGGATCATGAGATGCAGTGATCATGTTATTCGATTATTGACTTTACCAATGCAATTTAAGTATCGTAACTTAGTTACTGGTGAGGGAGTAATGATGGAACACTTTGCATTTCACTATCGTGACAGTAGATGGCTGCACCAGTCCAATACATTGGATTTGAACTTAGCATTTCAGTGGCCTGGTGATAGCTCAGAAATTGGTAATCTAATCTAATCTAATCTAAGAAAATAAGCCGTACCGCCAAAATTGGCAAAAAAAATCAATTTAAATTATGAATGAAAAGTGTGTAGGGTTTATATTTATTTTAAATAACATTTATTTTAAGCTATCTTTCCTGTCAAGCCTTTACTTTCCCCTGGAATTGCCAATGCCAGAGTATGTAAATTTTAGTAGAACGCGCAGAGTATTCAAATTTTTAGCAGAAGTATTTTGAGTTAAATAGAAGGGAAACGAGTTTGTAGGTGTTCTTTCTTGATTCATGAGCGTGAAGGTTGCTAGGTAGAAATTTAAGAACCGCGCGTTTCGGCCTGTGTGCCTACTTCGGCAGTTAGTTGAATTCTTTCAACTTCTTATTCAGAAAGTTTGCTGAAATCTCAGCTGTATCTTAGAACGCGGTTAAGTTAGTCACGTTTATAGATCCTCGTAGGTAGTGACTTGTTATTTATTCATCCTGTTATTCATTTTTAGTTGTACTTTCCTATTTTTATTTAACCGCCGGGTCGGCGTAGTTTGTGAGCGTCAATTGAAACGCATCTGTAACTTCTAAAGTGGAATAAAAAGGGAGTTAAACCCTTCTTAAGAGTTTGTGTAATTTCCAGTTCATAGCAGTCACTACTACGTTTGTGGGCAAGTTGGGGCCACGCATCATCACATTGGCGCCCGAACACTTTACGAACTGAAATGGCCGAAAACTGGATGGAAGCTCCTGTACAAGTCCAACAACAAGAAATGGCGAACCAATTAGAAGGATTTGGATACCTGGTCCAGACGATGAGAGCATCAATAAAGCCAAACGTCAATTTCGACGGAAAAAATTCGGTGGCGATATTTTTAGAAGGTCTCGAAAATCATTTCCAGCTATACCCTGTGCCTGAAAGACAAAAAGTTGCCATTGCCACGTCTGCACTAAGAGGACAGGCCTCACTATGGTGGAAGAATATAGGCAAATTTTTATTAGGGGAATTCGGAGACCAAACATATACCTTTGAAAATTTCAAAAGATTATTATTAACCCTTAGCCTGTCGAGTAATTTTCTGCGAATCCCTTTAAAACTGTCGCTAGTTTTGGACCGAACTTCCCGTAAAATGTCGCGAAAATAACCCTAAACCTATGAAAATTGTCAAGCAGTTCTTTTGTTATTTCCCATCCCTCCAATAATTTTAGATCAATTGTTCCGCCTAAAAGAGATTGATTGCACTGTAAACATTAGTAGATGCGAACTGTCAAGAACATTGCGAATGAATAGCTTCTCTCTGACGGACCCTGGGAGTGCTCTAGGGTAATTGTCCACCAAATACTCGTCAACATTTCATGAGTAAACGGTATCAGAACTAAAAGGATATTCTTTCATACAAACATCTCATTTTCGAATAAATTGCTTTTAAAATTTGCCTGTTTTAATTTTTAATTTTTATGCATTTTATAACCAAATTACCCAGATTTCGAAGTCACTGATTTCATTGCAGATCGATTAAATTGCATTATAATTTATTAATAAAATCTGTATTAACTGGTACATGTTTCATTCCTTCTGTGACACTGTTACAACATTTAAATAGCATTATTTATTAGTTCTCTTGAATGTTACATTATTTTCCGAATTTTTTAGCATAAATTAAAAATCTTTAAAACATTAATCTTTTTCTATATTTTTTATTTGCATGCAAATAATAATTATCTTTTAACAGTTCTATAATTCCTTATAGATATATTCCTTTTTACCTTCTTATATTTTTAAGATGTTTAGCATAATATTCGAATAATTATTATAAAAAAATGGTGTTTTATGATTTCTGCAAATTTAATCAACGGAATATGATGTGACTTTTAAAACTGCTTTTTAAAGAAACTGATAGTGAAAAATAAGGTATATTTCAAACTTTAGGCTTCTCTCATGCTCAAATTCGAATCTTTTTCCGAAGGAATGGTGTTTTCTGGAAAATTATTTTTAATTTGTTTGTTTATAGTTGAAAAATTTATAGAAAAGAATTTTTAAACAAATTTAAATATTCACTAACTTTGTGACTTTGTGACTAAATGTCTAAAATTCAGTGTAAAGGAAAGCATTTTTAAAATTATACGTGGATTGCTGATTTGAAAGAGGATAGGTATTAAATATGACTTATTTAACGAAAACAAAGATTTGGATTATTTAAGGACAGTTGTTTGAATCTCAATGCAAACTATATCAGCTCCAAAATAATACACTCTTCTTTTTAAGGATTGCATTTTTAATGGTATTCTTGCAGAACTTAGAAATTCATGCAGCTTAGAAATTTATTATTAATTGACTGAGTTTATAAATTTTTACTTTTCTGCCACTGAAACACTAAACTTGATGTGAAATAGGATTAAAACATTACTTTTATAACTTATAAGGTATTTTCTCACTCCTTTCTTTAGACCTTCGTGGTGTAATCGTTAGCACATTGGGCGCGTATTCGAGAGTTCCAGGTTCGAGTCCTGGCTAGGGCATTGCACATTTTTCATGTTTCTTATTTCAAAAATAACCTAATGACTCTTCAGTGGCACTCGAACTAGAAAAGATGATGCATGATGATTCTTCACCATCCTGATATGGCGATTGGGTACTCTAATCCCCAGTCGCTCTTTAAAAGGGAGAGTACATAAGGTATTTTCCCCCTCCTTTCTTTATATCTTCGTGCTGTAATGGTTCTCACACACGGCGCGTATTTGAGAGGCCCAGGTTCAAGTCCTGGCTAGGACATGGCACATTTTTCATGTTTCTTACTTCAAAAATAACCGAATGACTCTCCAAACTGAAAGCTGCAAAGGAATTATGTAACATAATTAATATCATTATGCAATGTTTTATTATACATTATCTAAGTTATTATGCATGAACTAAACAATGTTGTTGTTTATTAACTCACATAAGTAATATAATCGTTCAATATGGTATTTTTGTATAGAAAAGTAAAGTATTATTGTAAAGAAAGTGTATTGTCGAATGTTTTGTAATAAAAAAAAGATTGCATTTAATAATTATGATAATGTGTTTAATAAAGGATATGAGTAATTAAATATATGTTATGGGATTCATTATCAGGGAGATATTTTTTTTTCTAGTGATAATTTTCCCAGTATTCATTTTTTGCAACATTAAGCTCTAAATAAATGTCTTGTTTGAATATAGCATTAAGTATTTACACCAAACTCCTAACCAAAGAAAATACCATACAAGGAAGAATCATTAACTTTTATTTAGAACAAATATTTTTATTATTTTAATGCTGTTAATAATTAATATATAAAAATAAATTAAGTTCACTATAGTGGATTGAATAAGTCTGCTGAACGTTGGTAGTTTGTGACGAGTTTGGGTCCTGGCAACCAAACTGGTTAACTGCTTGAGTCTTTAAGATTTTTCTCATGCGTAACCTGAATTTAAATCATTTTTATTTAGTTCAATTTCTATTCTTCCTTTCATTATTGAAGCGCGGAAATATCGGTTTTTTTTTTCTATTTTTCTATTGCAATTTATATTTCTGTTTTTCAGTACTTTTTCATTGTGAATTGAAACAGTAAAACTTTTAAAATCTTTCTTATTCTCCATTTATGTATTAGCAACAATTATTTTTAAAAATACCTCTACAGTTTTCTTATTTTAATAAATATTATTACAAAATGCATAGCTTATGATTTGATGAATAATTATACATAAATAATTACTTTATTAGTTACACTAAATTTTATCAACTTAATTTGATGTGAGATTTAAAGAAGTTAAATTTAAACAAAATTCAGAATTATAAATTAAGGAGATTAAAATATTTTCATGTATTTTTTTATACTGACAATTACGTCTTCTTTCAAAAAGAGGACTTTCTGTAGGAAACAAGAACAAATTAACCTTACATACGGGAAAAACAAACACGCTGGCATGCCATTCGCCTGGGTTTCAACCGAAAGTAAATCGAACTACCAGTATTCAACAATTCAACAGTCTTTAACTTTTCTTCTACTGATGAGGATTCGATCATGAGAAAAGTGCAGTATTTTTTAACATCCTCACAAAATCTCAAACAGTGAGCGTAGAGGGATTCTGACTCTCTTGCTTTCATGTTTCATTTGAAAAGTAAAAGCTGCAGCACTAGATGCTAGCAGACTAATACGAGTTTTATGTGAAAATCACTGAGTTAGTATGTAAATTGATTTTAAGCTTCAGAATAATAAGTACACTTGCAAAAACATTCATTGCATTATCGTATTTTCATAAGAGATAATTTTATCACGTTTCTTATAGTAATATTGTATTTTATTATTCTTGGGAAAAATGCCAAAAGAAATACATTGTTGCTTATGTTTTTTTTAAAGCTTTGAGAGAAATTATATAATTTTAAGTCATATTTGTACAGTTGTTTCAAGTCATATTTGGACAGTTGTACCATAGACGGCTTGAAAGCAAATAATTTTCGCGGTACAATAGTTGTACCAATAATCTATAAGGGAATAGATACTTTGATTTTACCGCCTGCTTTAGAAAGTTAACGTTACCATCATATCTTTGGCCAGGGCTGAGTTCATTTATGAGATTAAAATATCATGATTAAATAGTTCAGATATCAAATCGCGAAAACATTCACTTGCTACCGATTTCAGGACAATGGCAAGTTTATAACAATTTCAGCAAACGCGATGAAGAAAAGAAATTAACATTTTCGTTTAAATATAAAATATAATAATTATCTATTTTGATATTAACAAAAAAATTTAGTTTCTTCTATTGTCTTCTGATTTTTAAGAAAATAATCGCAAAAGTTAAGATAATCCCTACATGTTAACAAACAATTTTTTCCTTAAAGTGTCTCTTATATTGCATTTTCTTTTACTGTGGCAAAGCAAACTAAAGAGGTATGCTTTCGTGAAGAGCTTTCTAAGGGAAACTAGGTTATATCCTAGTTAAACATGGGAAAACTTCCAAAACACCCTTGCATCCAGCCTGTTTGCCGGGATTCGAAGCCGGATCGAACTACCAGGATTCAATGAACTTACCGCTCTGCCACTAGTTCGCCTTTTTACTCAAAGAACTAGATTTCTTTTGGAAAGTAATTTCATTTATGTTTTATTTTTCACCTAATTTAAATACTAGATTTGTTATTATTCTAATAAATTTCAAAAGTTAACGTAATTAGGAAATTTCATTAAGCGTTTAGTTTTCAGGATTTCTATTATCTCTTTCCAGTACTACATTTTTATATCTCTCTTTCCAAGAAAAGTGCTGCTTAAAGCGATCCATATGTAAGAAAAAAGTAAGAAACATTGTTTCTACAGAAGCAGTTAAAAGAATAAGTGAAATGCAGAAAATAGTAAACTTGGAAATTTGCGTATAAAATACGAACAGGGGCATATTTTGACAAATATAAAAATAAATACAGGAAATATGCAGAAGATCACTGCTAAAAATAATTTAATTATTTTGTAAAGAAAGTATATATTTAATAAATGATAACATGAACAGAAACTGCTCAAGAATACCTGCCTATGAAGACATGCTCAAGAATACCTGCTATTGTCGGCTCAGGCAAACTCGATGAGGTTCGCAAAACGGATGCCCGTGTGTAGACGCTATCCCGGCGTAATGATTCCGACTTTCGAATCTTTGTAATTTGTAATTAATAACAAAATGTGTAGATAAAAGTTGCTGGTTATATGCAAAATGCAAGTATTATAGTAATATAAAAATGCTAAATATTATTCTCATGACATAATTTTGGAAGTCACTGCTTTTGCATTTCTCTTCATAATTAATATTTTCTGTCTTGAAATATCTGTTGAATATCTATTTTTCTCATAAAACCTGTAGTGTTTCGAATTTTTTTAGGCTCTCTGTTTTATACTACTAATATGTCATTGTATTTGGAACTGTAATGGAAAAAAAATATGAAAAGGGCTGCATTACTTTTACGTTTTAATCTTATTTCTTAAGTGTAAATGTTTTCGTACAGCTTTCCTAAAATCAGTCCCGATCATATACAAAATCCATACTGTTAAAAATGGTTTACTGGGCTTGATTTACTTTGAATTATCTTTTCAATGAAAGCCACAACATCGAAATATACCAACTTTTCATTTTAAATCTGTTACGAGTTTGAATGTTTTTAGAATGCTGTGAACAAACAGAAACTGTTCTACGAATATCCTTACTTACAGAATATGTTGATAAGCATATCAGTTTTGAATGAAAATATTTTGTAAAAGCCACGAGTATGGCATTTTTATTTAAATGAACATTTGTACGATAATAAATATAAAAAATCTGATGTGTACAGCACATGACTTCCTTGTACAGAATATTAAATTATACGCATTTTTTCTTGCATTTCATTTAAACTTAATGGATTGAATTAAATCTACTTCGCCGACAGCGCATAAACCACAATAGAATAAATGCATTCTTTAAAATTCACTCTATTTTTTTACCATAGCGACACTCTGCCGCGAGGTTCACTTAACAGTATTATATTTCATTCATATTATAACTCAGAATGCACAAAATTTATATTATTTAAAGAATTATCTAATCGTTACCACATGTTCTATTCAAATACTATAATAAAGCTAGAACGATGTATAAAAGAAATTAAGCAAACAAAATAAAAAAAGAAACAGTTTTTCACAGACGATTGAGTACTTCTCATTGAATTAATTCAGTTCTCACTTCGCGACAAGGCAAAAATACCAAATATCTGTATTAAAAATTACGAAGTAAATCTGAAACACTTATTTCCTCGAAAAAATTCCAGAAAGGATTAAACATGATTTAATTCGCAATAATAAATGAAGGCGTTATCTTTGCTGTTGCGAAGATAAGTTTCTCTAGATTGGCAACAAATCCACTATTCTGCTGTTTCAAATGTAAACAAGCAATGACCACCATCAAAAACATTATTAGGCTTAGCGGCACTTAAACAACTTTAAAATTGTTGATTCTAAAAATATTGCATACAGATTTACTATAGGCATAAAAACCTTAACCGGAAGATAAGAACAACATAATTCAATCATTTTTAAAGCAAAAGATGTACAATTTACAAACATATAAGAGTAAAGAACCTCAGATCACTGAACCGGGTAACAGAGTGGATATATATATAAATATATTTATATACGTTTGGTGCGGCCGATTGCAACCAAAATACGCGGTGCATATCTACATGTCCTATATACTAGTTTCGATGGTTTTACCGAACCATCATTCTCAGCTGCAAAAGCGCAAATGAACGAGATAAGATATAATGAAAATTAGATTGTGAAAATTTGAAAATATAACGCTGATTTTAGTTGTTTGACTTCCAATTTAATGTTTGTTCGGCTTGTTATTGTATCTTAATTAAACAAAGCAATGTTGTTACTTATTAGCTTACAATATAATTTATTCAATATGGTATTTTTGTAAAGAAAGAGTGTTGCTGTACATTTGGTAAAGTATAAATAAGCATTTCATTTAATAATTATAAAAGTTATTAATTATTTAATAATTAATCATAAGAATATGAATAATTAAATATTTTTTCGGAGATATATTTTTCGGCGATATTTTTTTTCTATGGATCCCAGCATACATTTTTGAAGCATTATGCTCTAAATAAATGTCTTGTTTGAACATAGCATTTTTTGTTGACAAATCTCCAACCAAAGGAAATACCTTACTAGAGAGGATATTCAAACAAAATTTTTATTAGAATAAATATTTTCGTTATTTTAATACTACTAATAATATACAAACATTAGTTTAAGTTCACTATAGTTGAGTGAATAAGATTGCTAGATGTTGGTAGTTTGTTGTTGGCAACCGAACAGTTTAGCTGCTTGGGGTCTTTATGATTTTCCCGATGCGTAACGTGAATTCAAACCAATTTTACTTAGAAAATTGCCCACGAAGGTGTTCTCTTAAAGCAGATAACCCATGACTTCTTAAAAACTGTAAAATATAATCTGTGGATATTTTCCGTTATACGATAACACGAAGAAAATGATTTCCTATACGAAACATATGATCAGCGCTGTCATTGCCCGCCGTTTAATTAAATGCATCCATCTTATTCCTTACAATTAATTTTCCTTTTCAAAGAAAGATTGATTTCAGTAAAATGTACTATTTACAATGTGTCATTTTATTTTTCTCGTTTTTTATGCAAATATTCAAATTCAGATAGATATTGCGTAAGTTCAGAAAGCCAATTAGTCTCCAAGCGGTAAGATAGCTGAGCACCGGCAAATTCTAGCCGCTGCATGGGAGGTTTAGGGGTTTTTCATAAGTACAATTGATTGTGAATTAACAGTTTGTTTCGCACAAAAAAAATCTTCCCTGAAGACTTCCTTTCCCTTAGACAAATAGGTCCTGTGTGCTTCATCATAATCCAAAATCTTAAGCGTAAAAATCTTTTATCATAGCCGATGATGACGATAAAATATTTTCTATCTGATGTGTCAAGTTAGCATAATTGTATATTTCTAACGAAAATTGTTTGGCTCATGTTACCCTATAATGAAAAAAAAGATTCAAATCGGTTTTTAGCTTAAACAGTATTTTCATTATTAATTATATCACGAATTTTATCAATAGTATTCTTAGTATTAATTGCAGGCATGTATTCAAGAATATAATATACACAAAGCTGTGTCTAATGATTACGGCTAATTTTTATATAAAATTTTATATTATAAAAATGTAGGTTCATAGGTCAGCCATATTTGAAAGAGTACTTGTGTATTATAAGAAAAGAGAGAGAGAAATTTGAGAATAAAAAAATTTACCACGAAGTAATATAAAAATGCAATAGAATACAAAAGAGTACAATACTATTTCATGTTTTGTGGATATACTTGAAGATAGAAACATGTTTCAGCTGTATTCGTTCATCGGAGAAAAACTTTTTATATGAAGTTAATTTTTTCAAATCTTTCACTATATAAGTAATACAAAAGCAGTATAGGAATTTCTTTTCTTAATACCCAACCGAAGAGCTGAGGGGACGTACAATGATTAACATACAATGGGTGCCTTGAATTATTTTGCTTTACATGCAGTTTCCTTATATATGTAAAACAAAATAAACTTTCACCCATTCCAAGATTTCAAGAACTCACAGAGAGAGAGAGAGAGAGAGAAATATCTATAACAAATTTTATTGCTGTCTGACTGATTGCTTCGGGAGCAATAAGTCTTTCACCTCAAGCTTTCAAGCTTCAAGCAATTCAAATACGAACGCTTCTCAGCAAAGCCATTGGGACCGCATCTGCTTTGTTAAAGAAAACCTTTTGGGGGTAAAATCATCCACTTCATCGGGTTTTTCAAACAAAGCAGTCAGTGGTCCTGTTACTACCTGCTGACCTAGAGAAATTTCTCAGAAACTTTTGTTCGAAAAAAACGAGTTTTTATATTTTTAAGAATTTCCATTCTGACAGCAAGATTTTGTTATTTTTCATATATAGATGAAAAGAAACTAATTTGTTTTTAATAAAGAAGAAAAAAATTAATAAGCTTATTTAAATATTTTACACAGCACCGAGTAAGGAGACGAAATTTAATTTTCTTTACAAATATTTTTCTCAGACAATACTTTAGTGCTTTTCAAATTACGAGAATAGCGCGTTAGTGCATGCATTTTCAAATCAGATTTATTTAAATAATATATATGGATATGCCGAACAAGCACACTTTCGCACACATACACTGTATATTAGTACATACATAAAAATGAAATAAAATTTGAAAACAAGCAATTTAAAAACTACTGTATTGAAAAATTATTGAAAATTTGTTTTTACCTCATATTTTTTTTTTCGTTATATACATTTACTTCAGTTTTTTTAAATGCATTTACTTAATTTATTTTCTCATATGCATTTACTTAATTTTATTTTGTTATATGCATCTGTTAGTGTTTTTGAAAAATTTTTAGATTTTTTGAGTATGGCAAAGGAAACGAGATCTATCAGCCGAAGGCAATGAATGTCTCCATGGACGACTTTCTAAGTAAAACGTACTCATGTTCATGTTACACATAGAGGAAATCACAAAATTCAACCAGTTCGTATGTTTGGGTTCGAATATGAGTCGAAATAGTGATAATCAGATATCTTAGCGAGGAGGCCATTGATTGGGTTTGACAGATTTGGAATTTAATAAGTATAATATTATTAAACGAATCGGATTTATATAAACCAAATAAAATTCTTATATCGAACACAACTAAAACTCGATATAACTTACACTGATAAACTGATGTGTAATAACACTGATAAATTAAAATACTAAACGGAATATACATTAATTCTACATAGATAATTTTTTGTAATGTATTACGCTGGGAATGTCTGGCCGCAAAATCCTGATTATATATACCCTTATTTTAAGGTTATCACATATCTGATGGTTTATCTTTTACCTCAAAACACACAAAATTCAGTAAAATTAATAACTTTCCCTGTTGAAAATTCTCTGAATCTTTTCAAATATAAAAGCACACGCGCCAAGCAGTTTGCTTTAAATAAATATATGCAGCAACGAGAAGATGCGCTTTTGACAGCAACTCGTTTCAAAAATCGAAAATTTTTCTAAATGAAAGAAATTTGTCGCTTAAATTAATTTTTCATTAAACAAAAAAAAAAAAAAAAAAAAAAAAAAAAAAAAAAAAAAATAGAATCGCATATTATTTAAAGAATTTTGTTGATAATTCAGATTCTGAAAACAAGAACATTGTTGTTATAAAAAACAAAGAAAAAATAAGCAACATATTTCATTCAACGGGGGCCAACTTTGGCGCATGAACTTTTCAACATAAAAATATTTGAAGCATGTTATGGATAAAGGTTTATTTGATTATGGCAAAGTACTCAATGCTTATTTGCCTATGGTGAAGGATGCCTTCGTTCGACGACTGCCTAATGGAAATTGGCTTGCATACATGTTACACATATGGAAAACTAAGAATATCATCCTGGCAACAAGCCCGTTTGCCGGGATTCGAATCCCGGACAGAACCACCAGTTGTTCGGTTAGACTCCGCTCAGTCGCTGGTGGGCTGTCCGATAACGGAAAAGTTCAAAATTTCATATTAGAGGAAAAAGTGGTAGCATTGTATAATTTGAAGTTATTGCCATTTCAGTAATGTGAAGAGATTTCAAGAATGTTTAATTATTTTATTTAGCTTATGACAAACTAAATAAAATAATTAAACATTCTTGAAATCGCTTCTCTTAACATACTGGTAGTTTGACCTGCATTCAAACCCCCGTGAACAAGCTGATTGCATGGGCGTTTTTATGGTTTTAACTTTTTGTAGTGCGAGATTGTTTCCCTTAGAAAATCTGTCACGAAAGCATACCGACCCTTAGACAGATCGCCTTCACGTGCTTAATAATCTAACAAGCCAAACCAAACACAACCCGAGCGAGGACTCGTAGTTAAGGCATGTCATAATGAAAAACTAACAGAAATTGGCTCATTTTCACATTAAACATGGGCAGCAAAAATTCGCTAAAACTGGTATGCAGGCAATCCATTCGTCAGGATTTGAACCCGCTTCAAACAATTAGTATTCAACGATTTTACCGCTACTTCGTTGGCGGCCTTTTGTAGTATCTATAAGAAAAGTAATCGCAAAGACACAATCTTTGCGTACCGACGGATGAATTAAGTTCGGAATTTAAAGAATAACTTTCATTCGTGTTATTGCTGTTAGCATTGACACTTGGACAGATGTTAATTTATTTTAAATTCTTTTAACGTAATTAATTTATATCTTTAGGTGTTGGTGTATTTAATTTAATTATGGCAAAGCACACGAGGGCTATCTGCCTAAGGGAAGGGATGCCTTCGTGGAGGACGTTCTAAGGGAAACTAGCTCGTATACACGTTACACATGGGGAAAACCACGAAAACGACCATGCAGCCAGCCCGTTCGCAGGATTCGAACCTCGGACCGAACTACCAGTGTTCAGCGACTTTAACGCTCGGCCGCTCTTATATCTTTAGGTAATTGATCTTCTGACTGTAATTTTTTGTGCGGAGTATATTTAACACTTCCGTACACTAACTGTTTTAATTAATTTACACTCCATTAATTTTAAGAGATTTTATATCGATAGATTTCTTTCCAAAAATGTTTCAAGGATTACATATTTTTTTCTTTAGATTTCAAAACATTTTGGATTTAAAATCTTAATAAAATTTTTAAAACAAATATTTCTAGAAATTCCTTCGGCGTATTCATTTATTCCATTTAGTTAAAGTTTCAAATAGAATATCTTCCTTTCAACATTCATATAATTTTTATATGTCAGTTCGCCATTTGTACGGAGCATAGAGCCACACATACGAGTACAAAACTCAGGCATGCTGAAAGCACAGTTTTAACATTTAAGAATGTAAAAAGAAGAATATACCATTATAATAACGCGCATTTGAAATACGAAGACAAACAAGAAAGCTGGTTGCAACATTTTATATTTTTTCCTGACGAATCATAAATTGTAATCATTTTTCAATACAAAAATAAAATATTCAATTCTATAACATATAGGCATAAAGGAGTCCTCCGTTACAATTCTTATTTTTTCTTGTTTCTACTAAAATTCGGCAATGTACTATAACAACGTCGGATCCTGTTTGACTTTCATTTGTATAAAGTACCACAAGGCAAACAGTTGTAAAACGATTTATCTTCTTTCGCAAACTTTTAGTCGGCACACAGATAATACATACCTGCTGTCTGACAAAGATACTTCACTCTAAGGACTTTTTTCTAAAGTGCTCTTTTCAAAGAGACTTCACACCCTATTAAGACCTTTGTGTCAACTGACAGCCGCCTGCAGAAAGGTAGGGGAAGGAAGACCAGATCGCGTCGTCTAAACACGTCTTAAGCAATCTTCGCGAAATTCAGGCTTCGTGTATACACGTCTTAAGCATTTTTCGTGCGATTTGAAATTCGTGTAAAGACGTCTTAAGCATTTTTAAAGATATTCCAAAAACGTTTAAACACGTCTTAAGCAGTTAAAGGGTTAAAGGCCTTCCCCATAGTGAAAGACCGTGCAAAGCTAGAAGCCGAGCTATATAGTCTTTATCAACGAAATATAGAAGAGTTGACGGACTTTATTCTGCGAAAAATTAAGCTGACGGATATGCTGTATGGGAAGAAACTCGACGTGGAGATTATTGGAATAATCTTACCAAGATTGCTAACTGCTGTCCAAGATTACTTCGAAATTCGAAACCCAAGCACCTTGCAGGAACTCTTCGAGTTGGCAGTCAAGTTCCAAAATCGCAGAATAGCGGAAAAAGCCAGAGGGGCATCGTATTCTCAAGGTCTCCGAAGGCAAGCCTCAAATGAACAGACCAGAAACACTTATGGGGGAAAGAGCTATCAAGCTAACTCATCGAAGCTCGAAGGTCAAGGTCCAAAAAGGAAATTTGAAAACAACCGTCCGCGTACCCAGAGGGCAGAAGTTGAAAGGAAAGTTTTAAACGAGTAGAGGGGCCTGTAAAAGCGAGGGTCCACACCCCGGAAGTTTCGAAAAAACCCTCAAGAAGATACCTAAATACGGTCCTGGTAAAGAACTCACAATTACCGATTATACAAGTCCTGGTTGGCGATGTACCAGTAGAAGCCCTCATCGATACAGAGGCAGAAGGTAATTTTATGAGTGATACATTTTTTAAGAAGAATTTTAATAGGTTACGATTATTTAAAAATAAAAACACAGAAATCATAGCAGCGCAAGGAAAAACTTGTCAATGTATTGGGAAATTATCATTACAAATACAGGTAAAAGCTGAAAGCCTTAAAGTACTAATTTTTGTGGTAAAAAATTTGCACTTATTTTAGTCCACTTATTTTAGGCATGGAGTTTTTAAAGGCCTCGAAGGCCAAACAGAATTTTCAGAAAAATTCTATTATGCTGGAAATGGATCGGAGGGTGGTGGAGCCAGTGGAACAACCGCAAGTCGACCTTAGCCATTTGAATGATCATGAAAGCCAAGCCATCCAGCAAGTGGTGAGTACTTTTTCGAACTTGTTTTTAGAACGGCCTGGTAATTGTCAAATTGTTACGCATGATATACAGTTAACTGCCGACAAACCCTGTAGGACTAAACCTTACCGGTATGATAAACAGAAAGAGCAAATTATCGAAGAACACATTCAGGAAATGTTGAAGAACCACATAATAACGCCCATAAATAGTGAGTACGCGAGTCCAGTCGTACTATGTAGGAAAAAGAATGAGTTCCCTCCTTCGGATAAAACGGCTTGGAGGTTTGCTATCGATTACAGAAAGCTTAATAGTGTTACTAAGTTCCCAGTTTACCTTTTGCCGGTTATAGAGGAAATTATTAGAAAGATTAAGTCTACGAGATACAAGACTACGTTCGACTTAACGTCTGCTACTATCAGATAGCTATGAGACCCGAAGACATACATAAAACCGCGTTTATCACATAATCGGGAACTTATGCATTTTTACGCATGCCCTTTGGGTTGTGTGGGCCCCATCAACATTCCAGAGAGCTATGGACATTGTTCTAAAGCCTGTCCTAGGAAAATTGACTTTAATCTATCTAGATGATATAATTATAACGAGTAGTGCTTTGGAACAACATATTAAAGATTTATAAGAGGTTTTTAAATTATTAAAAGAGGCCGGTTAATTAACGCATCAAAATGCAAGTTCGCGACTAAAGAACTTAAATATCTGGGTTACAAAATTTTGCAAAAGGATATAGAAACTCAGGATTCAAAAATAAAAGCCATCAAGAATTTCCTACCTCCCAACACCACCAAGAAACTTTCTTCTTTCCTTGGGTTATGTTCTTATTATCGGTCGTTCATAAAAGATTTTGCGAACATTGTTGAACCCTTGTTAGTAATTAAAAGAAAGAAAAGTAAATTTACGTGGACAGCAGAAGCAAATATTGCATTTGAAAGGTTAAAAGAAGCACTCATCAATGGCCCTGTTTTGAAATTCCCGGAAGGGGACGAAAACCTGGAAATTGCAGCAGATGCCTCGTACTATGCCGTAGGTGCGGTTTTCATGCAAAATGGCCATCCTTTGGCATTTTTTAGTAAAACTTTAAACTCTACACAAAGGAATTATATAGCTACAGAGAGAGAAACATTAGCCGTATTAATGGCTGTACACAAACTGAGTTTATTCGGCAAAGCGCCAGTAACAGTCTTTTCGGATCATGCGGCTGTTGGTAGACTTTACTCGGGAAAAAACTTAACGCCCAGGTTAATAAGATGGGCTTTAAAACTTCAAGAGTATAACCTAATAATTAAATATAAACCGGGTAAGGAAAACAATGTTGCTGACGCACTATCTCATATAAAACTGGACGATGAAGGCAATGAACTAATAATTAAATATAACCTAATAATTAAATATAAACCGGGTAAGGAAAACAATGTTGCTGACGCACTATCTCATATAAAACTGGACGATGAAGGCAATGAACTCATATGCGCTGTGTTGACTTCAAAAATTTTAGATTCTAGAGAAACAATTATTGCTGAATTGAAAGCTGATCCTGAATTTGGAAGTATCTATGCGTATTTGAAAGACCCCGAAAGCTTTGAACACACAGATATCGATTCAATAAGAAGTAGAGCAGAAAACTATGAAATAATAGATAAATTATTATTTTATACGAAAACAACAAACGAAAATTTTGAATTTAAGCTAGTCATCCCACCCTCGCTTCGATTAAGCATTTTGAAGGAATTACACGACGCGAAAACAGCGGGTCATCTAGGGGTCAGAAAGACTTTAAAAAGGGTACGCGAGGCGGTATATTTCCCGCAATTATACATAATAGTAACTGCGTATGTCAGGTCCTGCAATCAATGTCAGTTAATAAATGATATTAATTACAGCCCGGCCGGGTACTTAAATAGCATTCGCGCTACATTTCCGAATGAAATTTTAGGCATAGATCTTCTTGGTCCTTTCCCCCGGAGTGAGATAAATAAAAATTGTTTTCTTTTAGTAATTGTAGATCATTTTTCAAAATGGGCAGAAATTGTTCCACTTAAACGCGCGTAAGCCAAACCAGTCGCAGATGCATTCTTACACAGATACATTTTAAAATACGGTGCACTGATAAAAGTCATTAGCGATATCGGTAAACAATTCGTTAACCAAATATTTGAAAACATTTGCACTGGACTTGGCATACGCCATATCAAAATGGTTCCGTATAGACCACAGGTAAACATCGCAGAAAGAGTTAATAAAAATATTGTAAAAATCATTCGAAGTTATTGTTAGCACACATCACAAGCGCTGGGATGGCTACATAAATGAGTTAGCTTATGCTTTAAGAACAGCAAATCATGATACTACGGGGAAAACTCCAGCAGAATTATTTTTAGGACGGAAGTTAATTACGCCACTAGATAAATTATTCTTTGTACAACAAAGGGAGCAAGAATTCAAACAAAAAGATGTACAAAAACTCATTGATCAGGCGGTTAAAAGTTCGGATACGGCAAGAAATAGACAGAAATTGTACTATGATCGAAAACGCCGTGAAGCAGATTTTAAAGTTGGGGATAAAGTGTTAAAGCAGAAATTTTTTTTATCAAGTGCCCCAGAAAATTTTACTGCAAAGTTGGCTCCAATATTTGAAGGCCCCCTATGTAATTCAGGAAATTAAGGGAGTCGTATTGTATCTTAAGAACGAGAGAGGGGAAATCTGTAAAGCAAGTCCCGACCAGGTGAAAAAATATTATAATCAAAATGATTTTGAAATTCTTAAAAGTTTCTTGCAGGACTCAAGCGCAAAAGAAGTGGAAGGTCCAGAAATAACGCCACCCGCTCCACCACCCAAGAAGCAGAGAAAAGAAGAGGAACCTAGCCCTTCTACAAGTCATGCTACGGTCCCGAAAAGAAGAAAGGAAAATATTCAGACTCCAGCATTTAAGAAATACAAGAAAGCAACGCCGCCGTGTAAAGAATCTTTGATAAAGAGGAAAAGACCAGTTGCAACGTCCCGCAGTAGAAATTCTGCGTAGAGGAAACCACTTCCAGGGCCAGATAGTCAGGAGCAAACAAGGCCGTCGTTCACGAGAACAAAAAGACAGAAGAAGGAACGAAAATACCTCCATTAACAGAAGAAATTCAAGCACGATTCCAGACCGGAGGCCGCCAAGACCAGCCGTCCAGGGAAAAAACGGAAAAGACAGGAACTCGAAGACTTCCACTCCAAGCGGCCGGCGTACAGAGGGCGAAAAAGAAAAATCACCATGGACGAAACTCGAAGAACCCAAAGGAGACGATTGACTTCTATGAATTCCATAACGTGGGATCAGTTCTGCCAGAAGAGGATGTCGGAGTTCCAATCATCGAAAACTCAAAGATAAGTTCAAATCTTCTATAATTTTTTTTTTTTTTTTTTTGTTCCGAAATGTTATGCGTAAATACGAAGTTCTATGTTTTGACGGAAGTCAATTTGTTTCGGTTGAGACTTAGTTTTGTTTTACTTTATTTAGCTAAGGCAAAAGTATTATTTTCTTTAAGTGTAAAATCTAAGTGCAAGCAGTTCCTGTTGGTCGAAAGACTAATTCTGTTATGTTAAAGCCAAAATTTGGCCGAAAGTAAAATAACTTCGTATTCTTGTATTAATGAGAAATTTAGTTTCAGTGCCGCCAGCTTGGCGATGAAAGCGTGAAGTAAAAATTTTATTTTTATCTTATTCATTGTATGGTAAATTTTAAAAATCATATGCATTAGAATTTTGTAAATATACGTAAATACTTGAGAGTTATGTAAAAGTAGAATTTAGTCTAGAAGCATAAAAGTTTAAACGCAAAAAGTAAATACACGGAAGAAATGAATTCAAATTTAAGTATTAAACTGTAGATAAAATCGAAGAGAGAAGAGCTTTAGAGCGAAAGCCTGCATGTCTAAAGATGAATGAGGGGGAATTAGAATGAATGTGTTTTGTAGGGTTCTCCACCTATACTTGAATTTTAAGAATGTTAAACATAGCTCATTTAGTTTCAGTATGTCGATTAAGGTGTGTATATTTGGTCGTTGAATTCTAACAAATCATTGTGGTTAGGGTAAGTGTTGTAATACTAAAACACGAATATTTCCGTTTGACACCACACATGGTAGAGAACCAGGGTAAAGTTAAATTCATGTTTGAATACTTGAATGAATGTGAATTAAGCAGTTAAAGAAAATAAAACGATCGAAAACGAAAACTTTATCCAGTGTTAAGAAAGTGTAAATTATAATGTATTTAGGAGATACTGATACTTATTCCTTCCAGATGCTGGAAGGAAGAGAAAAGATTGATTGCTGAAGACCAGGAAAGGTTCCTCTAAGAAGAGATGGTAAAATTATGTATCTACAGAAATTTATTCTAATTTTTGAGAAAACAGTTTGTTTTATGTAAACGAGGCTCTTCAGTTTTAGTTCAGAATGTGGAAACGTTTCCAACAGGTCGTTTCTAGGACCTGCTTCCAAGTTTACCAAATTCTGGCAGCGGCAAATGTAGGGTTTATATTTATTTTAACTAACATTTATTTTAAGCTATCTTTCCTGTCAAACCTTTACTTTCCCCTGGAATTGCCAATGCCAGAGTATGTAAATTTTAGTAGAACGCGCAGAGTATTCAAATTTTTAGCAGAAGTATTTTGAGTTAAATAGAAGGGAAAGGAGTTTGTAGGTGTTCTTTCTTGATTCACGAGCGTGAAGGTTGCTAGGTAGAAATTTAAGAACCGCGCGTTTCGGCCTGTGTGCCTACTTCGGCAGTTAGTTGAATTCTTTCAACTTCTTATTCAGAAAGTTTGCTGAAATCTCAGCTGTATCTTAGAACGCGGTTAAGTTAGTCACGTTTATAGATCCTCGTAGGTAGTGACTTGTTATTTATTCATCCTGTTATTCATTTTTAGTTGTACTTTCCTATTTTTATTTAACCGCCGGGTCGGCGTAGTTTGTGAGCGTCAATTGAAACGCATCTGTAACTTCTAAAGTGGAATAAAAAGGGAGTTAAACCCTTCTTAAGAGTTTGTGTAATTTCCAGTTCATAGCAGTCACTACTACGGTTGCGGGCAGGTTGGGGCCACACAACATCACAAGTGTAATAATTATTTGTTATTGCTAATAACTGTAATAATGTGTATTAAATTTTTTAAAATTAAGTGTGTGAATTTTCAGAATTTTTTTTTTTTTTTTTTGCTGTGTTATGGTTTTTAAATTTTCATATGTAACTGTAACATTGACTAAAGAGTTTTGTTGACCATGTGGTTGTTCGTTCACCATGTGCTGGTGTTGCATGTGCTGAAGGTGGAAGTATTTTTCTGTATAAGTTTTAGTGCTGTTCATGATTATGAATAAAAGTTTCCAATCAGTTTAATTTCCAATGAGTTGAACTAATATATGGAACATTTGTCATAAAGAACACAGTTCTTTGCTAAAAATCATCTGTTATGCTCATTATTGCTTTTGTTATTATATGAAGCGCCATCTATTGGCCGTTTTAAACATTTTTTTTTGTGTTTTCAATGAAACCCCATGATATTTCAAGAATGTATGTTAGTTTCTAATCTCTTTACCTACATTATTCAGTGAATTATTCAAATTTCAAATGTTAACGTACTTTTTGGTCACCCTGTATTTGGGATATTGTAACGAACGAAAGTGCCACAAAATATTCGGATGCTAAAACTAGACTATTGCGTTTATTTAAGGAAAGTGAAAATGTGCATAGTATAAGCGTTTGATTACTGGTATTGAGCATGGCTTTATGAAACCAAGCCATCTTTTGCAGAAACTGAGATCAGTTGATACTAACGATAGTGTCTGAAAATTTAATTAATACATAATGGCTTCAGAAGCTACCTGAGTAAAACGTTTACTGTTATTAGTTAGTGATGAAAATATAACCAAGTTAACGTCTATGCCAGATAAAATCCGTGATATGAATCAGAATTATTTAGTGATAATGCATCTTTAGTTTCCGTAAGTGATTTGTTGCAAAAAAAATTGCCTCTTTTAAAAAAATAGACTCGAATTTCACGTAATTCCTCTTCACGATCTAGTAAACGAGATGATTCAAATGCTAAATTTTATTTCTATCACTCTCGATTTGGAGCAAAGTGCATTCCAAAGAAATGGCGGCCTCTGTGTGCATAGGTAAACAACTATTCCAAAAGCCAGGTAAAATCGAATCTGCAGTATGTTCAGCGGCAAACTCTTCCGCGGAAATTATGAAGCATCAGGGGCGTAGCTAGAGGGGGGTATCTGTCCCCGAGCGCTGAATCCAAGGTGCGCCAAACTGGTGTTACGACATTTTAGAATTAAATGTTTTCCATCCTTGGCAAGCAGTAGTGGGTGCGAAATCTTCAGTTGTTCCTGGGGGCTGAAAACCCTAGCTACGACTCTGTGAAGCATTGTCGAAAATTTCGTTTACTCGTTCGTGACCAAACTCTAATTTGCACTTTCTTGTCGATAGCAGATCTGATGTAAGCATAATTCCTGGTAATACTCAGAATAAATATAAAACTAAATACAAACTGTATGCAGCTAACAGCACAGCTATTTCCCCGTATGGCATAAAATCCCTAAAGGCCCGTCCACACGAGTACGCTCGAACGTAGTTGACGAACGCGCTTTTACGTTACCAGCGTAAAAACGAGTACGCTTGCGAAGAGTGCGTTTAACCAATAGAATTATTTTGCGCAAAAATCACGTGACGCTGTAATATAGCGTGAACAGAACTGTATGATATTACTTCGCTGTGCTTCTGTATGTTTGCGGCAAGGTGTCCGAATCAGATGATTTTTTTTTTATATAGCTGAAACTTTACTATTAAGTGCAATTATTAAGCAGAGGCAAAACCGCAAAAAATGACAAGAATGAGTCCGAAAGATTTATTTAGAGTTACCTGTTCAAAGAGGTGTTTTTTTTTTTTTTTTTTTTTACTGCCTCGTTTGCGAAATGAATATCCGGAATTATTAAATTCCTACTATTAGCTCACACTCTCCCTATATCTTGCTCAAATTTTCAGTACATAAAATGCTTTTTATTCATCCACTCAAGTTCAAATACAATTTTTTAAACTTGTAGTGAAAGACAATTGATGCTAATACAGTTTTTTCACATATTAAAATTTTTAATTAAAAAAAATTCTGTTTGTATTTTTATTTATTTACATAGCGTATTCGGAAACTAACTACCGTTTCATTCTAGCGCTGTCGCAGCGTTGTGGTAGGCGCCCGCGCATACGCACTAGTCTTTCTTGTTCACTGACTTTCAATTGTCGCCATTTTGGTTCCTCTATGTTGTGTTTTCAGTTTGCTGTGCATATTCAAAATGTTTAAGGCAATTAGTTCTCCCGCTGACTGTGAGATTCGTGCCGTGATTAAATTTTTGAACGCGAGGAATGTTAAACCGGCCGAAATTTATCGTCAAGTGACAGAAGTTTACTGTGAATACGCGATAAGTGATGGAATGGTGAGAAAGTGGGTAAGAATGTTTAATGCAGGTCGAACAAATGTCCACGCCGAGGCTCGGAGTGGTCGGCCTTCTGTTGTCACCGATGATTTGGTAAGGAAAGTTGATGAAGCAATTCATGAGAACAGACGCTTCACAATGACAACTCTTTCAGAGGCTTTTCCACAAATTTCACGTACTGTTTTGTTCGAAATTGTGTCTGACCGCTTGAATTATCGCAAACTGTGTTCCCGATGGGTTCCAAAAATGCTCACTGATGTTCACAAAACAAAGCGACTTGGTGGTGCCCTGACATTTCTCACGCGGTACAGTGATGAGGAAGAAAACTTTTTAAACCAAATTGTGACAGGTGATGAAACTTGGGTGTGTCATTTCACACCAGAATCGAAACAACAATCGATGGAGTGGAGACACACTCATTCTCCGAAAAAACAAAAGTTCAAAGTGACAATGTCATCACAAAAAATCATGCGCACTGTCTTCTGGGATAGGAAAGGCGTTTTGCTTACTGAATTTCTTCCCAGAGGTGAAACCATTAATGCGGCACGATATTGTGAGACTTTAACAAAACTAAGGCGTGCCATTCAAAACAAACGAAGAGGAATGCTCAGTAAAGGAATTGTGTTGCTCCATGACAATGCTCGGCCCCATACTGCTGGTATCACTCAATCGTTAATTCGACAGTTTCATTGGGAGCAGTTCAATCACCCGCCGTACAGCCCGGACTTGGCGCCGTCTGACTATCACTTGTTCCTGCACATGAAGCGCGAGCTTGGTGGTAAGCGCTTTGGATCTGACGATGACACGAAAAATGCTGTGGAGTCGTGGTTATCGAAACTGGCGGGAAGTTTTTTTGACGAAGGTATACAAAAACTGGTCACCCGCTATGACAAGTGTTTGATCATTGGCGGAAACTATGTTGAAAAATAGTTTAAGACATGTATTTTCATGTAAAAATAAAATTGGATTCGAAAAAATTGTTTTACTATTTTTTTTTCAAAACGGTACTTAATTTCCGAATACGCCTCGTATTTATTTATTTATTTGTATTTTTTAAATTTTTAAGTAGGAATTGACTTAATTTTTTTTTTTTTTTTTTTTTTGCATATTACTTGTTTTTTAATTACTTCAGGATGAGTATCGACCAGTTTGACAGACTTGCAGATTCTATATTGTATGAAAATTAGGATTTATAAAATTGGTTTGGAATACAGTATATAAAGAGAATTAAATTACTTAATTCTCTATATACACCATCCACCATATAATAAAACCAACTTCATATTTTTTAACTCCCCCTCCGTTGGTCTTTTGTTTTTCTTTTTATTTATTTTTGAATTTTGAATAAGGTTCAAACTTTGTACAGTTTATGAGAAATTATGTGCATGATAAAATATGCAATAAAGTAAAAATAAAGAGAGAATTTATAGATGATATATGATAAAGAGATGCAGATATATTATTACATAAGGATTTCTATTTGCAATGCACATTTTTAAACTAAATTAAAAACAATAATAATAATGAATAAAATAAGAAGTGAAAACAATAATTATAGGTAAAATAAGAATATAATGATTCATGATTAAATATAAGAAACACGTTTCAAAATGAGAAAAGCTAACCGAATTATATGCTGTCTACGAGTGAGGTTTGAACTCGCCACCTTTGCATTTGCAAAGCAGCGCGCCGACCACTCAACTATCTGTGATAGCAGTGTTCGTGAAAAATAATGTAACAAGTAGAAGTCGCTGCAAAGGTAATTAAATTTCAACAAATGATTGCTGTATGACACAAGTTGTAACTTTCCTCCAAAATTTCGTAATTGTATTTTATTGAATACTCTTTGACAGTCAACTGCTTTATTTTAGAAGTTGTTATATTGCTGAAGTTAGTTTTTGGTGTACTTAATATTGGGATATTTATAGAGCTTTTTATTACACATGATGTAGCCAATATTTATAATAATTAAAGAGAATTTTGTAAGGCAGAAACTTTGATTTCGTAGAAACTGTAATTTATTTAGGTTTCCTTTACTTACGATGTTATAAATAGGTGAAGCATATGGATATACCGGTCGGATCATTGCTTTATAAATATACAGTTTTCCCGTTTAATAAGAATTTTAAATTTATACCAATATATACGGTTTGAGAAATCTGAAGATTGCGTGAACAATGCTGATAATTTTATTGCTCTATACAGTTATGGTATTTCTAAGCAAAAACTCATCTCTGTGTGGTTCTGACAAAGAATTTGTAAGGGAGAAGAACGAAAGGTCCCATAAACATAATGTAAAACGGTTCGATCGTTGCATTCATCTCCTCTAGCCTAGTCTGAGCGAAGCAGTGAAGCAATGTCGCAGGGTGCAAGTGAAATTCGCTCACGAATAATTCGTTTTAATAAAATTCTCTGCTTCGAATTAATTTTCGATTTATACGCTTCTTTAATCTCCTAAGCTGTAGCATATTTTAAAGATACGTTTTATAATTTTCGAACTTTATATTTCATAAAATTAATATCCGAAATTAGGCTTTGATTTTAAGTAATTACTACTACAATAGATCTGGATAACTTTGGATACTGACTTGGAAAGCTACTTAAAATTTCTTACTAAAGTTTTTTCTAATAATTCATAGCTTTAATTTTCTTTTCCTTGGATATATCTAAGTACCTTTTCTAATAATAAATTACTGATTTATTACTTAGCAGCTTTAGCGCAAATTTTAGGCATTTTAAATTACTCATTATTATTTTTACTTAGAAATTTTTAAAAATATACTATTAATACAATAGTATTAAACAGGAAATGAAAACTATTGTGAAAAACTAAACAGAAGGAAAATTTTATATTTTGGAAATGAAAACTATTGTGAAAAACTAAACAGAAGGAAAATTTTATATTTTGGAAATGAAAACTATGTGAAAACAGGAAATGAAAACTATTGTGAAAAACTTATCAGAAGAAAATTTTATTTTTTGACAGGAGAAAATTTAAAATGCTAATCAGCAATTAAATTCATCTCTTATAAAAATTAGCTAAATATTAAATATATGTAGAAGATTTTTTAAGTGAAGACAACACAATTAAAATAATGAAAAAAAATTATTTATATGCAAACAATTTCATATTAAATACACATAATTTTTATATCATGACAAAAGAAATCACCACATGATTATTCCTTTTTCATGTAAGACTTGAAAAAATCATGAAAATATGGTATTTTTAGATTTAAAATTAAAACAAATTTTACAGTTAATGAATTTTTTTAAATTAAACTATAACAAAAATGATTTGATGAAACATTCCCTTTACATTTTATTTTAACTAATATTAGATTACAGCTTATGGAATATATCATATTACTATTCTGAAATAAAGAATCTTTTTCAAAAATTCATATTTTTTGTCATATTTATATATATAATTATAAATGTATCATTTCAGTTTTTTTACAACTACATTTAGTGAAAATATTCTTGAACTATTAAAAATAATTAAATTTCCTTTATTCTAAAATGATTACACATTAAAAGATTGCTAACTAAAATAACATTTTTAACATTAAATGAATAAAAATTAATTTTCCAGAAATATTTCTAAATTAGATTGCTTATTATGCATCAAAAGTTGCTTTACATATAAAACTAAAATAGTTAAAAGACAAATAAAAGGCTTGGGAAGCTGAAAAATTATACACAGTACTGAAATTAACATTTTTATGACATATTTTTAGCACAAAATTTATCAGAGATTTCTTCGACTACCTTATTTTTACATACCTTTCACATTTGAAATTTTCTTCATCGATCATCTTTGGAGAATCCATCTTTGAAAATATACGATTTCCACGATCAAAACAACAATTCAATATGTCACTTCAAGAAACAGTCAGATGTGTTGGTCTGCAGATCATCAGAGCGCATGCGCAAATGAATAAACCAGACTTGGGTTTGCCCTTGTGAAGGTTGCCTTTTTGATATACACAGACCAAGCCAGACCGGGTTTCCGCTTAGCGTTGCTGTGCTGTCGAAGCTTTATTTCTCCTCCCTTACAAATTCTTTGGTTCTGACGCCATATTGAAACGGGTAAGCAAGAAGGTTTTCTGATTATGACACGTGATAAGAACTCGGTCGGCTATGGGCTATACGCGCGCGTCGCGGGCGAAAAAGCTGAACAGCAGCGTACTCAGTTTTACGTCTTCTGCGTCACGCGAATTTACGCCAGCGTCAAAAAAAGTTGCGTCAACTACGTCCTCGTGTGGACGGGCCTTAACGTGCTAAACGCGTGGCGTTTTAAAAAAATCGGCTTTGACCACGCCGAGCTCCTTGGAGTAAACACGCTGCGCGTGAATCTGCGCAAATGATCAGGGAGGAATCAGGAGGAAACTAGTATCTGAGGGGCTAGACGCTTGTCTGGGGCCAGGCCAAAGAAAGTCTATCTAAAGAAGGAAAGGCTCCATAGACGTAATGTAAACCAGTTTGTCTTCTACGCCGCTAGAAAGAAGAGAGACAATTCGCCAAGGGATTTGGCGATGGAACCTGTTGGCGAGAATTTCCCCCTTTTCCTCTGGCCGAGATTTTCCACCTTCGCCACGTGTACAGGAAATTGAGGAACATGGGTTAAGATGAATCGTTCTTTGACTTTTCGCGATAATTTAAACTCGAATTTTCGTGCTTTTTTGTTTTACTAGTTGAACTTGTATTATCCATATCGCAGTTTGATGTCTGATTTTATATCTGTCAATATGTAGGAAAAAAAATGGAGTAACATAGCTTTAAACTCTTGATAAACGTGATCGTCGAACCTGTTCGAACTTCGACATCAGTAACTATGGGCGCTTTTCGGCGATAGATATTTCACGCATGCGCAGCTGTGTCCCTTTTCGTTTGGAGGGAGCCATTCCTGCTGCTGCGAAGCTTTCCTTCTTACAAGCATAGTCTTTGGCAAGGCGCTTGTGCTTTTACCTCTTCTCCCAATTGGCAACGCTTTGTGAACCGGGAAGTTGTGTTTAGATTTTTACAGGCGTCTCAAGACCAGAAGAGGAAAATGCGTAACCTAATGCTGATTGGTTATTAAAGGTCACGTGGTTTTCTTTACTTTGGACGTCAGCATTAACACTAGAACTTAGCTGTGTAAGTTTACCACTTTTGGCGAAAATTTAATATTTAGAATCGCCAAAATAAAAACGCCATATCACAGTTGCTAGTTGCATCGTTTGTGATGAATTACCAAAATAATTCATTAGTAAGATGGGGTATATTAAAAGGAGCAACAGTTTGCTTAAAAATTTACATTAAGGTTCAGAAGTGGTGTAAGTTTTTTCAAAGTGAGCCAGAGTCAGGCCGAAATGTTAACACATTTTGTTTATTTAACACTGTTTATATTATATTGTAGTTCATATGTTTGCGATGTGCTGTTTACCACTTTTTGAGATGAATATATTTCAGAGACTAAAATCATATTTTGATGTTCAAAGTAAAGATATGATCACATTAAAATGGAATATATAACGCATTTTATAACATATGAAATTATTTGCATGCATTTCTCCGATCATAACTAAAGAATTATAAAACAAAATTAAGAATTCAAGTGTGAACAGGCATACCAAACAGTATATTTGAAGTACTATATTACACAGGAATTATATAGAAATTGATTTGAAATAACTGTTTTGGGTTTGTATTAGAATAAGTTGCAATGACAGGAATATTATGGTAATGCCATTGTGAATTAAAGTATATTTCTGCTAACTTTTATTTTGCAACTGATGTCAAAATTAAAATTGCTATATTTTATAACTGCAAACTGGTTTAATAGTTATAAGTGTATCTACTTATAATTTCCATTAGAATATCATTTATGTTATTGATAATTTGTCAGTATGTTTTCTCATGTTAAGGAATTACATATTATTTACTATTTTGAAGATACAACTTTTGTACCTTTTTTTTTTTTTTCAAATCCATTTCACTTAATAAATAATGTGAGGCATTTCAATATATATTCTTTCACAAGATATTTTGGCCCTGTTCTGTTATCGGAACCAGATTCAGAAATGTATATATCAGGGTTGGCCAAACTTCATTTCGGTAAGCACGTAAAAGCCACAAGTTCATATTTACATCATTACAGAAGTAGTGGAGGAGGTTTAAAATAGAAAGAAATCTCTGATAACTTTGTAAAAAGAGTCTAAACTAATTAATTACTTCCTTTTGGATACTGAATAGTTTTAGTTTACCATATTTTATATGCATGAGCCGCACAAATTGCCTGCAAGAGCCGTATAAGGCTCGCGAGCCGCACATTGGCCACAATTGATATATATATTTTGCATGTGCAAAATATATATGTATGAATACACACACAAATAGACATGCACATGTATATACATACATACAATAAATCCTCATAACAGAAGAGTATCAATATTTCTAGCAGCTACTTTCTTAATTTTGCATGAAGTTATCCTGGTTATGAAATCTCATTTTCATATTTGTTCAACTACCTTTCTTCTATAATTCAAGGTAATTTCATATGTTGTATGAAAATTAAAAGCAGTTTTATAGAGTGTTCGTAAGATTATTCTTTATCTTCACCTGTGATTTTTTAATATTGTGAATTCATTGTATTCCTGATTACTTGTATTTACATTCCACAATAAAATATGAGCATATAAAAAGTGTGGTTTCATTTTGGCATGAATGTAACTTCAGTACTTGGTTTAAATTTCATAAAACTTTCCTGAGTCAATAGGTGTTTTTCTAAAATTAATACCATAAATACTTAAATATACACTTATGCATTATTTCGTTTAGCCTGTTTATATTATAGACTTTTAAAAATTTAGTAGCTTATTCATATTCAGTTCTTGTTCTTCATTTTTAATCTAACTGATATGCAGTTTGAAGTTTGCTCACATGGTATCAAGCTTGTAACAAATTGGTTAAATGTGGTACTTTATGGTGTATTTTCAGGAAAAGCAGCTACAGGTTTTATAATCGTAAATACTTTTCACAGTTATATATACAGAAGTGTTTGTGCTCCGGGGAAACGCCGGAATTCCGGGGATTTTGAACTTCGATTCCCGGAAATTCCGGGGATCGTTGTTCAAAAGGAAGTAGGAATAATAATGAATTATTTATTTTGATCTGGGTAATTTTGTTTGCTTTGAAAGCAGAAAACGCAAGGTCAGTGTGTGTGGTGAAAACTTTTCCTTTCTTTCTCCAAAGGCAGTGATAATGCGTGAAAAGGGGGAAAAAACTTCTTTTTTGTTCTTTCCTTATTGCGAGTTATGACTCATTACCCCGGTTCTCGGACATTCTCTTCTGGATTCTTTTCGGCAAGTAGGGCTTCGTTCGACCAGATGTGCGATCACGTGACTCTGAGTTCAAAGGTCTTATCTCTCCTGGCGTAGTGCCAATAAGTAGAGAAGGGGGATTTTTCGCCGTATTAGCTATTTGTCATTGATCGCTTCTCAACTTTTTTTTCTCCACTGTGTAAAATTTTCGTTTCATTTATTGATGCACGTGTAAATTTTCCGTTTCGTTTATTCAAAAATCATCCAATAGCAAAAGAATTCCAAATTTCTCTGATGAAAGCGTATACTAATACAGCACAGCATATGAAACAGAAATTACCCCTTAAAAATTCATATCTAATTAGTTTTACAGCATTAGATCCAGAGCTAAGAGGTAAAACCAAAAGAGGTACAATATTAGCTTTTGAAAAATTATCATCTTTTATGTCCCATATTTTTAGTGATAATGAAAAGTCAAAAGTAGAAGCTGAAATAAGGTAAAGAGTGATATTGATATCACCAAAGAAATGCTCTACACATCTGATGAAAGTGGAAATCAAGTCAAGTATACAATTGATAAATATTGGTCTAAAGTTTTTAATTTAAAAGATGATTTCACAAATGATTATAAGTATCCTACATTGGCTAAATTGGTCAAAGCCTGGCTTAGCTGCTTCCATGGCCCATTAGTGGAAAGTGCATTCAACTTAATGGATACACTTGTCACTGACTATAGAACCTCTCTTAAGATTGATTCCCTAGATGCAGTGCAGACTATTAAATATGATTTAATGGCTTCTAAAGAAACCTCATGTGAAAAATATGGCTCAAAAAATCCAATGACTGATCCAATTCACAAAGATCTCTTACTGAATATGAACAGAAGTTGGAAAACATATCAAGAGGACTTAAAAACATGTATTTCAGATGAGTCACCTATAAAAGTCTCTGAAAAACCTTCTACATTAGCAGAAAAGCAAACTGCTTCTACCTTTGCATGTGCAGTTCTCGAAATTTCTTCAACTGTAAATGAGGAAAATAAAAGTCAACCTTCCTGCAATTATGAAGTTCACCACAAAAGAAAGACAAGCCCACAAACATCAGAAAATAAAAAAAAGCAGCTGAAATTAGATAATTTTTTTTAAAAGAATTAATTCAGGTAGTTTAAAATATTTACATAAAATGTAGTAGTTTATATGTTTGAAAATTTATTGTTATTAATTTTGCAAAAAAAGTAATTCATTGAACTTTTATAATTAGGTCATTCAATACTTCATAATTGTAATTTTTCATTTCTCTCCCCCCCCCCTTCTCGAAACTCCAAAATGTCGGTTAGTAAGTCCGTAAAAGTTTCAGGGGATTTTTTAGGGTCCCACAAACACCCCTGTATATCTTTAAATTATAATGTTTTTAAAATGTAGGGTTATGAAAACTATGTCAGTGCTTGCATTGTTATAGTATTCTATATTAAAAATTAGTCAACTTTTTATATAAACCAACAGATTTTTAACATCTGAGATAAGTATGAGTAGTGTGCTCTCTAAATTTTTTATCGCTTAATATTCAAATTTGGCATCTTCGCTTATTTGTTATCTGATGAAGGTTTTTACTTGTTTCATCCTCGTTATTCTCCATAATACAAATGAAATAGTTAAAAATTATCTTTCAAAAAATTAGCAAAAATATACAAATTTTATTCAGCTTTATTTTCCTAAAATAAACACTTGCCTTTATGCTGGAAATAAAGCAAAGATAGCAAATTTTCGTTATTTCATATAGCCCACCAGAGGCCGAGCGGTTAAGACACTGAACACTGGTAGTTCGGTCTGAGGTTCGAATCCCGCGAACGTGCTGGCTGCATGGGCGTTTTCATGGTTTTTCCCATGTGTAACATGTATACGAGCCAGTTTCCCTTAGAAAGTCATCCACGAAGGCATCCCTTCCCTTAGGCAGATAGCCATAATTAAATAAACCAAACCAAAACCATTATTGATCTTCATCAGTAACTAATAATAATATATGTAAAACAATAATAATAATTCATAATAAATTCTCCTGGTCAAAAGACAAAAAAAAAAAAGTTAAAGGGAGACATTGAAACCAAATTATGAGCCATACTGTGCACTTTTATAACAACTTTTCCATATTAAGGAACAAGTAGTACAACAAATTATACATGGCAGTAGATAAAAAAAAATAAGTTGCATTTTTTGTTAAATTTTTATAAGACATTAGAATAAAAATATACAAATTGCACCCACACAGAAAAATAATCTTGGTTGTTAAAACTATAGTGTTCTGAAATTATAAGTTTTATAGTAATTAATGTATGCTAATTTTTTCAAATAAATGTATATTTGTGTGCTGAAACAGCTTAAATTAATAATACCATATATATGGTGTTTTTTCAAATAAATGTGTGTGCTGAAATAGCTTTAATGAATAACACCGTATTCATTAAGCTATTTAATTTGAATATAAAAATTTTAAGGGCTATATACAGAAGTCACGTAATATATTTTGCTTATTTATAATTGAACTAAAGAACAAAATAAGGAAAAGATCATTACAAACCTTGCTTTTTATGGAACTCCAAGTTTCACACATTTTATCATGTTATTATAATTATGGCGAGTGTTTAATCTTAAATCTTAAAGTGACTTAAAACTCACTTAAAAGTGAGATCTTAAATCTCCTGTGGTGAGAAACAGTTCTAGACATCCTACTTCACTGAATTTAATATTTTTTCACTTTACATTATGAATGCATATTCTGTGTTTGCTTAAAATTGATGACGAATATGGCGTAACTTTAGCGACGGTATATTTGTGCATATGTTTATGTGCTTTTAAATATCTCATCACATAGAAAGACACACTGCAAGATTTGCATTATGTTTAAATATCTATATAATATGGATATGTTTAAATATCCATCTCAGTAATAAAAGCAAAAAGAAAGAAAGCGAAGTGCAAGCTCTTTGATTTAAACAAACTGCTAACAATTGACGAGATACGCAGTTGGAGGAGAACTAGAAATAGAGCCAAAAACATTTCAGGACTGTCATGTGATATAGTTAATGACAGTAAAGATAAGCATTTTACATTATCTATCTTGAGATGCCTGTTGCAGCATGGCTCTAGAAACTTCTGGATGAATTGGTCACAGGGCTTCGAAAATAGGTTTTCGTGTCATAACGAACTTTGCATTTATCTTGCATAACGCATCCTGCAGAGTATAAATATGGGTCTGAGAGTTTGCTTGTGAATCAGGTGCCAGACTTTGCAGTTAGCTGAATTACAAGTTAGTGTTTATCCTGAGAAAGTGATTTAGGAATCTGAGAAGTGATCCTTGATTTGTTTTCAGCCATTTTTGTTCTGTGTGTAATAGTATTGTGCCTATTCTCCTAATAAATTGTTCATACCATCCTGCTTATCTGGACTCATTATTTAAAGAAACATCAACAATCCTATCACCTAACTGGGCAATGATTACGTATATGATAAATGTGTAATTCACATTTACAGTAGAATAGTTATTATAAAACATGACTTTGTAAATAGATTTAATATATGTGTAGATTAAGTATAGGATAAATGCATAGCTTAGATATAGTAGAATCTAAGCTATGCATCCTTTAGATTATCCTAAAATTAATCCTTTAGAATTAATGCTCAGACCAAAATCCCTCTTAATGTTATGCAGGTCTTTTCTCGTTATTAACTGTTTTGTTTCAATATCATCTCTCGAAGAGAATCTTGCATCTTGCAAAATTCGTTTCTCTTCCACCTCCTGCAATAATTTACCTGAAATAATTTAAAAAGATAATTAGGAGATAAAAATTATATATACTATAAGCAAAATAAAGTTTTTCATTTATATGAACTTGAAAAGAAAATTTTATATTATTTTATACCTACTAAATATTAATTCCATGCAAACAATGGTATGATATTAGAATATCAGCTTGCAACTGAAATTTTTTTTTTAATGAACACGAATACAATCATTGCCCTAATCAATTATTTCAACAATATATAAAATAGTAAGTGTTTTGAAATTTGAACATCAACTTAAGGAGTACAGCAACTGAGACCAATATTTATCCAGCGCTTTTTGCATTTTTGCCTTATAAGACACAAGCAACGTACGTTGCAATGTTTCAGGAAGTGAAACGTTGGTACCCTAAGTAGAAGCCGGATATTATAAAATTTGATTTTGAAGCCGCAGCCATCAATAGCTGTATGTTAGAATTTCCCAGTTCGACTATATCCGGTTGTAACTTTCATTTTAATCAATGTTTGTGACATAAGATGAATGGGGAGAAATGGGTGTAATAAAGGAATATAAAGAGAACGAAGATATAAGACATGTCTGTAAAATGATTTCTGCCTTAGCTTACTTGCCAATAGAACATGTAGATGATACTTGGAGCATTGTATGGGAAAAAGCTTTCAGCATTGACAAACTTACCACATTCATTGATTCTTTTGTCGAGCAGTGGATGGAAAATCCAAATATGCCCATTAAAATACGGAATGCACATGGACAGCACCATAGGACAAATAATTCTGTTGAAAGGTGGAATTCTAAATTAAACACAATCACTGGCAGAAACCAGCCTATTGTGCACTTATTAGTTAAAATACTAAAAGAAGAAACACAAAAAAGTGTCTTTTAATTTGAAAGCCAGAGAATTTGGCGACCCTGAAATAACAAGGAAAAAAGCATATGTAAAATTGGATGAAAGAATTAAAAACATCCTAAAAGAATTCGAAACATCAAACAATTTAGAAAAATGTCTAAAATCTTTAAGTTTTGTAACTAGGTTGGACTAAATTGTAAATTATATTTATGCCTTTATAATAAAGGATAGCTAGTATTTATTTACTAGTATCTGTTTTGTATATTTTACTTCTAATATTTATTTTTACTTACATTAATGCAGCTAATTAATTTTATGGTAACTGCACCTGTTCTAATATTTGACTCTAAAATACAGTTTTCCACAAAATCCCTGAAATTTTTATTTTTATTACATTTTATATTTACACAAAAGTTTTTATTTTTATTACATTTCGCTATGTTTAAAATGCATTTGCACTATAATATCATAACAATTTAAATACATATAAATAATTAAATATTATTGGCAAAAATGTATTTATCATCGTAATTCGATAATCGAGTGCAAAAACAGAAAATGTCGGTAAAAGAGATTTGCCACTTAAAATACTGTTTTAAATTATATTTGCGATTTTTAAAAGTATTTATTTACTTATTTATCTGCACCCTTTATCTGTTCTAAGATGGGGAAAAGATGTGCAGCTCTAATCACGATGAGTTTCGAAGTGTCCGCTCTGATCGCGAAATTGTATGTGTTCGCTCTGGCAACGTCCGCTGTAGCCACACCACCTGTTCACAAATGTGACAATAGATTACTGGCGAAAACTCTAAACTGACTATTAGCTCACTAGTATAATACAGTTACTGAAAAATGTAAATATCATAGCAGATGTATCTTATATACTAAACTAATGGAATAAAAAAAGTATCTTTAAATTTACAAATATGCCTATACAGTAGATTAGTAAGAAATATGATACTTTATTTAACAATAAGAAAAACAATTGTTACAAATATCAGGTTACTTAAATATAGATAATTAATCACTTTTATATAAATATTTAATATGCTGTTCATAAATACAAGAGAAAACAATTTACCATAATTTTAAATCAGGCAAAATATTAATCTTAGTTTCATCTAGATTTTGAATCACACTTCAGCATTTTCAAGGTCCCTCTTCTTCAAGAGAATTATCCAAATTTATATTAAAAGCAGTTGACAGAGAAACACAAACATTGCACCATTCAGATAAAACAGTAATGAAACAAATTAAGATATTAGAATTATAAATGTGTTAATTCCTTCATAACACATTTAGAATTATAATATCTTGGTTTTACATGCTTCATTATTATTTTCCACAGCAGACAGTGTTATGTTCAACTTTACTTTGCTCTACCCACTCCTTCCATTTTGCAAAAGTTTTGTACTCTTGAAGAGATACCTGTGTCTGTCCTCAAAGCTGATAATTTTATTTAAAATCTATGCAAATTAAGTCTGCTGTTAAGCCTAATTTTAAATTTCACACTCGCGTGTTTCTCTCCCAATCGGAATTTTCCATGAATGATTTTCATTATCAACTTCATTAATATTAAAATTCATTCACTTTTGGAATTTTGAACCACCTGTATATTAATGAGAGCTGGAAAGGATCCAACTGCATAAGTAATTATAGTTTTATTTAAGAGAAATTAATACAATAAAAATACAGTCTAACACATAACTTGCCTGCTATGCTTTGCTTTTCTTGTTTAGGAATAGGGAGATGACAAAGGGATTTTTCATGCTTGTAATGTTCTTTAAAATATACAGCTTCAAAATGATTGCCAAAATCTTTTAATATGACAGTAGCTGTGCAAGAGAAACCTGTTTTGGAAGTCCCTTGTGCTTTTAGCTGTCTTTCACCTTTGCCTTTTGCTTTGTATGTCCCACTTCTATTACAGCAAAACAGCATCCTGGTGTAATTTTTATGTTTCTGCCCAGATGAATCTACAACAAAATGAGTCTTTGTTTTTCTTTCTCCATCCGATAGCCACGAATAAAAGTCTAATAAATAAATAAATGTATAAATTTTCATAATAAGGGCATCTAATTAGTAAATAAAAATATGCAGATTGCAGCCACACAGAAAAATAATCTTAATTGTTAAAACTATAGTGTTCTGAAATTATATGTTTCAAAGTAATTAATTTGTTAATTTTTTCAAATAAATGCATATTTGTGTGCTGAAACAGCTTAAATTAATAATACCATATATATGGTGTTTCTTCAAATAAATGTATTGCTGAACTAGCTTTAATGAAGCTATTTAATTTACAAATAAGTTATTTAATTTTAATGTAAAAAGGTTAAGGGCTATATACAGAAGTTACGCAATATACTTTGCTTATTTATAATTGAACTAGGAAAACAAAATAATAAAAAGTTCATTGCATACCTTGCTTTTTTTTTAAACTCCAGTTTTATACATTTGGTCATATTGCTGTAATTATGGCAAGTCTCTAAGTGAGATCTTAAATCTCCTGTAGTAGGAAATAGTTCCCGGCATTCGTCTTCGCCGCATTTAATATTACTTCGCCTTACATTATGGATACGTATCTTATGTTTAGCTAAAGAATTTTTTGTACAAAATTGCTTCGTACAATACGTACACGAAAATGGTGCAACTTTATTGTTTAAATTCGCGTATTCTTTGTGCATGCGCTTTCAAATATCTTTTCGCATAAAAAGATGAACTGCAAGATTTACATTTAAACATATCCATTTTGATAATAAAAAAAAAAAAAAAAAAAAAAAAAAAAAACAATATCCTTGATTTAAACAAATCGCTAACAATTGGCGAGAAACACAATTGCAGTTGGCGAAAAACCAGAAATAGCGCCTAAAACGTTTCGGGAGTGTCACGTGGTATACAGCCAATGACAGTGAAGATGAGCATTTTCCTCTTCTGGTCTTGAGACGCCTGTAGATTTTTGGTGTATTAACGCGGGAAAAAATATGGAAGTGGAGGAAGGATTTGATACATCTGAAACAATTATAGTAGATGATGTGCCTCTTGATAATAACCATACAAATGTAGTAGAAGATTTTAGTGAATCTGTTGAAACGATAGTTTCGTCATCAAAAACTCGTGTTGATAATTTAACGGAAGGTAAAGGACCAGAAAAAATAGAAAAACTTGTTCAACTTCCTCTTACAAGAATTAAAAATCTAATAAAGTTAGATCCAGACGTTAACTTAGCCAGTCATGATGCTGTGTTTGTTATTGCTAAAGCTGCGGTAAGATCGAATGTAAATTGAAAATTAAGTGAACTGTCTCAATATTTAAGCTTATGATAAAAAAAAAATTCATTTCAGCCGAACAGCTTTTGATTTAATATGTTTATGACACATAGAATAAGAAAATCCGAAATTTGCATGCCCCAGTAAAACTACATATTAAACCCTTTTTTTTATATGTATCCAATTTGTCTTTTAGAATTGAATCATCTTTTGGAATTTTCATTTCATGCTATTTTGATATTTAAAACAAAGTGTTTATTAACATGTTTTGTGTTTGTGCTGTTGAGTTAAATTAAAAGTATATTTAATGAAACATTTTATTTAAATTTGTACTCCCATTTCTTATAGAAACATAGTTAATTGTTTAAAAGGTAAACTAAATCTAGTATTTTTTTGGAAAAAGTAAAAGTCTCGATATTTAGTATTTATCATACTTTTAGTTTACAGAGAATTAATTTCTCACATTTCAAAGAATATGAATATATTTTTTTTAAATCTTATTTTTAGGATGGGAATAGTTAGAAATTTGTCCTCTGTAAACCAGAGATGCTAACCATTCTTATTCTTCTTCTATCAAATGTCTGCACTCTTTTTCATTTTTCTTCTATTAATATCTATTATGCATTTTTTCATTAGAGATATTGCTATCTTCTATATGCATTCTGTAGGTGTAAGTCAATATCAGTCAAGATTTTTCATTATTAATTGAATATCTCGTAGATAAATTTTCTAAAGATATGTAAGCATTTATTTGAATTAAACTAGATATTTTATTTGGTCTTCAAGCACCTGTTTATTTTCCATTTAGTATTTTGAGTTGCGTGTTCATTTAGTGTGCATTTCATTGTGTTTTCTTGTCTTTAAGAAGCCAGGATTTTTTTTGGAGATTGCCCACCAGCGGCCGAGCGGTAAAGTCGCTGAACACTGGTAGTTTGGTCCGAGGTTCGAATCCTGCGAACTTGCTGGCTGCATGTACATTTTCGTGGTTTTCCCCATGTGTAACGTGTATCCGAGCCAGTTTCCCTTAGAAAGTCCTCCACGAAGGCATCCCTCCTCTTAGGCAGATAGCCCTAGTGTGCTTTGCCATAATTAAATACACCACATCTTTTTGGAGATTATTAATAAATGACTTCTCCACCATCTCTCTTATGGTATGCAATTTGTATCCAATCAAAGCATGTAACTGTACTTTTCCCATATTTTGAATAGATCTCTTCAGAAAATTCCTCTAAATCAGAATGCTTTTGATTCACGGTAGGCTTCCCAATTATAATTAAAGGTTAATCTTTGAATTATGGTAACTTGGCAATTTTTTGGTGAAAATTTGGCGACCAACCCTGCTACAGCAACCTGCTAGTTTTTGTTTGGACACCATTTGGTTTTCATGAAGTAAAGGCATTTAAAAAAAATTTTTTTTTTATGTTTACTCAACATTTTTTTCCAACAATCTGCTAGCCGAATTACGCTTATGCTAGAACTTTTGAGGAACAAAAGTGCTTAATCTTGACGAAGGTTAGTTGCAAAATTGGGACAAAGTGCAGAATCGCCCACTGCTTGCCGCGTTTTTAAGAATTGCACATACACGATATCATCCATGTACACGTCGACCTATTTTCACTTAAAAAAACATCCCAGAATTGCACAAAAATGGCATTGCGCACACTTTTGATTTTATCCATGTACACTGCTAAAATCCTAGCTAGTAACCTTTATCGCCTTACCAAAATGTTGCCAAACTACCTGTTACCATTTTCCAAAGATTAGCCCAATTGAATATTGTGAATGTGACCTTGTTTGTTTGAACTGTTTTGCATTCATATAAAACTATGAAGCATGTATAAGGTGCATTTAAAAAGGAAGAAAGGAACGAAACCCTACGCTTGGAGAAAAATGTTTACATGTGACAATTTTTGCTCATATCAGAAAAATGAAAAATCCTGTGATTGGATAATAATAAATTTGGGAAATATTGGCATGGTTCATGCTAGCACAAGTAGGCAACTGCTTTCAATACAAAATAAAATTATCATCAGTACTGTTCAAGGTACCATAAGTAGAGTTATCTCTCTGCAAATTTTCTTAGATTGTTACAGGAAATGCCATTTTTGCACTTCCAGCTAGTTAATGTTTTGCTGGTTTATATAATTTTAAGTGTTTCATATATGAATGTTTTGGGAAAAGTACATTTATGGATACCCCTTTGTTGATTGTTGGTAGTACATGGATATCGAGTTTGTGCTATTCTTTGACTTAAAAAATCGCAGGTACACAAAGCCAAAATAACAAGGCAAAGAATTGTACAAACTCAGTATCCATGTACACATCGACTTATTTTCACTTTAAAAAAAATCCCAGAATTGCACAAAAATGGCATTGCACACTTTCTTTAGTTTGTCCATGTACACATCGAACTATGTTAACTTCAAAAGTCAAAGGAGCAGCCATCAAAAAACATATAATCTCAATAAACTACATTTTAAATCTAACAATGAAATAACATAAAAAAGGAAATTCATCTTTGCACTAAAAAAGGAACTATCCACTCACCTTATTTACAAATTAACACATCTTCAGTCAAACATAATTCCTTAACAGCATCCAAAAATTTCCTAAAATTATCTGAACTAGAATTTGTATACTGGCTTCGCCACATAAATTCACAAAACAAGAGTAAAAAATATCCTCCATAGTGACATTTGACCATACGCATTTCTGACGTACGACCATACGCATTTCCTTTCTACAAACAGGACACCTAATATTGGCTATTAAGTAAATCTTACACACCAGTCAAGTAATGCTTTGGCTGATCTTTGGAATATGGTAACTGGTAGTTTGGCGACATTTTGGAGGCGATAAAGGTTACTACCTAGAACTTTGGTAATAATGTGAGAAGTACTCAGTTCCGATTACGCATTATTTTGTGTGAGGGAAATGAGAGATCATGAGATATGTCATGTGACATTAATGGACGAATTACAGTTCTTTAATCGGAAAAGGGGGGGAAATCTGGAAATTTTGTATTTAGCTTTATTCTCTGTTGTGTGAAACAGTGTTGGTTAATTTTTGGATCCCTTGGCCCTAACTAAAGTGAATTCGAAATGCGTATTTAGTGGGATTGAAAGGGGTAGTAATAAGTGTTTTTTTAAGGTTGTGCGAGATACACTGACTACCAATAAGTATTTGGAAACCTATGATAGAAAAGAAAAACTAACTTTATTCAAAATCAATACTTGGTAGAGCATCCACAAGAGGTAATTACAGCGTGGACCCTCCGGGGCACACTTTCCACAAGTCTTTGTATGACAGCTAGTGGTATTTTCTTCCACTCGGCTTTGAGAAGACATAGAAGTTGCTTCACCGATTTTGCACGGGCAGTGCACCCCTGAATTCGGTGATGCAACTCGTCCCAGAGGCTCTCGATAGGGTTCAGGTCTGGATAGGGCGATTGTGCACTTTTTCACAATTTTGCAGTTAATATTTGCCATGATTAAGCAGTTTTGGGCTGATCTTTGGAATATGGTAACTGGTAGTTTGGCGACATTTTGGAGGCGATAAAGGTTACTACCTAGGAGGTAATAATGTGAGAAGCACTCAGTTCCGATTACGCATTATTTTGTGTGAGGGAAATGAGAGATCATGAGATATGTCATGTGACATTAATGGACAAATTACAGTTGTTTAATCGGAAAAGGGGGGAAATCTGGAAATTTCGTATTTAGCTATATTCTGTGTTGTGTGAAACGTGACATTACTGGACGAATTACAGTTCTTTAATCGGAAAAGGGGGTTAATTTGGAAAAACTTCATTTAGTGTTGATTAATTTTTAGATTGCATGGTGCTATGTAAAGTGAATTATAAATTTTTAATGCGTTTATCTGATAATAATAATAAGTTGAGATTGTGTGAAAGGAAGGATATTACAAGTTTAAATGGCGGTGCAAGAAATATGGTGAAAATGGACATTTTGTGAAAAGGAGTGTAAGGAAGGGTTTGTGGATTGTTGAAAGTAGTTTGAATATAGGTGAAATTTTATTAATTTCTTATTACTCGGTGAATAGACTTCGAGTTGACTACTGGATTTAGGATTTAGAAATTAGCAGTAGTACTGCAGCGACGTAATGAAGATTCTGAAGAAGATTAGGTAAGTTAGTATTTTTAATCATTTGAAGATATTATTTTTATGCATTGTTCTAAATGTAAGGAGTAAATAAATTAAAATGGTATTATTTGAAAATTGGGTTGATCTTTACAATATGGTAACTGGTAGTTTGGCGACATTTTGGAGGCGATAAAGGTTACTACCTGGGACTTTGGTAATAATCTGAGCAGTACTGAGTTCCGATTACACATTATATTGTGTGAGGGAAATGAGAGATCATGGGATATGTCATGTGATATTAATGGACGAATTAAGGTTCTTTAATCGGAAAAGGGAGGAAATCGGGAAAAATCTGGAAATTTTGTATTTGGCTTTATTCTGTGTTGTATGAAAGAATGTTGGTTAATTTTTGGATCCCATGGCTGTAACTAAAGTGAATTCGAAATGGGTATTTAGTGGTATTGAAAAGGGTAGTAATAAATGTTTGTTTAAGGTTGTGCGAGATAGAAATAAAGATGTTTTATTAAATTATTTATTTTACCTGGTACCTTGCTGTGAAATATAAGTATGATTTTAAAGATCCTGAAACAGAAAGAAGAAAAGTTCATCGGACACGTAATCAAGATTCTGAAGTAGATTAGGTAAGTTAGTATTTTTAATTATTTGAGGATATTATTTTTATGCATTGTTCTAAATGTAAGGTGGAAAGGAATTTGGTATTATTGGGAAAATTGTTATTAGCAATGATTTAGTTTAAAGTAATTTTTATTAATTTAATGTATGTGCTCCTTTATATTTTAAGTAGTGTTTTTGAATTTAATTATATTTTAATGAAATGATAGTTATTTTGTGAATTTTATGTTTGTAGGAATTTGGTATACGTTTTAGTTGAAGTAAACGTGCATGGAAATAATTTAAATATCTGACACTAAGTATTTGTAATGGTTGCGGTATGAATTCATTGGTGACGTTTATAATATAATAGATGATTTAGAGGTAAAAGTTTTTGGATATTTTATTTATTTTATATGTGGAAATGTTCATATTTGTAAAGGGTAAATACTTTTTCGCGATCAGGTAATTTCATATATGTTCTTTTTACCGGGTTTAAAGATTGAGAAAATTGTCATGTATTTTAGTGAAATTTTTCTAATTTATGAGAAAAAAGGGTTGATCTTTACAATATGGTAACTGGTAGTTTGGCGACATTTTGGAGGCGATAAAGGTTACTACCTGGGACTTTGGTAATAATGTGAGCAGTACTCAGTTCCGATTACGCATTATTTTGTGTGAGGGAAATGAAAGATCTTGGGATATGTCATGTGATATTAATCGACGAATTACGGTTCTTTAATCGGAAAAGGGGGGAAATCGGGAAAAAATCTGGAAATTTTGTATTTGGCTTTATTCTGTGTTGTGTGAAACAGTGTTCGTGAATTTTTGGATCCCATGGCCGTAACTAAAGTGAATTCGAAATGGGTATTTATGTATGTATTAATTTAATGTATGTGCTCATTTATATTTTAAGTAGTGTTTTTGAATTTAATTATATTTTAATTAAATGATAGTTATTTTGTGTTTGTAGGAATTTGGTGGTTGATCTTTACATTACGGTAACTGGTAGTTTGGCGACATTTTGGAGGCGATAAAGGTTACTACCTGGGACTTTGGTAATAATGTGAGCAGTACTGAGTTCCGATTACGCATTATTTTGTGTGGGGGAAATGCGAGATCATGGGATATGTCATGTGATATTAATGGACGAATTACGGTTCTTTAATCGGAAAAGGGGGGAAATCGGGAAAAAATCTGGAAATTTTGTATTTGGCTTTATTCTGTGTTGTGTGAAATAGTGTTTGTGAATTTTTGGATCCCATGGCCGTAAGTAAAGTGAATTCGAAATGGGTATTTAGTGGTATTGAAAAGGATAGTAAGAAATGTTTTTTAAGGTTGTGTGAGAGAGAAATAAACATGTTTTATTATGTTATTTATTTTACCTGGTATCTTGCTTTGAAAGATAAGTATGATTTTAAAGATTCTGAAAGAGAATGAAGAAAAGTGTATCTGCCACGTAATGAAGATTCTGAAGGAGATTAGGTAAGTTAGTATTTTTAATTATTTGAGGATATTATTTTTATGCATTGTTGGAAATATAAGGTGGAAAGGAATTTGGTATTATTGGGAAAATTGTTATTAGTAATGATTTAGTTTAAAGTAATTAGGATTGTAAGGTAATTTTTATTAATTGAATGTATGTGCTCATGTATATTTTAAGTGGTGTTTTTGAATTTAATTATATTTTAATGAAATGATAGTTATTTTGTGAATTTTATACTTGTAGGAATTTGGTGTATGTTTAAGTTGAAATAAATGTGCATGGAAATAATTTAAATATTTGATAATAAATATTTGTAATGCTTCATGTATGAATTCGATGGTGACGTGTATAATGTAATAGATGATTTAGAGGTAAAAGTTTTTGGATATTTTATTTATTTTATATGTGGAAATGTTCATATTTGTAAAGGGTAAATACTTTTTCGCGATCATGTAATTTCATATATGTTCTTTTTACCGGGTTTAAAGATTGAGAAAATTGTCATGTATTTTCGTGAAATTTTTCGAATTTATGAGAAAAAAGCAGTGTACATGGATATAGTGAAGAGTGTGCGCAATGCCATTTTTGTGCAATTCTGGGATGTTTTTTTAAGTAAAAATAAGTCGGCGTGTACATGGTTTATGTGTATGTGTTATTTTGAAAAACGCGTAAGGTGTATGGTATTGTGCACTTTTTCTGAATTTTGCAGTGAATATTTGTCATGATTAAGCAGTTTTGTTTGATAAAATTTCTAGCATAAGTGTAATTCGGCTAGTAGATTGTTGGAAGAAGTGTTCAGTAGATAAGAAGAAAAGAAACATGTCTTTACTTCGTGAAGACAAAATGGCGGCGGGGAAAAAAAATAGAGGGTTGCTGTAGGGGAGTTGGTCGCCAAATTTTCGCCGAAAAATCTCCAAGTTACCGTAATGTAAAGATCAACCAATTTAGTATACGTTTTAGTTGAAGTAAACGTGCATGGAAATAATTTAAATATCTGACACTAAGTATTTGTAATGGTTGCGGTATGAATTCGTTGGTGATGTGTATAATGTAATAGATGATTTAGAGGTAAAAGTTTTTGGATATTTTATTTATATATGTGGAAATGTTCACATTTGGAAAGGGTAAATACTTTTTCGCGATCAGGTAATTTCATATATGTTCTTTTTACCGGGTTTAAAGATTGAGAAAATTGTCATGTATTTTCGTGAAATTTTTCTAATTTATGAGAAAAAAGCAGTGTACATGGATATAGTGAAGAGTGTGCGCAATGCCATTTTTGTGCAATTCTGGGATGTTTTTTTAAGTAAAAATAAGTCGACGTGTACATGGTTTAGTGATATTTTAATTAAATGATAGTTATTTTGTGAATTTTATGTTTGTAGGAATTTGGTACACATTTAAGCTGAAGTAAACGTGCATGGAAATAATTTAAATTTTTGATACTAAGTATTTGTAATGCTTGCGGTATGAATTCGTTGGTGACGTGTATAATGTAACAGATGATTTAGAGGTAAAAGTTTTTGGATATTTTATTTATTTTATATGTGGAAATGTTCATATTTGGAAAGGGTAAATACTTTTTCGCGATCAGGTAATTTCATATATGTTCTTTTTACCGGGTTTAAAGATTGAGAAATTTGTCATGTATTTTCGTGAAATTTTTCTAATTTATGAGAAAAAAGCAGTGTACATGGATATAGTGAAGAGTGTGAGCAATGCCATTTTTGTGCAATTCTGGGATGTTTTTTTAAGTAAAAATAAGTCGGCGTGTACATGGTTTATGTGTATGTGTTATTTTGAAAAATGCGTAAGGAGTATGGTATTGTGCACTTTTTCCCAGTTTTGCAGTGAATATTTGTCATGATTAAGCAGTTTTGTTAGATAAAATTTCTAGCATAAGTGTAATTCGGCTAGTAGATTGTTGGAAGAAGTGTTCAGTAGATAAAAAGAAAAGAAACATGGCTTTACTTCGTGAAGACAAAATGGCGGCGGGAAAAAAAAATAGAGGGTTGCTGTAGGAGAGTTGGTCGCCAAATTTTCGCCAAAAAATTGCCAAGTTACCATAATGTAAAGATCAACCGAAAATTGTTATTAGCAATGATTTAGTTTAAAGTAATTAGGATTGTTATCTAATTTTTATTAATTTAATGTATGTGCTTATTTAGGTTTTAAGTAGTGTTTTTAATTTAATTATATTTTAATTTAATGATCGTGATTTTGTGAGTTATATGTTTGGAGTATTTTGGAATATGTTTGAGTAGTATACGTTGAGTATTTTCATGCATTTTCGTGAAATTTTTCTAATTTATGAGAAAAAAGCAGTGTACATGGATATAGTGAAGAGTGTGCGCAATGCCATTTTTGTGCAATTCTGGGATGTTTTCTTAAGTAAAAATAAGTCGACGTGTACATGGTTTAGTGATATTTTAATTAAATGATAGTTATTTTGTGAATTTTATGTTTGTAGGAATTTGGTATATGTTTTAGTTGAAGTAAACGTGCATAGAAATAATTTAAATATTTGACACTAAGTATTTGTAATGTTTGCGGTATGAATTCGTTGGTGACATTTATAATATAATAGATAATTTAGAGGTAAAAGTTTTTGGATATTTTATTTATTTTATATGTGGAAATGTTCGTCCTTGGAAAGGGTACGTACTTTTTCACGATCAGGTAATTTCATATATGTGCTTTTTATCAAGTTTAAAGATTAAGAAAATTTTCCTGCATTTTCGTGCAAATTTTTGTAATTTATGAGAAAATAGCAGTGTAGATGGATAAAGTTAAGAGTGTGTGCAATGCCATTTTTGTGCAATTCTGGGATGTTTTTTTAAGTAAAAATAAGTCGACGTGTAAATGGTTTATGTGTATGTGCTATTCTGAAGAACGCGCAAGGAGTTTGCGATTCTGCACTTTTTCCCAATTTTGCAGTTAATATTTGTCATGATTAAGCAGTTTTGTGACATAAAATTTCTAGCATCAGTTTAATTCGGCTATTAGATTGTTGGAAAAAGTGTTGAGTAAATAAAAAGAAAAGAAAAGTGTCTTTACCTCGTGAAGACAAAATGGCGGTGAAAAAAAAAATAGAGGGTTGCTGTACCAGAGTTAGTCGCCAAATTTTCGCCAAAAAATCGCCAAGTTACCATAATCCAAAGATCAACCAAGTTTTGTTACATAAAATTTCTAGCATAAGTGTAATTCGGCTAGTAGATTGTTGGAAAAAGTGTTCAGTAAATAAAAAGAAAAGAACCATGTCTTTACTTCGTGAAGACAAAATGGAGGCGAAAAAAAAATAGAGGGTTGTTGTAGCAGAGTTAGTCACCAAATTTTCGCCAAAAAATTGCCAAGTTACCATAATCCAAAGATCAACCAATGCTTTTTTCCCCTTTCTTTCCAAATCGTACAGAAACTTGAAATTAATCTTACCACATTCAGCCATTTTACCATCTAACCACGAAACAAGCAATATACGTCCTAACCAACACACACTGCAAGCCCTTACGAATTTACTGCAATAATGCAACTGATTATGTCATAATATAATTTCCATAACATTTAACTACTCAGGCTACCATAAATGAAGCAATAACTTCGCGATAATACAAGGGGTACGCTTAAGTCAACTCTAACTTGATGTTGTTTCTTGTGTTTTTAATTTTGTTAATTTGTTGCTGATTTGTGTAACTTTTAGTAAAGTGGAAATTTTTTAAATGACTACTGTTTTTCTTATGTTAGGCATTTTTGATTTTGTTAATTTTTTGCTGTTTGTGTAATTTTCAGAAAATTGCTATTTTTTAAAATGGGTATTGTTTTTCATGTGTTAGATGCTTCTAATTTTGTTAATGTGTTGCTGTTTTGTGTAATTTTCAGTATATTGCCATTTTCAATTTGAAGATGATAAAGCATGTATTATAATTAACCATTTGGAGTTTTTCATGATAATGCAATTTCATAATTTTAAAGATATACATTTATTACTTTTTAGTTTTTATATAGTTCTTTTTATGCCATTTTTGAAAAAAATGTTGTTGTAGCTTATGTACATATACATGAGAAATTTGGTTTGTTTTGAAAAATAATCCTGCATAAGTTAAAAGGAAGGGAGGGAAGGTTGGTGTACTTTTCTTCAGTAGATATTTTATTACACTTTTCTGTTATTAAAAAATTGTGTTTTGAATAGAATTTCATTTGTATTTCAGGAGCTCTTCATATATATGATGGGAAGAGAAGCATATAAATTTACCAAACAGAACAAGAAGAAAACTATTCAAAAAAAAGATATTGGTATGTGATTATACTATTTTTCATTATTTGTCTATATTGTAAAATTGTAGAAAAACTTTCTTTTGCTTTTCATTTAATTGATTAATTTCTTGTTTCCTTAATTATATTGTTTTTATATTAAAAACGATTAATTAAAAGTTTACTTGATTAAATTGTATGAATCATTTATTTGTATTTTTAATTGTGAGTAAGTGTTTACTGGATATTCATTTATTGAACTAATAGATCTTTTACTTGATTTTGTCTAAATTTAACCTGGGAGCATACTCATTGGATATATATTGAACTGGATGTTTCCTATTTTTCAAATTAGAAATTTCTCAAAACTTGCACTTGTCGCTTCCGATACCTTATTGAGTAGTCTATTAAGAGGGATTCCTAGGAACAAAAACTTTAAGAACATTTTTTATTTTTGTATGGGGTAATGAGTCTGGGTCAATTTCACCAACTGCTCATGTTAAAGTTCTGCACTCATTTGACATTATGAATCTGACCGAGTATGAACGGAGACTGAAAGTTCTCGCAAATGTTTCAACAGACCAGTCATGGCATACATAGTTGATGCCATATACAGTCATTAAGTAGAAAAAGAATTTGATAGATTAGCCCTAGTAAGAAACATTTTTGGGAAAAGTAGGTAATAATTTTAAAAAACTGAATTTCTGAGTATAGTACTATTGATTATCAGTTGGGCAGTATACTGCCCCACCCCCCTCGGAATGTTTCCGGCTCTTTCCCCACTCCTTGGAGAGAGAGGTACCAATTACCATAAGGCGATGCTGGTCATCTATTTGCTGGCTGCCCGTCGCAGAGGGACATTACCCAGCAAACCTGGGATGCTACCCCTGGGCTACTAGAGTTGCTCCACTCTAGGACTCGCCAGCCAATTAGTGAAACCGCTAGGTTCATAAATTTTATACCCCCATGGCCGAATAGTACTACGGATGAAAAACAAGAACCATCTACCGTGAAGATGCTAGTTTTGCCACTACATTAAGAGCAAATCATAAAAATGTATAAAAATGTTTGCGCTGTGTAATTCTTATACTGTGAACAAATTCAACTATGAAATCAATCATTTGTCATAATGAAGTTATTCGAAAGAACTGGCTGTTGACTTAATGAAACAGCTTCTTCTTGATAGATCAGGGAATATACCACAGAGCATTAGAAGTAACTCTAAAAGGATTCAAAATTTAACAAATGACAGACCATTGAAATTTCCGAAGATATCTCCAGCTTGTCGTCAATATGAAGAGTGTGCAAAGAAATCTAATCGAAAGGCTTCATCTGTTTTTGAAAAATGCGATAAATCATTGTGCGAAACCCGTTCATTCACTATCTTCTGGAATTGTTTTACAAAAAAAAAACGTGATACAGTACAAAGTTCGATGTCCGCACTCGTCGGGACATCTGCGATTCCGGATTTCGGATTTTTCCAGATATTAGATCATTAGTTTAAATCTAGTATAGCATGTAGAAATTATAAAATTAAAAATATGAAATCGTGATTTATGAAATAATGAAGTATTTATGATCTAAAGGGTATCCAAATGTACCAAAAAAAAAAAAAAAAAAAAAAAAAGCTTAATATTTATTTGTTTACCTTATTAAATATTTCTTTCAATGTAAGTTGTTTAAGTTGCTTCATTTTTTGGGATAATACTTTTTCTTTAATTCTGTAGACAGACATAATCTCTTGTTTAGTTACATTGTTGAAGTCTTGTAACTGCTGTTTCGAGAATTCCGACTAACTCGTCAATCGAAATTTTCTCGTTTTCAGTAATTTCTTTGTCACTTTCTTCACTAATAATAGAGGTATTTTATGGATCTAGAACCATACTACAAATTTCGCCATTCATTAATTGATTGATGATTGAGAAGCATTGTCATCACAAAGAAAAACTTCTTTTATATCATCTTCATTTATTACTGCTTCACCACAGTTCTTTACAAAATCCATTAATTGGAAAATTTCACCTGTTTTGCAATACCTGAAAACCTTTAAATTTAGTGGCTATCATCATCAAGTTTAGCTATCCTTCACTATACATATTTGGCTATGCATCACGAGCTTGGCAACTAACGACAAGTTGTTCCATTAAATTTTATCTTGCTTCTATCGTGCAGAGCAATTAAGCCTGAATTGTATTAGTTTAGTTATTTATTATACTTATGTCTATTTCTTGCACATGCTTAAGGCTTATCAGAGTTCTGAATAAATAAATTCCTACATATACTTAAGCCTTATTGAGGGCCACCACAAGTTGTCATATTTTGATAAACATGCGGTGATGAAAGGAAAGTATAATAAATAATGATTTACCAGGTTGGCGTTGGATCAATGATGTATCTATGTGGAATGTTTCCGTTTGAGATATGTGTCAAGCAGATACGCAGCAATGGAGCCAACTTACTGATCGTACAAATTTATGCTAAAATAATTGTTTCTTCAATAACAAGGTATTTTATGTAGTGTCAAAGTGAAATTAACAATCGGGACTCTCCAGATGTTTTATTATGCGTGGAGGGGGAATCAAATTTGCATGCGTAAAGCCTATGAGAAAAAACGTTGTTGATGGTTTTAAGGTTCGGATTTTAGATCATTCTGGATAATGGATGTCCGGATTTCTGACTTTCTACTGTAACAATTATTTTGGGGAATTAAAATATATATGCATATATATATATATATATATATATATATATATATATATATATATTGAGCATAACCAAGAAAATTAAATAAATCTGCCAATAGTTTATATTTACCAACTGAATGTGAATGCTGAGTAGTTAGTTTTAAGTTTTTTTTATTCAACACAAACATGATTCAAATTATTATTTTATTGTTATTTAACACTTTAGGTGCTGGTCATGTGGGGTTGTATTGATATTTAATAGTGTCATAGAAATAGATTATACCTACATGCAGACTTGCTTATTATAAGAAGTATGATTTAAACAAGGGTAATAGTAGATTATTATATGTACCACATTGATTACTAAGCCTTTAAGCATAGAATTTTATTACTACGTGGCAGCATGTGATCAGCACTAGAGGCAAAATTACTCCTGTGATGCTGCATTACCTGCAAGTGCGTGGTATTTAAAAGTGAATCAAAATAAGTAACAATATGCATTATTGTGGTATGAAACTATATCACAAACAAATATATATATTACAAATGAATTTATTACAAGATAGTTACAATCATGCTATTGCAAACTAAATATTTCTGAATGGTATTTGTGTATGATTTTCCCAAAATGAAATTTTTTTCCCATTCCAAACCACATACATATACAACTAGTTTCTAACTTCACTCAACGCCATTACCAGCATATATATCCAAAATGCAATGCCAATTGAAACTGAAAGTAAACAATGAGGCATTGCTTTTCCTGTACTAGCACGTGACTGGTACCTGAGATATCACCCCACGCCATGCGCAAGAGCATGATTGGCTCTTCAGCAATAACACAAATCATGTGTCAGTGTATAATTGGCAGCAAATGTGTTAAACACTTGAATTAAAAAAAAATTTTAAAAACCTTTGTTCAAGAAAAAATTCGTTAATGGCACATATTAAATGTTTCAGAATGGTAGAAAATGAATGAATGTCGAAAAAGGGATGCAACATCAATTAAAATTAGTTTTTTCATTAGTTTGCTTTAGAAATAAATAATACATACTGATGCTTAATATATTATTCAAACAACATGCTTAGGTATATTTATATATATTTTTAAATACCTATATCTTATTGAGAAGCTAGCATAAAAAATAAAAATTAGTATCATATTGACCAAGTGCATGTGATAATGTCATACAAAAGGGTGAATGTGCTGAAGGGTTAAGCCTGTTCTGCGTAGAGTAGTAAAGTAGGGTCTTCAACCAGTGGCCTCACATTTCAATTTGAAGAAAAATTGAAGAACTTTAAAAAATTCTGGTTTCAAGAAAAATTGCCTTGTCAGCTTTTTGTTGTAAAAAATATTCATTCTCTGTTATTCTTGATATTTAAAACATTTTATTGACATGCCTGATATCATTTGAGATAAAATTTTCTAAAAATGATGAGTTTTTCAAAAATTTCAATTTATCTTATGTAATTTTAAAAATTTCGCTATGCATAAAATCTCAATTTCGTGAAAAGAGTAGATTCTTATCTCTTTTGTAAAAGTGGTTAAGTTAATTTAGTCTAAAGGACTTAAATGCAGGCAATTTCAACAGCTCTTGAATGATTTGGAAACTGAATATGGTGACACTGTGTATAACACGGAAGTACGTTGGTTGAGCGGAGGAAAAATGCTTCGGTGCCTGTTTTCTTTGAAACCAGAGTTCAACAATTTATGGAATCTAAAGAGAAATATATTCACGAGTTCAGTGATGAGAAATATTTGAGAGACTTTGCATTTCTTGGCAATATTACTGGTCATCTCAATTATTTGAACTACCGCTTACTAGGAATCGATCCTTTTGTTCATAATTTTTATTACTTTTATTTTTATTACTTTTGAGACAAAATTAATCTTGTGGGAAAGTCAGTTGCTAAATAAGAATTCGTGTCATTCTCCAAAATTGATGGAGTGTGGGAAAAACTCTACAACATGGAATTGAAGTAATTATGTACAATACGTTTCAAAGTTGAAAGAGGAATTCAAAAGCAGATTTTTTGATTTTCGTGAAAATGAAATGTTCATGAGAATGTCGCCATTTTCAATAGACGTTAGAAGTGTTCCATCTGAACTTCAGTTAGAATTTATCGATTTACAGTGTGACCCTGCGGTAAAATGCAAGTTTCTTGAAAATCCTACATTCATTGATTTTTATTCGAAGTACATGACCGAAGACAAGTATTCAGGAATTCATAAACATGCACTCTTATGTTTTCTAATTTTGGCAGTACCTACATATGTGAACGACGTTTTAGTAAAATGAAAATCCTAAAATCAAAAACAAGAACACGGCTGACAGATGGACATTTGGAGGAAACTTTACGAATTGCAGCAACACAGATTAAAGCAGATATTGAAGCTTTAATCAAGCAAAAAGAATGTCAAATTTCACATTAAAACTAAAGGAACTACCATAATATAAGTTTTTTTTTTTTTAATTGTAAATGCATTTTGTGACATCGTTCTGTACAATCATCTTTATACTTTTTTTCATACTTAAAAATGTTGCAAAAGATTTTAATTCTACTTCCATTTGACCTTTTGGAACCAATGTATATATATATATATATATATAAATGTGTAACGCCATCTCTTCGCTTAGAATCAATTGTAGTCTTGTAAAACAAACCTCCCTTTTTCATATAAATTTTCTGACTACGCTATTTTTTTAAATACGTGTGGCCCGCGGATCTTTGCGAATTTATTGATGTGGCTCTCAGGCAAGAAAGTTTGAACCCTAGCCCAAAGTGTTGGAACTCTGATTAGTTTTATCTGTACATGTTCAGAATTAAGTTCTCAAAGGACTAAAAATGTGCAGCATTGTTATTCGTAGTGTCTCCATATCTAAGGTGGCTTCCTATTATGTGAAGAGAAATTTGTCCGTTTCAGATTTAATATTTGCAAAATTCATTTGTAAATTATTATTACTTATACAGCAAAAAACAAAATCATTCCAGTGAAGGTAGGCATGAACCTCTTTACGCCAAGGAGCCAAATTATTAAGAAAAATGTATCAACAGTTATTGTGTTATTATTTGAGAAAAGTAGAATTTTTCCGATTTTTTTTTTTTTTTTTTTTTTTTTTTTTTACTGTAATAGTTTAAAACAAATCTTTTTTTTAATATTAACTAATATGTAATATTTATTTATTCAAATTTGCTCTTTACAGATGATTGCATCAGTGCTTGTGACTGCCTTGCCTTTTTAGAGGGTATGTATAATCATTTTATATAATGAATAAATTTGCCTACAGAAAAAGTCTCTTGGATGAAAATCGAGGTTCAGTTTTGCAACTGAACAAAAATAGCATAAAATCAGATATAGCCATTCTGATAACAAGTGTTCAAACCCAATATTCTCATTGATTTACTTTTAAGAAAATAATTAAATTTTGTACGAATTTGGTAAATGCAAATTGTTTTAAACTGTTAAATATTTTATTAACTACAGTTGTTTACTAACTACAGTATTAATTTTATTTATAAAGATGCATCTTCTAATAACCAATTAAAAAAAATAGCTCTTAGGGTTTTTTTCCCCCTTTCTTTTTCTTTTGGTACACATCTTTTTATATATAAAATGTTATGTATTACTCATTGTTTCAGATAGTTTAGATAGACAATAGTTTCCATACCTGAAAGTATGGAAACAAATGTAGCTTGGCAGCCTGGTTGAAAAATAGACATGTATTATTTCAGGGGATGTAATATGTTTTGTCTTCCTGAAAATGCATATATATTTTTGGAGAATATTTTATCTGTATATGTACTGAAGATTATCAGTTACTGTAAAGCATATTGCTGCTTGATATGTCTGGATGACCCTGATTTGAATCCAGCAAATTTCAGAATTTGTTCATGTTCAGCAAGTTTCATCATTACTGAAAAGTAAGAATTGCTTAAGCTGATGTATCAAAGAGTAAATTTTGATAACATCTGTTTTTATGGCAGTCGGTTTTGATAATAGAAAAGGTACAAATCTGTAAGCTAATTTTTGATAAAATTTTTACCTTTGCTTCAGTGATATATATTCTTGGTTAAAAAACTTATGGAACATACTTGTAGGTCAGTTCTGTTTAATACAGTCAAAAGTCGTTAATCCCGATGCCCATAATCTGGAATGATCTATAATCCGGACCTGAAAGCTACAAACTTTCTGAGCATGCGTAAACGCATAATGCGTTAACACATGCGCGTAATATCTTTACGCATGCGCATAATACGTTTATGTATGCGTGTTTAATGTATAACGGACGGTATAAGCTAAGCTAAAATTATCTAATTATCTATTTCAATTAATATTGCAGATTGCGTTGTTCCTTAATCTTCGAATTGGATTTGACTTATTATTTTTTGCAGACTGTTAGAGCAATTTTATAAAAGTAAGCTTAAAATTATGCTTGAACTTTCGATTATGTCAGATAGAATTTCCGATGCTGGAGCTGCCAAAGGATCTACAAAGTGAAAGCATGCTTTGATGTCCATTAAACAAAAAGTGGAATTGCTGCAAAAAATGGATAAAGGCATGAAGAAAGTGACAGAGAGGTGATTTGTTTCTCTAACCATTCTGAAATCTGTTTATCAATTTCACTCTGTGCGGGGAGGGGGAGGGAGGGAACGTTGCGGCGTGCAATGAACTGGAAGTTGATCTGTCAGCACTATCCTCATCTTCAGGGCATATATTTTTATTTTATTCAGCTTATAATTCCTTACTAAATGTAGTGTTTCATCTCGGTGAACTCCGATATGATTTAAATCAATTTTCTAGTCATAAATATCACGAATATGCATAAAATAGTTTTCT